>NC_083239.1:18892391-19195421 GCF_032191835.1 Heteronotia binoei | reverse complement strand
ATCATATTTTATGATCCTTTTATGCTAGTATGATGCTAATTTTATGCATGTTTTCCCTCCATCTATTTTCTCCTGTGGGCTTTTAGACAACTATTTTCAATGAACTAAAACGTATTTCTTTATGTGAAATGTTAAAATCAACTGTATATATTCTCCTCCTCAGACATGTGAAGGGTCTTGCATTATTGTGCAGGATTCCTCAGTAGGGTGATCTAGACTTTCTCTTCCTGTTACTCATTTCACTCCTAACTAAGGCTGTGGTCACACTGCAGGCTTGGCGCAATCTGTCTGCACCTCTATTTGTGGTGGTTTAAATAGCTGTGCAAAATTTTGATCAGACATCTCACCCTAAATCAGCTTCGCTGCTCATTCACCTCTGGTCAGTTGTTAAGATCGTAGTGGCATTTTTTTTTTTTGTATTTCACCCATGCTCAGTAGCATGTACCTAAAGTTCCAGCTCCTTTTTGACAGCTCCACAATATCTCTTCCAAGTACTCTGGTCCCTCTCAGCCTCCTTTGTTTTGCCTCTCTTCTGTGGAATACATGGGGGGAAGGGTTAAAGTGTAGATTTACACAAGAATAGTCTAGGGTTGCCAAGTCCAATTCAAGAAATATCTGGAGACTTTGGGGGCGGAGCCAGGAGATAATGGGGGTGGAGCCATAAGCAAAGTTGTGACAAGCACAATTGAACTCCAAGAGAAGTTCTGGCCATCACATTTAAAGGAACCGCACACTTTTTAAATGCCTTCCCTACATTAGAAATAATGAAGGATAAGGGCATCTTCTTTTGGAGCTCATAGAATTGGACCCCCTGGTCCAATATTTTTGAAACTTGGAGGGCATTTTGAGGAGAGTCATCAGATGCTATGCTGAAAATATGGTGCCTCTACCTCAAAAAAACAGCCCCTCCAGAGCCCCAGATACCCTCAGATCAATTCTCCATTATACCCTATGGGAATCAATCTCCATAGGGAATAATGAAGTGCCCAGCAGACATTTCCCTCTCCTCCATTTCTGATGACTCTGAAACAGAGAGGGCCTGCTCCCACTTGTGGATTGGCATCTCTACTCACAAGTTACTGAACTTCCAACTTCTTCAAAGTAATACAGAGCAACCAAAGCTTCAAGTTTACCTTTCCTATGCAAACGACCTCTGAAAAGATTGTGCAACCAACGGAGGGTCTGGGCTGTTTTCACAGCTACTGGGAGCAGCCATGTTTTTCTGCCTGCTCCCCCCACCCTGCTCTCATTCAGCCTTAAAGTCACAGGCACACCATCCCAAGAGGAAGCTTTTCCAAATGGAGTCTGAAGCCTCTGGAGGTGGAAAGACACATGGTGGCTGTGGGTGGGGTTCTCCCCTGCCGGCAAGCTGGCTGGGAGCGGGAAGGAGCCTGGGAAAGTGGGAGAACCCCCGCTGGGATCTGAGGATTGGCAAGCCTAGAATACTCCCATTGACTTCAGTACATTTATCGTTGTGTCAAGCATGGGAAGCTCTCAGACTCTGCCACAGAAACAGGAGAGAGGGGTTGGTGGGTTTGTTGTTCAAAAACAAGTCCCTTTGGGACTCCCGATCTGGAATGTCTACTTGGCCATGGTGATTGGCAATGTCAGGGGCCATTGTGTGCTTATGCACACATCACTACCTGATCCAAAAAAGGAGGTGGAAATGGAAGGAAAGGTTCAGACTTCCTAAACAGACTGACCCACAAGAGGGGAGTTCAGACAGCCGGAAATTTGGAGTGGAAATACTGGCATCCATAAATACCAGACTTTCCCTGGGACCTGATTACTCCACTTCTAAAGTGAGACAAAGCAGGGTGCTGATGACTGGGGCATGGAAGACAGATGTTGTTGTCTGATCATGCTGTTTAAATCCACAGATGTAATGGAACTATATCAGTGCAAACTGCTTGTGTGACTGCAGCCTGAGATTCCGTTCCATATGCACAATGAATGTTTCCATGCTATGTTTCTCTTTTTCTTTCTAACAAGTAATGCATTTAAGTTTAGTAATCAACCCAATCAGTTTAATTCACAATTACTTTCCGTTTTTCTTGGGGGGGGGGGAGGAGTAATTTTCCAAGCTAACACCAAACTTTTTTTTTAATGATAAAAATGACCTGATTAATCTGTTTTTAATCAGTAGTTAGAGATGTTACAAACTGCCTTTGACATATAAAAATTATTTGCATGATGAAGCTGCTGCCTATGGCATGAAACTATCCAGACAATGTAGTTTGGAATAGTTCCCAACAAATTCACAACTGCTCTTTCTTCACACAAACAGGCAAACACCTTTCCCTTCCCTTCAATAGAAAGGATCACGTCTTCTAATCTCCCGTTAATAGTAACAGAAACGAAAGAAGGCTAAATCTGAAAATTAGTACCCATTCAGCAAATTTCAGTTTTTCTGAACTATTAATGTAACATAGGCATGATCAACCAACATTCACAGCAATGCTATTACACATCACAATGGTATACTTGGTATGAGCCTCAGCAGGGAACCATATCGACAGCGCAAGTTATGAAAGGAAAAACAAAGATAGTGAAGGAATGTTAAAACAAATGGGGAGGGAGAAGTTAAAAACAGACAATATCAATTTTTAGCAACAAAGAAGTTCTGCTTCATTTTAATTTTAAGCTACAGAAAAAGTTCTGCTTTTACTTCATTTGGGATTCTGATACACTGCATGATTCAGGATCTATTCCATGGCTTAAAAAAACCCCTTTCGAACAGCATGGCTTAAAACAAATGGACAAACCAGGGATTTTTACATCCCTAGCCAATATCTCCATGAGTCATACAGGAATTCTACCTTTGAAGACAGCCTGACATTGCAGTCCCCTCAGGGGTACAATTAAATATGCTTCTAAACTTCTCATCTGCAAGAAAATAATCTTCATGTGATGGCATATATTATTAGCCCTGACCTGGATAGCTCAGGCTAGCCTGATCTTGTCAGATCTTGGAAGCTAAGCAGGGTCAGCCCTAGTCACTATTTGGATGGGAGACCACCAAGGAATACCAGGGTTGCAAAACTGAGGCTGGCAATGGCAAACTACCTCTGAACATCTCTAGCCTTGAAAACCCTATGGGACCCTCACTTTAAGACAACTGTGACTTGATGACAAATATCTATCTATATTATTAAGGAATATAGAATGATGTAGTATAGTCCAATATCGTCAGTCTTGGAAGCTAAGCAGGATGACTACTTGGATGGGAGCCTACGAAGGAAGACGTTGCAGAGGAAGGCAATGCCAAATGATCTCAGCTTAATCACTTGCTCCTTCAGGGTCACCATAACTCGGTTGTGACTTGATGGCACTTCACATACACCCACACACACATTACTGAACCAAGATTCACTTTCTGGAGTGTTTTATCACTGCACAGTAGTATGTGTGTTGTGAGTGCGCACATGCATTGGTAAAACACTGATTGCTTTTTTTTTCTCAAGGTGTTTGATCAATGCACACATATAGTAGAGTGAGGAGGAAGATGCAAACAAATTAAAGGTATCAAAAGTTGCAGAAAATGGCACTTGCTCCAATTTCAAGACTAATTATAGAAATTGTCCTACTTAAACTAGAATTTAGGAAGCATGGGAGTTGGCAAAGTGATCCATGGAACAAGAAACAACCTAAAGGTAGGATTTCCTCTCATTCCTAAGTACAGCTACTCCCAGACCGTTTTTTGAAGTCCTGAGTAACAGCGGCGGTTTACAAATTTTGAGTCCAGTGGCACCTTCAAGACCAACAACATTGCAATCAAGGTGTGAGCTTTAGTGTGCGTGGATACTATTTATTATAAAAATTATTTTATTGTTTATTTATGTGGCTATTTATGTAAGGTTTTGAAGTTGTGACAGGAAAGAATAACCACTGTTGTAGTTTTGTAGCCATAAGGAGATATGATAGCCAACATCTTTACCAGTTCATATTTCCTAACAGGAAAGCTTGGAATGAGTTTCAACTGAGAGAGAAGAAAAAGCTTTCAGTCATACACAGCAGAAACACAGGATAACATTATGTAGAAGGATTTGACAAATCAAGAAGTTCAATAGTCCATACCTACTATCTTGAGTGAACTCTGTGGAAAGAAGAGAAAGAGCAAGGGATGTAGCTGATTCCAAAAGACAGTCACATGAGACTAGCAGTGGAGGGCATTGGGGTTCCCTGTTTGTGACTTGTTTTTTTCTCATTGGGCCTTCTTGGCTAATGTGTTAGGCTTTAACAGAAGTTGCTGTTTTGTTTCTTTGGCTGTTTAAAAACATTTATATCCTGCCTTTTAAAAACCATTTTTATGTAAGCCGCTTTGAGAGTAGGTATTCAAAGAGACTTAAACAAAATTGATTTTTTAAAAAACCCTCAAAGAGTGAAAAACTACAATGTACACAGAGCCCACAGAAGGCTGAGCCGCTGCCGGCAATAATCCAAACACTCAGCATAGCAGAAAAGCTTGTGATACTCTGCAATTAACATGACTGCCACTGGCAAAAGAACTAACTCAGAAAATCAGCCAAAAGGCTTGTTGAAATAACGGGTTGCTTTCCCTGGGCTGCTTTCATGCATGTTGCAAAACGATTGCTAAAGTGCATGGAAAAAGCTTTACCCAATGTGTAGGAAAGCAACACAGTCAGCTTTGCTTGGAAACTGTTCCCCAGAATAGAGGGGCCACCACATAAAAGGCCCTTGATTTCATAATGGCAGGATGCCCCTCGTGGAAAAGAGGTCCTTTCAAAAGAAGACGGTGAGTTGTGCAGAAGCGATTCATGACATTTCTGGTGACTTACAATCATCTATATCTTATCTGCTTTTTAATGCGGCTGGATTTCTTTACAGCCACCTTGTGAATGTTATATTGCCAATATGGGGCATACAGACTTTTAAATATATTAAATTATGGAGGCCCAAGGAAATGAAATGGGAAAAACCCTGTTGACACTGTCAGGGATGGTGCAACCAGTCAGTGAGGTAGGTGGTGTCAGGGGCAGCTCCTGCAGCCTACCTCGCAGCAGATGCCCACCTGAGCCAGGCCCAGCCCAGCCCAGCTGGTGGGGCACATTCCCCTCCTTGGCATCAGGATGTGCACTTGCCTGCAGAGGAGAGAGAGGTGAAGCCTGGCTGATGGCTAATGGGTGGGTGGGCTCCTGAGATGAGCCTCAGCGTGGGTGACTTCTCCCTCCATCTCTGGGTCCTTTCAACAGCCCACCCCAGTGGAGGTAGCGATCCCCATGGAAGAAACCTCTGGCCAGCACAGCCTGCCCCTGCTCCAGCCTGGGACTGCCAGGCCTACCAGGACTCCTCTGCTGTGCCTGTTCTCTGCCAAGTGAGGCTGGCTGGTGTAAATAAAGTTCTATTATAATGAAATGAACAGCCTACAACAGTGGGCATACATTCATACAGTATAAATAGAAATAGAAAACAACAGTCTCAAAACAATATTCCAAGGAGGACCCCACACAGTCACAGAGTTTTCAAAATGAGTACAATGACTCAAAAATAAAGTTCCACAGGAGTCCCTCCGTTGTTTGTTGACTTCTGAAGGACAAATTCTAGCCTTCACGCAAACCCCGGATTTGATTGCGTTCCGCTGCTCCTGCAGCTTCCTCGTAAGTCAACTGAAAAATCCAGCCAAGTTCTTTCTCAAACGCCCATTTTGATATCTTAATTTGCAGCTTCAAATTAAGATATCAAAATGGGCGTTTGAGAAAGAACTTGGCTGGATTTTTCAGTTGACTTACGAGGAAGCTGCAGGAGCAGCGGAACGCAATCATTTTGAAAACTCTGTGACTGTGTGGGGTCCTCCTTGGAATATTGTTTTGAGACTGTTGTTTTCTATTTCTATTTATACTGTATGAATGTATGCCCACTGTTGTAGGCTGTTCATTTCATTATAATAGAACTTTATTTACACCAGTTAAGAGTATTTGTGCACAATATTTTGTATTTTTGTATTTTTGTATTTCATATATTGTGCTGCCACTGTTCTTTTGCAAGTGAGGCTGGCTGGCTAAGACGAGAGGGGGCTACCCCCAGTGCCATGTGTCATGCCCCACAGTCCCCCTTGAGCCTAGCTTGGGGGCTCCTCATCAGTGGTGAGTGCAGGAGGAGGCAGGGAGGCCAGGAGAGGAAGGCAGGGCTCCAGAGCCTGGTGGCTGCTTGGCCGGACCCGCCCCTCGCCAGGCGCAGTCCAGTCACTTTGTGCAGTGGCAGCACCATGGAGTGCTGCTGGACACAGGGCAGGCAAATGGCATGCTGTTGTGCGTGTACACAGTGACCTGGGTGCTGCGGGAGAATGCCGGCTTGCAAGAGGGTGACACTGATACTCTTCCTGGTCAATGAGCTGGCCTCTGTGTGGCTGGCTGTGTCTGGGCTGTAAGATGGGCTGCAACTGCTCAGGACCACCAGGCTAGATTGGACTGCTCCACTCTGCCTCTCCCTGCTCATGCCATCCCTGAGCCTCCAGCTTATTTTTCCTTGGCTCTGAGGGATTGTAGGAGCTCCTCAGATCCCTCAGAGCCGAGGAAGAGCAGTGCTTCCCTTCCCCAGCGTCCTCTGAGGGCGCTGGGGAAGCGAAGTGCCGAGTGTTCTTTCAGCTCTGAGGGATCGGAGGAGCTCCCCCAATCCCTCAGAGCCAAGGAAGAGCAGCACTTCCCTTCCCCAGAGTCCTCTGAGGGTGCTGGGGAAGCGAAGTGCCGAGTGTTCTTTCAGCTCTGAGGGATTAGAGAAGCTCCCCCAATCCCTCAGAGCCAAGGAAGAGCAGCGCTTCCCTTCCCCAGCGTCCTCTGAGGGTGCTGGGGAAGCAAAGTGCTGAGTGTTCTTTCAGCTCTGAGGGATCAGAGGAGCTCCCCCAATCCCTCAGAGCCAAGGAAGAGCAGCACTTCCCTTTCCCAGTGTCCTCTGTGAGCGCTGAGGAAGCAAAGCACCGAGTGCCTGGCGTGATGATGTCACCTCTGGGTGATGTTATCATACTGCGTGGAAAACTTTTCTCCTAGAGGGATGCATGTGTTGGGGTTCTGCTTTGGGCACCAGAACACCACGCACCAGGGCTGGCTGAGAGAGCTCTTTTGAGAACTGCTCTTGAGAGAACAATTCCGAGAGAGTTATGAATGACCCAAGGTCACTCAGCAGGTGCATGTGGAGGAGTGGGGAAGCAAACCTGGTTCTCCCAGATAGTCTGTGCACTTAACCACTACACCAAATTGGCTCTCTGCCACTGCCCGTTGGTAGGCAATATTTTTCAACAACACATGGGGCATAAGCTTGGCTCACCTGCTAGAGCCATCTGTCAGAGGTCCTCGGCTGCTGTTGCTGCTCTCTCTTTTCCTGCCTGTCCCACTGTAATGTACTGAGAACCAAGACAGTTTGAAGGCAACATACTTTAATGGAAGCACATTACAAGAGAGGGAGCACTCGGGCCGGGCCCCGCATATATACATACCCGGACGGCCCCCCTCGTTCAACCAGGCCAATCCTGGTCAGTTAAACTTCCCACCACAGATGTTGAGGGGCGGGGCATCTGGCGAGCCACATCCGGGAACCCAAGGGTCACCTTCAGTAGCCCTCGCCATGCGGCCAGGCCGCTTATGTTCAATACATAACACTCCTCCCCCCTAGCTCAGGACACATAGTCCCTTAAGTATGCGGGGGCCATGCACTCCCGGTTGGACCTCCCTGCTGGCCGGCGGAGCGGGAGCAGTGGCCAGTGCCGTTGGGACCGTGGCTACTGAGCCGGGTGGAGCGGCGGGTTCCCGCTGGGAGGAACAGTCGGCCTATGGTTGTCCATGACTGGCTGTTCAGCCGGTGCCCCTGCCGGTGCATTGCTCTCGCCGTGGTTGGGCACTGCTCCCTGCTCGGCCAGAGCGGACGACGGGTTGGGGTTAACTCACTGTGGACTCGTGGCAGCGGGCGCTTCTGTGCCCTGCCTTTCAGTTGGTTCTTCTTGCAAGATGCGGTGCCATATCTGGTTGATATGCCTTCGCAGAAGGAGGCCACCCTCAGTGGACACATCATAGTGGCGGGACCCGATTACTCGAAGTACCCATCCCGCCACCTACTCGGGACCGCTCGCATAGTTCCTAGCGTACACGGGGTCCCCCGGGAAAAAACCCCTAACTGCTTCTCTGCACTCGGGGGAGCTTCGGATGTCAGTGGCCCGGTCGGGGTGCAGCCGATCTAGTCTCGTTATGAGTTTCCGTCCCATTAACAGCTCGGTGGGGCTGACCTCCGTGACGGGGTTGGGAGTTATTCTATTATCAAATAGGAATGCGGCTAGGCGGTGGTCCCAGTCCCCCTGTACTATGCGGCCCAGGGCCTCTTTTGTGGTGCGCACCATCCGTTCTGCCATGCCTTTGGTAGCTGGATGGAATGGGGTGGACCTTATGTGGTGGATCAGGTACCTCTGCAAGAACTCCCGGAATTCCCAGGAGGTGAAGGCGGTTCCATTATCCAAGACGATGGTGTCTGGGATCCCGTGTGTGCTCAGGACTCTGTGCTCAGGACTCTGCGTAATGCCCGAATTGCCGCTGCCATGGACGTCGAAGCCACGGGGATGACTTCCAGCCACTTAGTGTATGCATCCACCAATATGAAGAAGATCTGTCCCTGAAAGGGGCCTGCGAAATCTATGTGTAGCCTGGCCCACGGCTTTCTGTGGGCTTCCCAGCGCTGAACGAGGGCACTGGGCAGTTCAGGTCGGGACTCCTGACATGCAGTGCACCTCTGGACCCATCCCTCTATTTCTTCATCCATCCCTGGCCACCATACGTAGCTGCATGCTAGGGCATTCATCCGGACGATCACCGGATGCGTTTCATGCAGGGCCCCCAGCACTTGTCTTCGCAGCGGGAGGGGAACACCACCTTGTGGGCGGCTAGTTCTTCCTTTCGCGTGGAGTATGCCTTGAACTCCTCCCCCAGCTTTCCCTCTGGCCAGCCCCTCACCACCCAGTTGAGGACCCATCCAAGAGTTTTGTCTCGCCCCGTGGCTTTTGCTACCTCTGCCGTGTGTAGGGGCCGCTCTGGAAGCGTTTCAATTAGCATCACATGGTTGGCTGGGGCCAGATCGGGGTCTATAGAGGGGAGTGGTAGGCGACTGAGGGCATCTGTGTGACCCATGGCCTTGCCCAGCTGGTGGACCAGGGCATAGGTTAAGAATTGAGGAATTGGTTCCATCGCAAAACACGTTGTGATAGAATCTGTGGCATTTGGCGATCCGGGGCCAGGAGGCCCAGGAGCGGCTTGTGGTCCGTGGCTATTGTGAACCACCTCCCATACAGGTAGTCACGGAATTTGCGCACCCCCACAACAATTGCTAGGGCCTCTTTGTCTATTTGCGCGTAGTTCTGCTCCGCTGGAGTCAGGGTCCTCGAGTAGTAGGCTACCGGGACCTCCCTCCCGTCCGGGAGTTGGTGACCCAGGACGGCGCGCACCCCGTACGGCGACGCGTCACACGCTAGGATCACCGGCAGGCCCTCATCAAAATGGTGGAGCACATCGTTCGATACAAGCAGGTCCTTTACCGCCTGGAATGCCGCTGCCTGCTTCTGTCCCCAGACCCAGGGGGCATTCTTATCCAAGAGTCTGTGGAGGGGTTCTGCAATGGCGGCCTTGTGGGGCAAGAATGAATGATAAAAATTTAATAACCCCAAGAAACTTTGGAGATCCGCCTTGCTCTTCGGGGTGGGGGCTTCCACAATGGCGGTGGTTTTGTTGGGCGTCGGGTGGATTCCAGCTGCGTCCACCACAAACCCCAAGAACTCTACCCTGGGCACCCCCAGGGAACACTTTTCCCGCTTTACTTTCAGGCCGGCCTCTTGGAAACGGCGGAGCACTTCACGCAGCCGGTTGCAGAATTCCTCCGTGTCCGGGGCAGCGATCAAAACGTCGTCAAAAAACGGCTGAACCCCGGGAATCCCTTTGAGGAGAGAATCCATCAGACTCTGGAAAACCCCGGGGCCACGCTCACCCCAAACTGCAACCTCTGCACCTTAAACGCCCCCCTGTGGGTGACTATGGTCTGTGCCTCTGCCATGGCGGTGTCCACAGGCAGCTGCTGGTACGCCTGGGCCAAGTCCAGTTTCCCAAAAATCTTGGACCCCGCCAGTGCAGCCAAAACGTGGCTGATGACTGGGACCGGGTAGGGGTTATCCTGAAGTGCCTTATTAATAGTGCACTTATAATCTGCACATATGCGCATGTCCCCGTTCGGCTTCACCGGGGTCTCCCATTCAGCGAGGGAAACGGGTTCAGGCACCCCCTGGGCCGTGAGGCGTTCTAGCTCGGCCTCAATCTTGGGCTTCAGTGCGAACGGAACCCGCCTGGCCTTTAGCTTTACTGGCCACACTTGGGGTTTGAGGGGTAAGGATATGGGGGCCCCCTTATAACACCCCAGGGCCCCATCAAACACCTCTGGGAACTCTTTACATACATCATCGAATCCCCGCGTACCCAGTTGCTGCACCCCCACAATTTTTATCCCCAGCGGCGGGAACCAGGCTAGCCCCAAGAGTGTGGTGAGCTGCCATTTGACCACCAGTATTTCGAGTTTGCCCCTGAACCCATTGTACTCCACCCTCACCGTTGCCCAACCCTGGACTTGCACAGGGTTCTTTTGGAAGTCCCGGAGCACGAAACCGGCCAGACGCAGTCTGGGCTGGCCCTGCGAGTACAGCTTCCTCAAGGATTCCTCTGATATTATGGAGATGGAGGAACCCGAGTCCAGTTCCATCAGACAGGGCTTGCCCTCTATCCTGACTGAGACCTTGACCTTACGGGGGGTCTCGTCGGGCAAGTTCATTACCTGTACGCTGGTAGATGCTGTCGCGTAGTCCCCGGTCGATTCCTGGTTTGTTGCCTGGTGGTGGTGGGTGACTTTGGACCGGCAGGCCCTTGCAATGTGGCCCATCTTGCTGCAGCCCCTGCAGACCACGTGGCGGTAGGGGCAGTCCCTTCGCTCGTGTTGGTCCCCGCAGGTGGCGCACCTGGTCGCGGCTGGCCTCTCCGTCGCCCGGGGTCACTGGGTCGTTCGTGGGCCCATTCCTGGTTGGTGGCGCAGCTGGAGTGCCTCTTCCTCCTCCGGTCCGTAGGGGTCCATCTCTCCCTGGTGGACGGTGTCGGCTCTTGTTTTGGGAAAGGTCCTCATGAACCGCTCGAATGCCACTGCCTCGTTGAAAGCGCTCTGGAGGGTGAGCTCTTCTCTCGCGAACAGCTTCTGCTGCAGCCTCTCGTCCCTCAGGCCCCAGACGAAACGGTCTGCCAGGGTCTCTTCCAGCTGTGTAAAACTGCATTTGCCCGTGATTTGGCGGAGGGCCGCCAGGTAGTTGGCGGACGTCTCTCCCGCCTCTTGGTCCCACTTGTGGAAGAGGAACCGGCAGGCCATGCGTGAGGGCTGTGGCAGGAAGTGCCCGGTGAGGAGCCGGACTATCTCTTCATAGGACTTCTCCGTGATCTTCGCGGGAGCCGAGAGACCCTTGGCGATCTCGAACGTGGCCGCCCTGCAGACGCTCAGGAGGACGTCCCGCTTCATGCATTCTTCAGTTATGCGGTTTGCCCGCAGGTAGCACTCGACCTGCTCCGTGTAGGTCTCCCACCCCTCCGGGGTAGCAGGGTTGAATTCTTCGAGATGGCCCGTGGTCCCGCTCTGGGTAGCTATGGTGGCTGTGGCGGCGGCCGTGATCGTTCAACGGGTTGCCTTGGTCGTCTCCGTCGGATCCGCTAAGCCCGTTCGACTACGGCGGGCTAGCATCCCATCCTCTTCGCCGCTGTAATGTACTGAGAACCGAGACGGTTTGAAGGCAACATACTTTAATGGAAGCACATTACAAGAGAGGGAGCACGCGGGCCGGGCCCCACATATATCCAGATGTTGAGGGGCGGGGCATCTGGCGAGCCACATCCAGGAACCCGAGGGTCGCCTTTGATAGCCCTTGCCATGCGGCCAGGCCGCTTATGTTCAATACATAACACCCTCTCTGTTCCTCGCTGATTAGGGGGACCACTGACTGCAAGGAGAACAAGGGGGAGGGAAGCAAGCTAGTAACAAAGCAAAGTATATTCAGTATCTAAGCAACAGCAGGCGGGATTGGAGCAAATGGCATTGTTTGCAGAGTTTACTCTGGCAAAGCGCAGGCATGCGTGCCCATGCTTGAGTGAAACTAGACAATGCAACCTGCTGACAGAGCATGGCCCAGCAATTACTTTTAGACCATGAGCATCTTCCTACCATAAGGGATTCAGTCCCAAAGCTTCCAGGTGGCATCACTGGCCAGGCCTATACATGTATCCCTGACACAGAAAAGATTGGCAAAGGGCAGTCAACATGGATGCCAGAGATCTCCCTCATGGCTGACTTCCTCTACTAGAGTTACCCTGGAAAATGGGTGGGCACTCATGCTAGGGAGATGGTTGGGAGGAGGAATAGATAAACACCTGGTTAAAAATTACAACGCCTGTCAGTGAAAGAATGACAATGATCATGCTTTTAATATTTGACGGGAAGAGGGAAAAAAGAGACAGATATGAGAAAGGGCTCCCTGAGGAACCCTTGCCAGCTTTCCAAAGCACTTAATTCTCTCTGTGTGTCTGTCTTTTTCCATCTTTGGATTAACCAAGGAGTGTGACAGCAATTTTGTTTGAAATACCCTCTTTATCCTGGAAGGGCGGGAGTGTGTGGTTGTAATTCTTGTGCATTTGGTTTTTTAAAATCTAAATTTAATGGATCCCTACTGTGACCTGCCTCGTTGGAATCAATGTTCTCAAGAATGTAACTATCCAGGTTGTTTTCTTTGCTTTAAAGTAAAGCTCATGGGGGAAAGAGAGGGAGAGAGAACCACTGTATATCACAAAAACAAGAAGGCAACCTATATATAAGACATCTGGACCTTCCCTACTGATTAATGGGGGCAGTGAAACTGCTAGGGCATTTCCATATGAGCAAGTTTTGAAACTGAGTATGCACACCAAGACTCAGGCTAAAAAAACCCAAAACAAAACTTAGGCTTCACTCCCACAAGAACTGAAGGACTCCAGCAATATCACAAACTGGCCATAGAAAAGTACAGAAATTTGATGTATACTCAGTCCGGTTTGTGTGGTGGTTAAGTGCATGGTCTCTTATCTGGGAGAATTGGTTTGATTCCACACTTCTCCACATGCAACTGCTGGAGTGACCTTGGGCCAGTCATAACACTCTCAGAGCTGTTCTCTCAAGAGCCGTTCTTGAAAGAGCTCTCTCAGCCCCACCTACCTCACAAGGTGTCTGTTGTGGGGATGGGAAGGGAAAGGAGATTGTAAGCCACTCTGAGCATGGCTGGTGCATCCATTAGGCAGCATGAGGATGCTGCCTGGAGTCCAGCCCTTGGGGGAGGACACCAGTTTTGGCTCTCCCACCCACACTCACCTCCAAGGTGAGGGAAATAGTGAGCTTGACGCCGGTTGCCATGGGGCTTTTGGGTTCGGTGTGCATGCATGCCACTCACTCGCCATCACTCCGTCCCTTGCATCTATGCTTCCAAGCACAGACGTGAGGGTTGCAGTGATGACATGCGCACACACGCTGAACCCAGAAGCCCCATGGCGACTGGCACCGAGCTCGCCCTTGCTGAGGAGGTGAGAAGCAGTGGGAGTACCTGGCCTGGGGCACCAGCTTTGTGCCGGCTCCCCAGTGCCAGTCTCTGACTCCAATCTCCTCCGCCTCCTCTTTCAAGATCTTCAGGATGCCAACCTCCAGGTGGGACCTGGGGATCCCCTGGAATTACAGCTCATCTCTAGACTACAGAGATCAGTTCTTCTGGAGAAAATGGGTTGTTTGGAGGGTGGACTCTATGATGTTGTACTCCACTGAAGTCCCTGTCCCCACCCCCGGCCCCACCCCCATATCTCCAGGAGTTTCCAGCTGGATCTGGCAATCCAACCCCTTCATCACCTGCTGGAGGCCAGGGGTGGGTGGTTTTTGTGGGAGAGGTTTTTGATAGAAAATGCAAGCATTGCTTATATCCCCAAAGTACCCCAATAGGAGTCCATATGGCCTAGCAATTAAATTATAGGCTTTGAACTGCTAGAGGCCTGGGTTCAAATCCTTGCTCAGGCCATTAACTGTCTGGGTGACTTTGCTCCCTCTCAGCTGAATCTAAAGTTTGCTTTGAAGGAGGAATGAAAAAAATCCATGAATTCCAGCTGGAGCCCCCTGGAAGAAGAGGGTGACAAAAGTAAAGTATAAATATGCCTCCTATAAAACTTAAATTTAGCAAAGTCAGGGAGATATTACATAGAATCATGGGACACTACATATAACCCATAAATTCCTGAAACATTCCTAGGCCATCCAGAAAACAGAAGTTTGGAACACATAACCCAACATCCTCCGATTATTTTACACCTGGTCTGCCTGCCTGCATTACCAGATGGGAGCACTTAGGGGTCGGAGACTAGAGGAAATTATGGGGGCATGATGCTGTGATATGACTTCTGCCTGATGTGGAAGTGACATCATAGCATCAGGAGTGATTTAGGAACTCCCCCAATAAATATGGGGGAAATCAGAGAGATTAGATCATCACAGATGCCATGATGTCACTTCTGGGTACACACCCTGTTGCTGCCCCCCCCCTCCCCATTTTTGCTCTTGCTAATCTACTGAGTGAGGGCAGGGGGTTGAGCAGGGGGCAGGAGTTTTCTTGCCCTGTAGGACAACCTGGTAATGATACTTACTGTCCAAAGTGTCCTTTGTAATAAAAGACAGTATTCAAGCACAGGAGGAAGAAGAAGAAGATGATGATATTGGATTTATATCCTGCCCTTCCCTCTGAATCTCAGAGTCTCCGAGTGGCTCACAATCTCCTGTGTCTTCCTCCCCAACAACAGACACCCTGTGAGGTAGATGGGCTGAGAGAACTTTTACAGAAGCTGCCCTTTCAAGGACAGCTGTGTGAGAGCTATAGCTGACTCAAGGCCATTCCAGCAGCTGCAAGTGAAAGAGTAGGGAATCAAACCCCGTTCTCCCAGATAAGAGTCTTATCTGGGAGAAGAGTCTTAACCAGGGATAAGAGTCTTAACCAGTACACCAAATGAGGGTCAAAAGTGAAAGATCTGGCATCAGGGCTCCAGCAGATCTCAGGAACATGTAGCTGTACTGACAAGTGGTTTTAGGGAGATAGAGCAAGGGCTGCCAGCTCTGGGATGAGAAATTCCTGGTAGAGCCTGGGAAGGGCAGGATTTGAAGCCTGGTAGAGCCTGGGAAGCGCAGGATTTGAAGAAGAGAGACACTTCAGAGGGGGATAATGTCATAGAGTCCACCCTCCAAAGAAGCTGTCTTATCAAGGAGATCTCTATAGTTTGTAGGTCCATTGTCATTGCAGGAGAACTCCAGGCCCACCTGGGCATTGGCAACCCCTTTTGACACATGTGCTGAGACTCCAATCTGCAATACACAGGGAGACTGAAGAGAACCTCAAACTCATGTGTGACTTTTACACAGGATGCGGATCATATAAAGGATTCACCCTCTAGCCCATCCTTCCAACAGTCCGCAGCCAGTGACTGAGCAAGTTTGATTGGTGGAGTGTATGTGGCGGGGGGGGGGGGGTCCCAACACCTTTAAAGAAATCCTTTCCTCCCCTAGCTCCTCTCCCCCTTTGAGATTAGGGGTTCCTCTTCAGTAGGCTGCAACCAACTAGAAGTCCTATTTTTGTCTCTTGTTTGCCCTCCCATAAGAGAAATCATGTTGGATCAGGCCAATGGCCCATCCAGTCCAACACTCTGTGTCACACAGTTTCCAAGGAGGTCCATCAATGGGGCCAGGACACTAGAAGCCCTCCCACTGTGCCTGCCCAAGCACCAAGAATACAGAGGATCACTCCCTTGTTGCAGTTGTCTATAGATGGTGTGTGTGTGTGTGGACAAAGTCCTACTATCCCTTTGCCCAAGGTCACCTTCTGGCTTGGCCAGGCTTTTTAGAGATGCTGGCTTCCAAGTGGGAATTGGGGATCCTCTGGAGTTACACAGACCACCGATCAATTCCCCCGGAGAAAATGGATTATGCGGAGGAAGGATTCTATGCATTGTACCCCACTTAGGTCCTTGTCCTCCCCAAATCTCTAGAAGTTTTCCAACTTGGATCTGGCAACCCTACCCCCCACCCTGCAGAGGACCTGGCAACTCTTAACAGTATTTCTGCAAGGTAAAGGAACTGGGGGGAGGGGAGAAAGTTGGCATGGTTTATAGCTCAGGAGCCACATGTAGCTCTTTCACACATATTGTGTGGCCCTTGAAGCCCCCACTTTTTGGCCAGCTTGGAGAACACATTTCTCTCTTTAAAACACTTTGCCAAGCCAGTTGGCAGCTTGGAGAATGCATTTAAAGTTACTTTCTTTCCACATTTCCCTCCCATCTATTTGCCTTCCTTCCTTCCTTCCTTCCTTCCTTCCTTCCTTCCTTCCTTCCTTCCTTCCTTCCTTCCTTCCTTCCTTCCTTCCTTCCTTCCTTCCTTCCTTCCTTCCTCCCTTCCTTCCTTCCTCCCTTCCTTCCTTCCTTCCTGACTCTCAAAACATCTGATGTTCATGTCTTGTGACTCCCAAACATCTGACATTTTTTCTATGTGGCTCTTATGTTAAGCAAGTTTTGCCACCCCTGGTATATAGTATATACTATATAGCCAGATCTCATCAGATCTCAGAAGCCAAGCAAAGTTGGAAGGGACACCACCAAGGAAGACTCTGTGGAGGAAGGCAATGGCAAACCCATCTCTGCTTCTCGCTTGCCTTGAAAGCCCCTTGCTGGGGTTGCCTTGAGTCTGCTGTGACTAGACGGCATTTTACACACACACAAAGCAATTAGGGATATACCGTATTTTTCGGACCATAAGACACACTTCCCCCCCCAAAAAAAAAGTAGGGGAGGAAAGTGTGTGCGTCTTATGGAGCGAAGGGACGATAGGACGTACCTTCCTCCCGGGGGGGGGGGTGCGATCTGCTGCCTCCGCCTCTGATCCCGGCGCTTCCCCCGTGCCTGCCTGCCTGGCTCCAGCTCTGCTTCCAGCAAGTGCTGGGATCACTCCACGCTGCCCCCACCGCAAACCCAGCGCTTTGCGAGCGCCAGCTGTGGAGGGGGCAGCGTGCTTCCTCCGTGCCTGTCTGCCTGGCTTCAGCTCTGATGCTTAAAGCAAGCACCAGGATTGCTCCCTCCGCCCTCCGATCCTGGCGCTTGCTTTAAGCATCAGAGCTGGAGCCAGGCAGACAAGCATGGAGGAAGCACCCCCCCCTCCGCAAACCCAGCGCTTCGCGAGCGCTGGCTGCGGAGGGGGCGTGCTTCCTCCATGCCTGTCTGCCTGGCTCTTCCTCTGCTGCTTAAAGCAAGCGCCGGGATCGGAGGGTGGAGGGAGTGATCCTGGCGCTTGCTGTAAGCATCAGAGCTGGAGCCAGGCAGACAGGCATGGAGGAAGCACGCTGCCCCCTGTCAGAACTTGTATCTTTGCTGCTGGTCCCCTATAATGTGACCGATGCTGTATGGTAGTTTTACTGTGCCTTAAAGCTGTATTGTAAGTGAACCAAACTGACTCCATGTTGTAACCTCTGCTTAACCCAGAGTGCCTGGATAGTAATTAACCTTGCCCCACTGGTATCCAAAATATTTGGGGCTGTAGAATGAATTATGTCTTGTCTCTGCACATTCTCACACTGGGACCCTTTGAAGCCGAACAGCATGGCCTTCGAAGTAGGGAGGCATCCTCTCTACTGATAGTGATGGTGAGAAGACAGCTGCGCCCTGAGATGTGAATTGTGGCTTTGTGAGATGTTTGCTTTACGTGTATAAAATCAAGCTGATGCTGGCTCTCGCCATTACTGTTATCTTGCCTTTTCCAGTACCTAGTTCTCTTCAATAAAATCCTAGCTTTGTAACTAAGTATGGGATCCGTTTGACGTTCTTGAGTTCTGACATTATAACAGTAATCCCATTGTTCGTGGCTTATCTGTACTGGAGGCTTGGCCCGATGGCGGCAAAAGTACCAGACGACGGAGAGCCCACCACCCCATCGGAGGACCCACCGCTCGACCCAAACGTGACGGGGGTCCGACGCAAAATTAAGGTTCCAGCGCCCTTCTCGGTCGACGCCGCTTTCCCGGCTCCGCGAACCTGGAGCCCACGGAAGTCCACGGCAGCCATCGACGCCGCGGAGCAGCGGTACCGAAGCATGTTGGGCGAAGGAGGGGCAGGAGACGACGACGAGGGCCAGGCGGAGGGCGCGGAGCCCCGAGGGGGGGAGGACCCGATCCGGACCCTCCGCAACGAATTATTCGATTGGGTGCGGGAGATCCACGGCGACGTGCACCGCTCCCGCGTGACGATGGCCGAGGAGATGCAGCAGAACCTGGGCGCTATCCACGACCAGCTCCGCACCTTGCAAACCGCGGTCCTGGGGATACCGTATGGAGTGTTGCCACTGGGGCAGCCGCCCGTCGCCCCACCGGCCCCCGCCCCGCAAGCTCCGGCCGCCCCGGCGCCGCCGGCCCCGGTGGGCCCAGCAGCCCCGGCACCTCCGGCCCCGCCGGCTCCGGCACCGCCAGCGCCACCTGCACCAGGGGCCCCGGCCGCCCCGGCGCCGCCTGCGCCACCCGTCCCGATCCCGCCGGCCATACCGGGCCCAGCGCCGCCGCCTGGGGCGCCGCGAGCGCCAGGTGGGGCCGAGGGACGGGGAAGAGAGTTGAAGATCACGTTCGATGGGAATCCGGAGGACGTGGAATACTTTACTATCCAGTGCGACACGTTCTTCACCCACTGGGGTGCCGATTACCCGACCGAAGCCAGCCGAGTGTACCACATTGCGTCTCGACTGAGAGGGGCGGCCCGCAAGTGGTACGTGGGGCTCTTCATGGGAAGAAAGCCCGAATTAGCTACCGTGGCAGGGTTCCTGCACGCGATGCTCCGCCAGTATGGAGATCCCTTACGGGAAGAGAAGGCGGTCGCTGCCCTCCAACGCATCGAACAGGGCAACCGCTCCACCCGCGAGTACGGCACCGAATTCCTGGGGTACTGCGCGGCAGCAAGGGGATGGAACGAGGTCATGAAATACACCGCGTTCATCAACGGGTTGAATCCGAGCATCCTCGACCGCTGTTACAGTCAGGGAAGGCCCGATACGCTGGTCGGCTGGATCCAACTGGCCGGGGAGGTGGAGACCAACCTCCAACACGTGGGGATGAGGAGACAGCAACTAGCGAGAAAGGGAGCCAAACACACCCCAACTAAATCTGAAGGGAAGAAGGCCCCGACGACCTCCACCCCGTCCCCCGCCCGCAAATGCTTCCAATGCGGGGACCCAAATCATCTTGCTGCTAACTGCCCTGGGAAAGCGGGATCCACGCCACCCACGGCGCGGCCAACCACCCCGGGCCCGAAGAAGAAGAAGAGCAGCCGGTCGAAGGAGCCCAGTCGGGGCTCCGTCGCCACTTCCTTGGCGACTGACGAGGATTTTACCACCAGCCTGGCGGCAGTCGAGGAGTCGACCGAGGAGTCGGACGACACCGAGTCGGCGGGAAACGACAGCGACCTGCTTTAATGGGTGCCGCAAAGCAGGTCCAGCAACAGCCGGCACTCCTCACGGTGAGAGCAACTGGGGGTTTACTTTTTATGGCCGTTACCCTCCTAAACCCGAACCTAAAGAGATTCATGCACGCCCGAGCCCTAATCGACTCAGGGTGTAACAGGGACTTGATCACCCCCCGCCTAGTTGAGGCGCTGGGATTAGCCACTTCGCCCCTGCCACAACCGATGCAGTTCCAGCAAATGGACGGGGGGCCCATGAGGGGGGAACCATGTGTTTTAGAAACTCAGGCGGTCCCGGTAGGGACCGAGGAGCATTGGGGAATTGAAACTTTCGTAATTGCCCCCTCCTGCTCTTTCGACGTGGTAGTTGGCTCAGCCTGGCTCGCCCGCCACCAACCCGACATAAGGTGGGAGGAACAGATCGTCCGGTTCCCAGATTGGAGGTGCGAGCATCACCACTGGCGCCCCGAGTGGGGGCCGCACGCCCCCCCCCAAAACATGCGGGCGTGCCTCACACTTGAGGAAGTCGCCTCCATCCCCAAGGAGTACCGAGACTTAAAACTGGCATTTAGCGAGAAGGAAGCGGATGAACTACCGCCCCACCGCCCTACAGACTGCGCCATTGAGCTAATCCCCGGGCAGCAGCTTCCCAAAGCGAAACTGTACTCCATGGGTTGGGCGGAGAAGGCGGAACTCCGAAAGTTTTTGGACAAAAATCTAAAGTGTGGTTTTATTCGACCGGCCACAGCCCCCCATGCCGCCCCCGTCCTATTCCGAAAGAAAAAGGACGGGTCGCTTAGACTTTGCACAGATTTTCGTGCGATAAACGGGATTTCCATGTCCAACGCCTACCCGATCCCGTTGATAAAGGACTTGTTAAACACTGTAGCAAAGGGGAAAATATTTACCAAACTCGACCTCCGGGACGCGTACTTCCGCGTCCGCATCAAAGAGGGGGACGAATGGAAAACAGCCTTCAACACCCCACTGGGACAATTTGAGTACCTTGTCATGCCGTTTGGGCTACAGGGAGCCCCGGGCGTTTTTATGAACTTTATCAATGAAGTGCTGCGGGACTTCCTGTTCAAGGGGGTGGTGGTGTACCTTGATGACATCATTATCTATTCACAAGATCTAAAGTCTCATGTGCCTTTGGTCAGAAAAGTGTTAAGCACCCTTTGTAAACACAAACTGTATGCCAAACTGTCGAAATGTGAATTCCACAAGACCGAACTTGATTATTTGGGCTTCCGGGTGTCGGGGGAGGGATTGTCCATGGACCCCGCAAAGGTCCAAGCGGTGTTAGACTGGGAACCCCCTCGAACCCGCAAGCAGTTACAAAGTTTTATCGGGTTCGCTAACTTTTACCGCGACTTCATAAAGGGGTTCGCCACGGTCATGCTCCCCCTTACAGAACTCCTCAAAACCTCCCCTTTTCAAATCATCAATGGTTACGAGGGCAAGCCGTTCCCCACGCTCGCCCTCCCAGCTAGCCCATCCCAACCCACATCGTGCCAACAGTGGTGGGAGGGACTTCGTGAAGGCTGGAAGGGAATTCAGGAAAACCTGGAAGAAGCGAAAAAAGCATACAAAAAACAATTTGACAAAAAACACTCTCCGGAGTGGGACCTAAAGGTGGGGGATACAGTTTTCCTGTCAACAAAAAACCTCCCCCTTCCTCAGTCCTGTCGCAAACTGGCCCTGAAGTTCCTCGGACCTTTCAAAATCAAAAGGGTAATAAATAAAGTAACGGTAGAACTCGAACTACCCAAGTCTCTAAGTAAGATCCATCCTGTTTTTCATTGCAGCTTGCTTCGGAAAGACCCTGGTGCTACGTCCTTCCATCCCAGGGCCCCACCGCCCCCTCCGACGACAGTGAGGGGTCAGAGTCACCATGAAGTCCAGGAGATCCTGGACTCCAGAGTCAAACGGGGGAAACTGTATTATTTGATCAGGTGGAAACACTTCCCCCCGAGCTGTGACGAGTGGGTCGAATCTCAGAATGTAGTGGCTCCGCAACTGCTGAAAAAGTTTCACCTACTGTACCCGCACAAGCCCAAAGTCGGTCCCGCGGGAGGGGGCGCTTAGGGGGGGCAGTATGTCAGAACTTGTATCTTTGCTGCTGGTCCCCTATAATGTGACCGATGCTGTATGGTAGTTTTACTGTGCCTTAAAGCTGTATTGTAAGTGAACCAAACTGACTCCATGTTGTAACCTCTGCTTAACCCAGAGTGCCTGGATAGTAATTAACCTTGCCCCACTGGTATCCAAAATATTTGGGGCTGTAGAATGAATTATGTCTTGTCTCTGCACATTCTCACACTGGGACCCTTTGAAGCCGAACAGCATGGCCTTCGAAGTAGGGAGGCATCCTCTCTACTGATAGTGATGGTGAGAAGACAGCTGCGCCCTGAGATGTGAATTGTGGCTTTGTGAGATGTTTGCTTTACGTGTATAAAATCAAGCTGATGCTGGCTCTCGCCATTACTGTTATCTTGCCTTTTCCAGTACCTAGTTCTCTTCAATAAAATCCTAGCTTTGTAACTAAGTATGGGATCCGTTTGACGTTCTTGAGTTCTGACACCCCCTCCGCAGCCGGCGCTCGCGAAGCACTGGGTTTGCGGTGGGGGCAGCATGGAGCGATCCCAGCGCTTGCTGGAAGCAGAGCTGGAGACAGGCAGGCAGGCGTGGGGGAAGCGCTAGGATCGGAGGCAGAGGCAGCGGATCACCCCCCAGGAGGAAGGTGCATCCTATGATCTGGAGCGCCTTATGGACCGAAAAATACGGGTAGGTTAGGGTTCAAAGCAGAAAGATCACACCCAGGATCTTTAACAGAAAAGATTTTTAATAACTTCAGCACACATCCTACCTAAACCAAAACATAGCTTTATGGGAATTAATTAGCCCTCAGCTAGAGATGTTGAAGATTACTAGAAATAAACCAAAATACAGCATCACTAAGTTCCAGCAAACTTTAAGTCTACAGCATGGGGGGAGGGGGGGGAATCAGCAAAAATTACCAAAGAGCCTCTTCACATGTTAAAAATAGATGTTTCCAAGAAAGTTTCAGTTTGGACCCTAAAAATGTGTCATGGGTACTGGGGACCCTGCAGAGGAAGTTGAGCCTGCAGAAGAAACTGTGCCCCTGCCACCTGCACCAGTGCCCCTGCCTCCTGCTGGAGAAGATCCCAGCCCCCCTGCCTCGCCCTCTCGGGTGGCGCGTGTGCGTGACCGCCTCCGTCAGGACCTCAGGGATCGGAGGAGGGCGGCACGCTCACAAGCAAGACGCTCCCTGAGCCCTGAGTTTTGAGAGGATTCTGGCCCTCCTAAGAGCAAGGATGCTTGAGTTGTAACAGGATCCTGGCTGCCTCTCTGAGCCAGCAATTAGCCCAAATGGGCAACAGCCAGCAGAGGGCTATATAGCTGTGGGCTTTGGGAGGAGGCTTTGTGGAAGCAACTAGTCATCTCCCTGACGTTCTAGCATTCACTCCGGTTTGACTTTGGTTTCTGGACTCCCTGACTTTGGTTTGTGACTTCTGGACTCCCTGACCTCGGCTTCTGGACCTCGGACCTGCGATACTTGTACAGTGATTCGGATTTGGTGCCTCGGACCCTCCTGCTTACTGGCTACAGACCTCGGACTGCCCCTGGACTTTGCCTGACCCGGCCCCAGCTGTGACAAAATGTAACCTGTGGATGTTTGAAGCAGGAAATTGCAAACAGGCCCCTCATCCCCCTGCAGTTGCATCACCAGAGTATTCTCCTGGGTAGGCAACAGCCTGGCTTGCTGCTATGTGTAAAGGTGGGACTTGAAGGAAAAGTAATTCCTGGAGAGGTGAGAGGTGTGGATTGAGGCAGAGGTATTTGCACTGCAATGAATAAGAGTCTCTGGGCACGCTGGCAACCACTGGGGCAAGGGGGTGGGAGGGAAGAGACCCTGCCAACCGGGTTTTCTGTCAAACCCTTTATCGCACTCTTACAAAAGTGAGGTGTGTAATCAGTTCTGAGCTAAAGGGGGATTTACTGTTTCTTTGGGGGATTCGCAGAGCTTTCTGGCAGCGAAATGGAAAGACTTTATCATCCGTCTCTGAGCTTTAGGGACAGCAAGAAGGGAATGCTGATGAATGCCTGGGGGGCTTGCCAGGCTCCACTCAAGTGCAATTAACACGGCCAGCAAAGGCTCCCTTCATTTACGCCACAACTTCTGTCTCCCCCACCAATCCAAGTCTCAGATAACGGGATCATTGTGACATGAGCCTATCAGTGGCTGTCTGCTCTGGCTTGCTTGGCAGTTCCGATACAGATTCTCCAAAGAGAAATACTGGCAGGGCTTTGTGCCAGCTTTGTGCTAGGTGCTATATGGGCAATAGGACATCTTTCTGAGAAGACCTTTGAACATCTACCTGTCTGTCTACATCAAACATCTACATCTGTCTGTCTTTCTGTCTGAGTGGGATCATAAGTGCTCACCTGTTTTCATGAATGTTTTCGTGCAATGCAAAAATAATGCTTCCCACTTTGGGGCTGTTTTTAAAAACCACTCATTAGGAAATTGCCCTTACTTGCCCTTGCTCTCAGTTGCCCTTATTTGCACTCCCTGTTGTCCTTGCACAGTGAAGTTTGCTTGGTTTGGTAGAACATGTGGTAGCCCCATTTTTTATGTGATCCCTGACTGGTTAGGATCATTTGCATGACTAATCTGTTTGGAAGGATAAAGAAACAGCAACCAGAAGAAACAGTAAAGACGCCACGGAGGTAGCATAGTACAATGGTCCAACCAGAATCTAGGAGACCTGGGTTCAAGTTCATTTTATTTATTTTATATATTGGATTTATTAGGTCACACTTCCCTGCAAGCAGGGCTCAGGGCAGCTAACAACACAACTAGAAATCCTCATTGAGCTGTAAACTTCACTCAGTGACTTTGATCAACCACCATCTATGGCTGAAATATCTGGATCACCTCAAATGCACAATCATGACCTTAAGATCTGTTTTTATATAGAACATCTAGCAAGAACAGCAGAATAGCAAAATCTGATATAGAATGAATAGACAGCTGTTCGCCATCAGTAAATGCACTATCATTTAAGATCAATATAGCACCTGAAATGGCTTTTTTTTGTTTTATGTATTAATGTATATATATGCTATGTTTTATGGAATTTAATGACTGGTTTTTATGTGACTTTTTATGAATATGTAAATCACCCTGAGTTTTGGCAGGGAGGGCAGGATATAAACCAAATAAATAAATGGCAGTAATTTTAAGCAGGTCTACTCAGAAGCAAGTCCTATGTTATTATGCAGTGCTTACTCCAAGGAAAGTGTCCTTAGGACTGCAGTCTAACCTATTTCACAGGGTAGTTGTGAAGATAAAATGAGGGAAAGGAAATTTATATATGTCCTAGGACTGCCAGCAATGCCTTGACAAATGTCAGAAGATTTTAACCTTGGTGCCTGGGGAGGGTGGAGTTTGGGGTTGATGTGACATCACTTCCAGATGACACTCTAGGAATGTCCCCCACTCTCTATGGTAAAGGCCATAAAGTTATAGTGGTCAATTTCCAGCTATTTTTCTCCCTACTCCATTTTTTGAGGTTGGAGGATTGGGGCCAAGGGTGGGGTTTTCCTGCTGTGGATGGGCAAATGGCCATCCTACCAAGATTCTTGGAAGATGGCAGGATAAAAAAATACATACATGTGAGGTCAGGCAGAATCTGGAACCCACTCCTAAATCAGTGGACTGACCCCTCCTGAAGCAGCTTGGGTTTTCTGCTTTGTGTTGAGTTCAGTATTTAAAAATTTTGTTTTCCATCCAGTTTTCTTCCTCTCTCCCCCTCCTCTTGCCCATTCTCTTCTCACACATCCACTTGTTTTATGGTTTTAATTTTTAAATTGTAAGGTTTTATAGTGGAACGGTTGTGTTTTATGTACGCGCTGAGCCATTTTGGGAAGCTCCAGTCCAAAAGTGAGATACAAATCTAAAAATGAATAAATAACAAAATAAATTAATGAACCATCTGAACTCAACTGGGAGACAGATATTTATTTTCCCACAGACTAGCCCATTTGCCAGATGTTTCTGCCATGCCATAATGACTAGTTTTAAACCAATACACTGAATATTTCTAGGAGAATATTCAGTACAATTCTATCCAAACAATTATCTGATTTCAAAGGAGTAGTGTTTGTTGCAGAAAATGAAACAAAAGTCAAGGGACACCTTGAAGACTAACATTTATTTCAATATGAGCTGTTGTAGGGCTCAGCCCCATATCTTTATTTATCTTTCTTCTAAGGAGCTCTAGGTGGCCTATTAAATCCTGTCCACTGCACCAGTATTTTTCCTGTGTTGTCTAACCTCCCAGAACTGGGTTTAATATGCATCGGATCTTGAATAATTATTATTATACAAAATAATGTCCCTACAAAATTTGCCAGCCAAGAAGTGATTTTAAGATGCTCTGTCATTAGCTTCCTTTTGTTGCCTAATTAATTAATGTTTATAAGACTCCCAGATCCTCTTTCTGCAAAGGCGCTGACAGAAGTGCCAAGTATTTGTGTTTTTTATTATTACAATCACTGCTGATCATTTGCATAAGCCTCTTTTTCAGCGGCTTCTTCCATCTGCAGATGCTCACTCATCCTGGAAACTGCTACCTCAGACAAGGGAGAACAAGCAGACTTCACACCAGACGTGCCACCAACATCCCTCCGAAAACAAAATATCAAAGTAGGTGAGCAAAGGAGGTCCTCCTGAGGTGAAACACTAAATGGATCTTGAGGGGAGTGGGAAAAAGGAGTTTGGTGAATAATCAGGCCTGTGATTAGCAGACAATGCTGACTTTGATGGACCAAGGTTCTGATACAGTATAAGGAAGTTTCATCTGTTCAAGTGACAGCATGAAGCCTCTGGATTGGATTGGATTGGCCTGATATAAATATGACAGGCTTGGCATCGTTGCCAGAGTAGTACTATCAGCTCACTCCCTATCAGGCTTTGACAGAGAGCCTGAGCTGAAAAGCCCCATTTCAGGGTTTGTTGTTATGTCTGGCCATTGATATCCTCAGCATTCCCCTAGCCTTCCCAAAGGCTAACTCTCAGAGCTTTCTGCCCTGGCTACCAAAGGGAAGGTTCAAGGTAGGTGGACATGGTTGGCGGCAGGGCTTTTTTTTTGTAGCAGGAACTCCTTTGCATATTAGGCCACACACACACCCCGATGTAGCCAATTCTCCAAGAGCTTACAGTAGTCCCTGTAAAAAAGCCCTATAAACTCCTGGAGGCTACATCAGGGGGGTGTAGCCTAAAAAGCAAAGGAGTTCCTGCTACAAAAAAAGTCCTGGTTGGAGGTAGTAGTGCCATGGGAGTGAAGACATTGCTTCCAATAAAAACATGAAAGTGATTATGGGTGGCTCTAGGAATTGTTGGAAATTGGTAAAACCATAGAGTTTCTGAGGATTCCTAGAGCTACCCTACTTCATGTCCAGGTTTTTACCAGAAGTGACACAGCACCATGTATGATGTTTCTGGGGTTTTTAAATTTTCTCACACTGCCAAATGGTATGACAACGGGCTATATGAGCTGAAGGCAGGGGATTCCCCCTAGGGCCTTGGTATTTCTAACTGTGTTCTACTCTGTCTCATTTCTTAAGGCATCTTATGTAAGGTTGTAGACAAGAATCTTATTGGGCAAAATATCCAAGAAATGTCAATGGGAAAAAACCCAGAGAGCTTGACTAAGCCCAAAGCACTTTCTCAAAGAAGCATCACACGTTCCAATGACTGGCCTTTCAGGGATGTTTTTCATCCTTCCCTTTTCTTCTGGGCATCAAGCCAAGTCCAATTCCCTTTGCTGACTGAGCTTAAAACAGACACAACAGAGGCTTCACATTTGTGTCCCTCACCCTCTGGAATTCCCTCCCATGAGAGGATTGTCTGTCTTCCTGGTTAGTGTGTGGAACTTGCTGGATTCTGTTTTTTAAATATGATGACTCTTTATTGTTTGCTTCTGCTTCCCAGCACATAAGAGCTATAATCTAAGACCTAAGCAGCAATCCAAATGTAAGCCTCCCAGCATCTAACACCAAAGGCTGTCAGGACAAGGTCTTAAGACAGGAGTCCTTGATGTGGAGCCATTTCTTGGTGTTCACCAAGCGTTTGTAAAAAGTGGAGGGCAAGGGTGGCTTTTGCCCAGCAAGCTTTTTGATTCACCATTGGAGATCCGATTGGCTGAGCAGATTTCTAAAAAACATTGTTTTAGCAGCAGCTGCCACCACAGAACAAGGATACTCACTGTATGACTGAAGGTAAGCAGCAGCAGCCATTTTGTGGCTGTGTCCACCACCCTGTAGTGTAGACTGAGCCAATATGGTGTAATGATTAAGAGCACAGGATTTTAATCTGGAGAACAGGGCTTGATTACCTGTTCCTCCACATGCAGCTTGACCTTGGGTCAGTCACAGCTCTCAGAGCTCTCTCAGCCCCACTTACCTCACAAGGTGACTGTTATAGGGAAAGGAAGGAAAGGAGATTGTAAGCCACTGTGAGGCTCCTTAGGGTATTTATTTATTTATTTATTTATTTATTTATTTATTTATTTATTTATTTATTTATATATTTATATCCCGCCCTTCCCACCAAAGCGGCTCAGGGCGGCTTACAACATATAAAATCTAACATAGGTTTAGCTTTAAAACATCAATTTACAACAATTTAAAACAGTAAGATAATAAAACATATAAACCAGCGGTCTGTCGAAATGTACACTACAACCATCCAAAGTTTCCAGTGTCAGTTATTTATAAGCCAGCCGGAAGAGGACTGTCTTGCAGGCCCTGCGGAACTGCCCAAGGGTAGAGAAAAGCAGGGTATAAACACTCAGATTGATTTCACACTAGGGCTTGTTCTGGGTGGACAAACCTTTTGCCCCCTGCGCTTCTCTCAGTTTTCGCACAAGCTGCCCCAAAGCTGCAAGTTGGCGTGCTACTTTTCTGCATCAAGCAGAAACCATTTGCAAGAGCATCTCACTTGCTGCGGAAAGGCAGTGTGCCAACTCACAGCTCTGCGGCAGCTTGTGCGAAAACCAAGAGAAGCATTGGGAGCAAAAGGGCTTTCCACCCAGACCAAGCCTAGTGTGAAATCGGTCTAACTATTCTTATTCTTCTGTCTCATAATTTCAAAGGTGTCTGCAGGCTCAAAAGCTTGGGGACCTTGGGTGGGGTTCACAGACCCCCAGTCCAGGCAGGGGATCTCCCAATTTTTGGAGCTCTGTCTGCCACTGGCTGACAGGAGAAGCCCTGCCCCAAAACAGCAACATCAGCATGCAACATCCCTGATGCAATGATGTCACATAAAAGTGACGCCATTGTGTCAGCGATATCATACAGTGAAGCTCTGCTTTGAGGACAAAACGCTATGGCTTGAGTCCAATTGCCCAAAAAACATAGCATCAGCCCCAACATCACCAACATGATGATGTCACTTCCATGTGACATCATCATGTCAACGATGTTCCTGCCCATTCCCAAACCACCCCCCCATAAATCCCCCCACCAGTGCAATGATCATAGCTGGCAATCCTAGATCTTGGCCAGAAAAGACATGTTTTGTTCCTCCATTTATTTATTTTTTTGTAACACCTCTTCTGATGAAGAGCTCTTATCAGCTCAAATTAGGTCTGCATTTCCTGTCAAGAGCTGTGACCCCTGTTGCCACTCAGTAGGCTAGCTGGCAGGTCAGCAGCTATGGGGAACTCTGACTTTCTGTTGAGACCCTGAACTCAGAACTGTCAGACGATGGAAATTCAAAGTAAGCAGGCTTCCATTGGTTACAATGTTAAGACTTTATTTTGATAATCCAAAGGTTCTGAACAAGGATTCATTGGAACTGATGCCCTCCCTTTGGAGCATAGACATTTTAACTAAGAGTACATCAAAGGCTTTTCTAAACAAGACTACATTCCCACAGTATGGTGATATCTCGCTGTGGTTCCCGTTCTCACAGGAATAGCTTCTAGCTGCCCCTGAGGCATTTTATCTTCAAAGGATTGTTGCAATTGTTAGTACCAAGGACAGGAACTCACAGCAAGGTTAATAACAACTTCATTTCTACTTTGATATGCAGGGTTTCTACATTGGGGTTAGTAGCAGATGTTAGAAAATGGAGTAGGTCAGGTCAAGCAGCTCATAGCAGTTTAAGCATAGCATCATGTTATAATAATAAAGCATCATATCATAACAGTAAAGCTTTCCAGTGTCTGACATACTGCCCCCCCTAAGCTCTTGCTCGGGGTTTGTCTAGATGCAGTAGGTAAAATTTCTTTAGTAAAGAGGGGGCCTGCAGGTCTGATTACTTGACCCATTTGTCGCAGCTGGGAGGGAAGTATTTCCAGCGGACTAGGTAGTACAATACCCCCCTTTGTACTTTTGAGTCCAGCACCTCCTGCACCTCATGGTGACTCTGACCCTTCACTTGAATAGGAGTGGGCTCTGAAGGGTGGGGGTGCCAAGATGAAATTCCAGGGTCCTTTCGAAGAAGACTGCAATGGAAAACAGGGTGAATTTTACTAAACATTTTAGGGAGCTCCAATTCTACTGTCACTTTATTGATTACTCGTTTTATTTTGAACGGCCCCAGGAATTTGTATGCCAATTTTTTACAAGTCTGTGGTAATGGTAGGTTCTTGGTAGACAGGAATACACTCTCCGCCACCTTAAAGTCCCATTCTGGGGAGTGCTTCTTGTCAAAGTAAGGTTTGTAATCCTTCTTAGCCATTTCTAAATTTTCCTGGATGTCTGCCCAGCCCTTTCTTATGCTTTCCCACCATTGCTGACAAGAGGTAGGTGGCGCTGTCCCCTCGGTAGTAGGTAGCAAGGGGAAGGGCTTTCCTTCGTAGCCATTCACAATTTGAAATGGCAAGGCTTTGGTGGAGCTGTGCACGCTGTTATTGTACCCGTACTCTGCAAACGGGAGCAGCTCCACCCAGTTAGACTGTTGGTAGTTTACATAGCACCTTAAGTATTGCTTGAGAAGGCCGTTCACGCGTTCCATCTGTCCGTCCGTCTGGGGGTGGTACGCGGAACTCAGTCCCTGATCTATGCCCGCCATTTTGCAAAACTCCCACCAGAATTTGGCAACGAACTGCGGCCCGCGGTCACTAATGACCTTGTCAGGAAATGAGTGTAGTTTAACCACGTGCTGGAAAAACAGGTAGGTCAGCTTTTTAGCCGTGGGGAGCTGTTTGCAAGGAATGAAGTCGGCTTGCTTCGAAAAAGTGTCCACCACCACCAAGATCACTGTTTTCCCGTGTGAAGCTGGGAGCTCCACTATAAAGTCCCCAGAGACTACTGACCATGGTCTGGCGGCCGTGGGGGTGGGTTGAAGTAGACCCGGCGGTTCCCCCCCCCCCGCTCCACTTTGCCATGCTACACGTAGGGCATGATCCCACAAATTCAGAGATGTTCTTTTTCATCTGCAGCCACCAGAACTGGCGATTTACTAGGTGCAGTGTCTTTACATAGCTGAAGTGGCCTGCCAGTTTGCTACAGTGGCAGTGCTGTAGTACTTCAGATCGGAGGGTCTTGGGCACATATAGTTTCCCTTCATAGTACCAGAAACCTCCTTCCCCTTTGACAATTCCCTCTGGCCTCCCCTCTCCCTCCTTTTCGGTCTCTTCGATCAGTCTGCTACCCCCCCAAGGTTCCGACTGCCCCGTCTTTTTCCCGGAGCGAGTGGTCACTCCACCAGCGACTGCTGAAAGATGGATGATAGAGTCTATGACATCCTCTCTTTGGCTCTCATGCTGCGGCAAGCATGAGAGAGCGTCTGCTAAGAAATTCTTTGAGCCAGGAATGTGCCGGAGGACAAAGTCAAATTTCGCAAAAAAATCCTGCCTGCTGGATTTGTTTAGCCGTAAATTTCCTCCGGCCCGTGAGTGCTTCCAGATTTTTATGGTCGGTCCATATCTCAAATGGCACTCTCGCCCCCTCTAACCAGGACTTCCACGTCTTTAAGGCGTATGTTACTGCGAACGCCTCTTTGTCCCAGACCGACCAGTTTCGCTGCTCTTGCAAGAACTTGTGGAAGATATAGGCACAAGGTCTCAACCTCCCCTCCTCATCTTTCTGCATCAACATGGCTCCGATGGCTACATTGGAGGCGTCACATTGGACCACAAAGGACTTTAATTTGTCGGGGTGGGCTAGCACCGGTTCACTAGTGAACAGTCTTTTGAGTTCATCAAAAGCCGCTTGGCACCTGGGCGTCCACGGCAGCTTGGCCCCTGGTTTCTGGGTTTCCGGCCCCTTCCCCTTAGTTTTCAGCAAATTGGTCAGGGGCAGCATTACTTGGGAGAACCCCTGAATGAACCCCCTATAAAAATTGGCGAACCCGAGGAAGGATTGGAGTTGTTTATGTGTCCTCGCGGGTTCCCAATCCAGCACTGCTTGTATTTTGCTGGGTCCATCGCTAATCCCTTCCCGGACACACAAAATCCCAAGTAGTCTAGTTCCGTTTGATGGAACTCACATTTTGACAACTTCGCATACAATTTGTGCTGATACAGAGTGGAGAGTACTTTTCTGACTAATGGCACATGGGATGCTAGATCTTTCGAATAGATAATGATGTCATCCAGATACACCACCACCCCCTTGTACAGATATTCTCTGAGTACTTCATTTATAAAGTTCATAAAGACCCCGGGGGCCCCTTGTAGACCGAACGGCATTACAAGATACTCTAACTGCCCCATGGGCATGTTGAACGCCGTTTTCCACCCATCCCCCTCCTTGATCCTGACTTGAAAGTAATCATCCCTCAGGTCTAGTTTTGTGAACACGGACCCCTTTGACACCGTGCTTAGCAAGTCTTTGATCAGTGGGATGGGGTAGGCGTTGGACATTGAAATCCCATTTATCCCACGAAAGTCTGTGCAAAGTCCCAGGGTCCCGTCCTTCTTCTTCCAGAAGAGGACCGAGGCAGCGTGCGGGGAGGTCGCTGGTCTAATGAACCCTCGTTTTAGGTTTTTGTCGATAAACTTCCGCAACTCTGCTTTCTTTGCCCACCCCATTGAGTACAGCTTTGCCTTTGGTAGCTCCTGCCCCTGGATCAGCTCGATGGCACAGTGTCCCTGTGGGGCGGCAGCTTGTTAGCCTCCTCCTCGCTAAACACTATCCGGAGGTCTCGGTACTCCTTTGGGATTGAGCGGACCTCTTCTACCGACACGCACATTTTTTAATTCTTGGGGGGGGGGTGTCAACCCCCATCGCCCCTGCCAATGATGGTGGGTGCACCGCTGGTCAGTGAAGTCTATTGTTTGAGCCCCCCACTGTATATCTGGTTGGTGGCGGGCCAACCAACCCACCCCTACTACATCAAATGAGGAGGAGGGGGCTATAACGAAAATCTCCCCCTCCCAATGTTCTTTTATTCCCACCGGTAACCCTTGGGTTTCTTCGGTACAAGGCTCCCCTCTCATAGCAGTCCCGTCTATTTGCTCAAACTGGATCGGTTGGGGAAGGGGGGTCCTAGCCAGCCCTAGGGCATCTACTAGTCTTGGGGTGATGATTTCGCGGGTGCAGCCTGAGTCGACTAAGGCTCGAGCGTGCATAAACCGCTTCAGTTTCGGGTTCAAAAAAGTCACTGGCACAAATAATAGAGGCCCTGTTATCCTCACCTGTAGCGGTGCCGTCAAATCCACGACCTGCCATCCAGCACCTTTCAGTGCAGGTCACTCTCATTTCCCACCGGCTCCAGCTCCCACGATTCTTCTCCCGAGTCCTCAGTAACAATAGAATCCTCGTCAAGCGCCATGGATGTGGCGACGTTGCCCCGACTGGGCTCTTTGGGCTTTCCCAGCATCTTCTTTGGCCCTGTGGCGGTCGGCTTCGAAGTTCGGGGGGGGGGCTTTTCTGGGCAGTTGGCAGCCAGATGCCCTGGGTCGCCACATCGGAAGCACCTCCGACCCTGGGTCGGCTTGGAAGCCCCCCCCCGGGCCGTCGCTTTCTTGGGCTCGGCTTTAGACCCCAACTTAGCCTCGCATCCCCCCCTTCGATCCCTGCTGCTGCTGTCATTGAAGGGCTATGTGCTTCATGTTGGTCTCGACCTCCCCCCCAGCTGTATCCACCCCACTAGGGTTGTTGGTCGGGCTTGGTAGAAGGCTCGATCGAGGATGCTAGCATTGAGGCCCCATTGGTAGGCTTCAACTTTGATTCTTTCATTCCAGCCTCAGACTTTGGAGCAACGGGCTCTAAAGTCGGTAGTGTATTGCCTCACCGTTTTCGACCCCGGTTGTAACTCGCGCAGAACGGTTAGGGCCCTCACTTCTTGCAGAGGGTCCCCATACTGTTGCAGCATTGCTTGCAAGAAGCTGGCCACATTAGTCAGGTCGGGGGCCCGACTCTTGTATAGTCCCACATACCATCGTCTGGCCGTTCCCTTCAGCTTCGACCCTAGGTAATCCACCCGGCTGGATTCGTTCGGGAAGGTGTTTCCCCAGTGGGTCATGTAGCTTTTGCACTGGATGGTGAAGTATTCCACTTCCTCAGGGTTGCCATCAAACATGATGTCTAGGCCCCGTCCCCTGCCTCCGCCCCAGGGCATCAGGGGTTATAGCCCGAGGGGTGCTGGCGGCCACGCAGGCAGGAGTGCTGGTGCTGGTGGGGTGGCGGGTCCCGGGATCACTGGTGGTGGCCCCACTGGTGGCGGCCCCACTGGGACTGGTGGTTCGGCTGGTTTGTCCGGCTCGTCCAGTTCTGCTGGTTCAGCTGGTTTGTTCAGCTGTGGCTCTGGACGGTCCGGGTTGGGTCGCGGCACCGGTTGGCCTGATAGGGGACACAGTTGCTCCCATATCTGGTCTAACTGCCTTTCCACCTCACGGGCAATGTGCACCGTGTTTGTTTGGAACTCGTTTCGGATTTCTCGTACCCAGATCCGCATCTTGTTCCTCAGTAGCTGGACGTCCTCTCCCCACTTTGGGGTCCGTCCTTCATCTTTGCTCGGCCCGCCATTTCGGTCGTCTCCTATCGGGGTGTCCTCTCCCCCGTCCCCCGATCCAGTAAACAGGTTCCCGAAACGTCCTGCTGCCTCGTCCATTAGCGCTGTCGAGGTGCGTGATGAGTAGGGTCAAGAAATGCAGCGGGGACCCCCCTCTCTGTCTTTCAACGGTGACTCCCGGCGCGACCTTTGACTCCTCTGTAGGTTCGGTGGGTTCTCCATTATCTGGAAATTTGGCAGCCATCCAGCTTAAAAGTTGCCGGTTCAGATAAACCCGTGTGGGATCAGTTCCAAAATGTCAGACGATGGAAATTCAAAGTAAGCAGGCTTCCATTGGTTACAATGCTAAGACTTTATTTTGATAATCCAAAGGTTCTGAACAAGGATTCATTGGAACTGATGCCCTCCCTTTGGAGCATAGACATTTTAACTAAGAGTACATCAAAGGCTTTTCTAAGCAAGACTACATTCCCACAGTATGGTGATACATTTCACAACTTTGGTCCTTCTTATCTCGCTGTGGTTCCTGTTCTCACAGGAATAGCTTCTTGCTGCCCCTGAGGCATTTTATCTTCAAAGGATTGTTGCAATAGTTAGTGTCAGCTTGTGTTCCATTGATACTAACCATGTCCCCTATGATGTTTATTTACTTGCAACTAACCCCAATGATCCCCTGTAGAACTTTAGGCATGCCTGAGGGGGGAAGAGGAAGGCGGGAGGGAATTGGGCGCCAGAGGCCATAAACGGTTTTGAAGTGCAGAGGAGTACGGCCGCTTCCCAGGCGCCGGCAAGGACACCAGCCGGGAGGGGGAGTGGGGATGGCCCAACGGAAGAGATAACAAGCGTGTGAATCAAGCACCTCTGAAAGCAGAATGTAACTTTATTATGAGAATGATTTAAACCCCCCAGGCTTTGATGTATCCCCATAAATGCTAGTGTTTGTTCCCTATACATTATCACTCTCAAAGACCTTCTGCAAGAGTAACATTGTTGTAATCAATAAATGAAACTTATTTTCAAAAGAAAAGAGTTCTCTCATTGTTGAAGACTCAATGAACCCTGCGCTGACATTTAGTACCAAGGACAGGAACTCACAGCAGGGTTAATAACAACTTCATTTCTACTTTGGTATGCAAGGTTTCTACATTAGGGTTAGTAGCAGATGTTAGAAAATGGAGTAGGTCAGGTCAAGCAGCTCACAGCAGTTTAAGCATAGCATCATGTTATAATAGTAAAGCATCATATCATAACAATAAAGCTTTCCAGTGTCTGACAAGAACCCCTGACCTGGCAGAGCTGGAAGGGAGGATGAAAGGCGGCCACAGTGGGTCTTTGTGCACTCATAACCAGCTGATTGCAAAAGTACGAAGACCCAGCCTGCCAGCACAGTGGGTCTTCTCGCAGCTGGCTTCAAAGCTGGCTGCAAAACCAGGAAGATCCAGCCCAAGGAGGCCAACTCTTGGGATGTAGCCAGGTTTTTTTTTTAGTTTGGGGAGGCTTTAAAAAAATTGGAGTGCCATTCAAATTTTTTAAAAGCCCCCTGACCCAAAAAAATCCTAGCTATGCTCCTGCCGGCTGGAGGGAAATAAAAAATATCACCATCACATCGATGATGTGCCATCATTTCCAGGTTGAACTCAGAAGTGACATTACAGTGATCTAAGATTCAGTGGAAACTTTATGGTAAAACCATAAGTCCGGAAATGACATCTCACTGTCAACACAACTATGTCCCCAGCCCTCAGTCTTCCGAAAGGTGCTAGCCACTGGCTTGTAACCCTAGCTCAAAAGCTTTTGTCTCATTTTGGCTAGCCCTACTAAAAGGTATAACGTGGCTCTTGTCTAAGAGAAGGAAAACTCTAACATCGAACCCGGTCAGATAGAGCTCGTTAATGTAACACCTACCACCTGGAGGACTCGCTGCCGGCGTCCCGTCTTACTGGGCCATGGCAGATGACCCCAAGGTGAAAGGGTGGAGCCAGTACTGCGCACACTGTGCTTCACCTAAAATTTCCTCTGCGCAGGCCTGAAGGGCATATCCACATCCACAACCCACAACACACCAAGTCCTGCAGCGATGGGCAAGGGGAGAAACGGCAGGTGGAAGATGCCACTGGAAGCCGCAGTCCCAATCCTGCATGTAGGCGGTTCAGGGTATTGGTCGCCTGATGCTGACCCGGAGACGAAAGCATCTTTCGGCAGCACCCTGAATGACCAAGCAGCCTTATCTAGGGACAGCACTGCTTGCTCCACACGGAGAGGGGCCTAGAAAAGGTGGCCTAAACAAAGCTCGTCTCCCCCACCCCAGTTGGCTAGCCGCGGTCAACGGGCATCCTTACTTGCGGTCAAAAAATAACAACAAAGAAAAGGCATGCACCTGCCTCACAAAGTGTGCAAAGACTTAAGCTTGTGTGTTGGAACATCAGAACCATGCTTGACACAGTAGACAGTGGTCGCCCTGAACGACGCTCTGCTCTAGTTGCCCACGAACTTCTCAGGTTGAATATTGACATAGCAGCTCTCAGTGAGGTCCGTTTCCCTGAGGAAGGTAGTCTTCAAGAACATGGTGCTGGCTATACCCTCTACTGGTCGGGTAAGTCAAAGGCTGAGAGCCGCCTTTCTGGCGTTGGCTTCATGGTCAGGAACTCCATTGCCTCCAAACTCGAAAACCTGCCAACAGGTCACTCAGATCGCATCATGTCCATGCGCCTCCCACTTCAAAACAAGCAGCATGCAACACTCTTCAGTGTGTATGCCCCAACCCTTCAAGCAGATCCTGCAGAAAAGAACAAGTTCTATGCTGATCTATACAACCTCGTACGGAAGACCCCTACAGAGGACAAGGTGATCATCCTTGGCGACTTCAATGCCAGAGTAGGTAAAGACTCGGAAGCCTGGAAAGGAGTACTTGGCAAACACGGCATTGGCAACTGCAATGATAACGGGCGCGTCCTGCTAGAATTCTGCACGGAGCACCAGCTCACCATCACCAACACTATCTTTCAGCAGAAGAACAGCCTGAAGACAACCTGGATGCACCCATGGTCCAAGCACTGGCACCTTATCGACTACATTCTGGTGCGCCAGAGAGACCTTTGAGATGTCTTACACACCCGAGTAATGCCCAGTGCGGAATGTCATACGGATCATCGTCTTGTACGCTGCAATCTCCTTCTTCACTTTAAACCCACACCCAGGAGAGGAGGTATCCCTCGGAGGAAGTTTCAGGTTGGCAGCCTTCAGTCAGCCGAAGTTAAAGCTGCCTTCCAGGCAAAACTCCAGTCAAGAATTGAGGACCCCAGTTGCCCCACAGACCCTTCTCCAGAAGCACTCTGGGAACACCTAAAAACTACCATCCTGTTGATCTCTGAAGAAGTCCTCGGGTTCTCCACAAGGAAAAACAAGAACTGGTTTGACGAGAACAATCAAGAGATCCAAGAATTACTAGCGAAAAAGAGATCTGCCTACCAAGCACATCTTGCTCAGCCCTCCTGTCCCGGGAAAAAAGCAATCTTTCGCACTGCATGTAGCAACCTCCAGCGCAAGCTTCGAGACATTCAGAACGAGTGGTGGACCAAGCTTGCAGAGAGAACCCAGCTGTGTGCAGACACTGGTGATTTAAGAGGGTTCTACGAAGCCCTGAAGGCAGTATATGGCCCATCATATCAGGCTCAGAGTCCCCTGCGTAGTGCAGACGGCCAAGTGCTCCTCACAGACAAGGCATCCATACTGAACCGGTGGTCGAGTATTTTCAGGTTCTCTTCAGTGCCAACCGTGTAGTTCAAGATTCAGCAATCCACCTCACCCCACTTCAACCAGTGAAAACAGAGTTGGGTGAGATCCCCACCCTAGAAGAGACTGTTAAAGCCATCAAGCAACTGAAAAGTGGCAAGGCAGCGGGAGTTGATGGAATCCTACCAGAGATCTGGAAGCATGGGGGCACAGTACTACATAGCGCACTTCACAAAGTACTTGTCACCTGCTGGGAACAAGGCAAACTACCACAGGACTTTCGCGATGCAATCATCATCACTCTACACAAGAACAAAGGGGAAAAGTCAGACTGCTCCAACTACCGGGGGATAACCCTGCTCTCCATCGCAGGCAAAATCCTTGCCAGAATACTCCTGAACAGACTGGTGCCCACCATTGCAGAAGAACTCCTCCCAGAGAGCCAGTGCGGCTTCAGAGCTAACAGGAGCACCACCGACATGGTATTTGTTATCAGGCAGCTCCAAGAGAAATGCAGGGAACAGAACAAGGGTCTATATGTGACTTTTGTCAACCTTACCAAAGCTTTTGATACCGTTAGCAGGAAAGGCCTGTGGCAAATCTTGGAACGTTTAGGATGTCCCCCAAGGTTCCTCAGCATGATCATCCAGCTACATGAAGACCAGCGAGGCCAAGTCAGACACTGCAACGACCTCTCGGAGCCCTTCCCAATAAGCACAGGTGTAAAGCAAGGCTGCGTTCTCGCGCCAACTCTCTTTACGATCTTCTTTAGCATGATGCTTCAAAGAGCCACAGTAGATCTAGATGATGACGATGGTGTCTACATCCGCTAGCGCACTGATGGCAGCCTGTTCAACCTGAGGCGACTAAAGGCTCACTCCAAGACAATGGAAAAACTCATCCGAGAGCTACTATTTGCTGATGATGCTGCACTCATCTCCCACTCGGTATCAGCTCTGCAGCATATGACGTCCTGCTTTGCAGAGGCTGCCAAGCTATTCGGCCTAGAAGTTAGTCTGAAGAAGACAGAAGTTCTCCACCAGCCTGCACCCCAGGAAGATTATCACCCTCCCTGCATCACTGTGGGTGAATCAGTACTGAAGACAGTCCAGCAGTTCAGCTACCTGGGGTGCATCATCTCCTCAGATGCCAAGATCGACAAGGAGATTGACAACAGGCTGGCAAAGGCAAACCGTGCATTTGGCCGACTGCACAAAAGAGTGTGGAGCAACAAGCATCTGAAAAAAGGCACAAAGATCAATGTTTACAAAGCGGTTGTGATGACAACCCTCATCTACGGCTCCGAATCGTGGGTTTTATACCGTCATCACCTGCGACTCCTTGAGCGCTTTCATCAGCGCTGCCTTCGCACCATCCTCAACATCCACTGGAGTGACTTTGTGACCAACACTGAAGTCCTCAAGAGGGTGGAGGTTACAAGCATCGAAGCACTGCTGTTGAAGACGCAGCTGCGCTGGGCAGGGCATATTTCTAGGATGGAAAACCACCGCCTTCCCAAGATTGCTCTGTATGGCGAACTTTCCACTGGCCATCGAAATAGAGGGGCACCAAAGAAGAGGTACAAGGACTCCTTGAAGAAATCCCTTGGTACCTGTTGCATCAACCATCACCAGTGGTCTGACCTAGCCTCAGATCGCAAAGCATGGATGCACACCATCCACCAGGCTGTCTCTTCCTTTGAGAACGCACACATAGCTGGTCTTGAGGACAAAAAGAGATTGAGGAAGAATCGCACTGCTACAGCACCAACCCCAAATCAGACTTTTCCCTGCAGCCACTGTGGCCGGATCTGCCTGTCCCGCATTGGTCTTGTCAGCCACCAGCGAGCCTGCAGCAGACGTGAACTACTGCACCCTTCTTAAATCTTTGTTCGCGAAGTCAAGCCGAGAGAGAGAGAGAGAGGCTCTTGTCTCTTGCCTAATTAGTATCCTGGGTTTGCCAAATGCTGAACACCATCTTGTTCATTTGTTGAATAAAGCCTTTTAGATAGGCTGCTGCTAATTAGGCTGAACGGGTTTTAATCAGGGCTTTTTAAAATGTATGGTCAGACACAAATTGTGCCATTTGGAGGAGGGGATATGCTGTTCCAAAAGAATATTTGTGCAGTTTAAACATTCAAGCCTTCTGCATGCCTGCTTGACAAATTCCCAATTCTAAGGATTTTCTCCCACTCTATATAGGCTTCTATTGGTGCAACCTTAAATATGTTTACTCACATTGGTATGCCATTTTTCAATGGCATAAGTGCTCTCAGGATTACAACTGAGACAGCAACCCTAAGCAGGCCTACTCAAAATCCTGCTCAGTGGGGCCTATTTCCAGGAAATTGTTCTTCAGCTTGCACAGGGCTTTTTTTGTAGCAGAAACTCCTTTGCATATTAGGCCCTACCCCCCTGATGCAGGCAATCCTCCTGGAGCTTACAGTAGGTTCTGTATGAAGAGCACTGTAAGTTCTTGGAGGACTGGCTATATCAGGGAGGTGTGGCCTAATATGAAAAGGAGTTCCTGCTACAAAAAAGCCCTGAATAACTATCCTAGAATTTGACCCTAAGTGACAGAGCACATACACGATGGCACGTACACAGGGAAAAGGTATATTGCAGTGAATACATGCCACAAATGCGAGTTTCATTCATATTCCATGGTCCCTCTGCAGTAGGCTTGCCAATCCCCAGGTCCCAGCGGGGGTTCTTCCGCTTTCCCAGACTCCTTCCCGCCTCTAGTCAGCTGGCTGGCGAGGGGGAAGCCCCGCTCCCAGAGGACTATGTGCCTTTGCACCTCCGGAGGCTTCAGTTTCCGATTGAAAGGCTTCCTCTTGGGATGGTGTGTCTGTGTTGCTGTAAAGAAGTTGGCAGCAACTTGTGAGTAGAGAGGCCAATCCCCCTTCAGAGTCGCCAGAAACGGTGTGGCGGGGGGGGGGCGTCTGCTGAGCACTTCATTATTCCCTATGTGTAGATTGATTCTCATAGGGTATAATGGGGAATTGATCTGGAGGTTTCGTGGGCTCTGGGGGAGCTGTTTTTTGAGGTAGAGGCACCAAATTTTCAATATAGTATCTAGTGCCTCTCCCCAAAGTACTCCTCAAGTTTCAAAACGATTGGACCAACATGTGATTAACGCAAAAATCTTGGATGTGAAACTTGGAGCAACGGAAGATAAAATAATCAACCCTCTCCTCTCCCCTACCTTCCTGCTCCCCCCCCCTTTTTTTTGTTGTTGTTCGTTTGTGCGTGTATGTATGTGTGGTGTGGGTGTATGTGTGGTCTTTGACAAGTTATATGTGGATTCATTTTGAAATATGTCTTTGTTGCTTAATATATTGATATAATTGTATTTCTTATTTGGAAATCTATTCTTGTCAATAAAAATAAAAAAATTTTGAGTTTAAAAAAAAAAACGATTGGACCAGGGGGTCCAATTCTATAAGCCCCAAAAGAAGGTGCCCCTATCCTTCATTATTTCCTATGGAAGGAAGACATTTAAAAAGGTGTGCTGTCCCTTTAAATGTAATGGCCAGAACTCTCTTGGAGTTCAATTATGCTCGTCACACCCTTGTTGCTGGCTCCGCCCCATATCTCCTGGCTCCACCCCCAAAGTCCCCAGATATTTCTTGAATTTGACTTGGCAACCCTACTCTGCAGATTTTTTTAAGAGCCTGGCTGGCTGGAATTTCTGAGGCTCCTAGAAATTTTTTTAAAAATTTCTTAAGCTCACTGTATTGTTTTAAAACCATTGTATTTTTTCCTTATTTTTGTGTCACTCTGAGCATTTGGAAAGCAGCTGTTTAGTTTTGATTGTGGGAAAATACCTGGACTCTGTTACTAGTGGTTTCCTTTCCCCAGGTAACTTCCAGGTGTCTTTGGGACAGCACACATATACACTGCTGGGACACGTTCTCCTCCTTTGTCCTCTGTTTGCAGGATTTCTCCCCCAGGACTTTAGAGACTAGGCATAGGAGTGCCAACTAGGGCTGCCAATCCCCAGTTGGGGGCAGGGGATCCCCTGGTTTGGAGGCCATCCCCCTGTTTCAGGGTTATCAGAAAGTGGGGGGAGGGGAGGGAAATGTCTGCTGGGCACTCAATTATTCCCTATGGAGACTGGTCCCCATGGGGTATAATGGAGAATTGGTCCATGGGTATCTGGGGCTCAAGGGTGGCTGTTTTTTAAGTTAGAGGCACCAAATTTTCAGCATAGCATCTGGTGCCATTCCTCAAAACACCCCCAAAGTTCCAAAAAGATTGGACCAGGAGCCCCAAAAGAAGATACCCCTATCCTTCATGGAGGGAAGGCATTTAAAAGGTGCATGGCTCCTTTAAATGTGATGGTCAGATCTCCCTTTGGAGTTCAATCATGCTTGTCACAACCTTGCTCCACCCCTAAAGTCTCCTGGCTTCATCCCCAAAGTCCCCAGATATTTCTCAAGTTGGACCTGGCAACCCTAGTGCCAACCTCCAGGTGGTGGCTGGAAATCTTCTGCTATTAAAACTGATCTCCAAGTGAAAGAGATCAGTTTGCCTGAAGAAAAAGGCCACTTTGGAAGGCAAACTCTAAAGCATTATTTTCCGTTTAAGTCCCTCCCCTCTCCAAACCCTGCCTTCCTCAGGCTCCACCCCCCCAAAAAAATCTCCAGACATTTCCCAGCCCCCAGCTGGTAACCCAAGGTATCAAGTTGGCCAGTTTGAAGCTTGTTTTCTTCCAGGATAGGGCTTAAAGGGAGTAAAGGCAAACATGACTCCTGTCTTTACTGTCTTTACTAACCTCTATTTGGATGACAGTCTCCCCCCCCCCACCTTCTTTAAAAAATGACAGCTCTGTCAGGAGGACGGCAGGCCCCTTGTGGCCGGAGAATATCGACAAGGCCCCAAGATTGCTGAGCACAGAAGCGAGGACCAATTGGCCAGGAGAGATTAGCACTCTGTCAGAAATAACCTCCAGCCCCCTGAGCGCTTGGCCACTGCTGGGGTGATGACATGAAAAAGGATTAATTTCCACAATGATTAACTGAGTTTGTCTCAAATATTTTGCCCAAGGCAGCAGGGCTTGGGGAGCAACAAGGGTTAATGTTGGAGTCTGATCTGATTACAGAGTGCAAGAGGCCCATCAGGAAGAAAACAGGCTGCATGGTTATTCAACAGTTGCAGGCCAGGGCCCTTTGCTCCTTTACAGGACTACAGGGGACCTAAGAGGTGCAGTCCAGGATGTTTTGCAGTGCTGCAGAGTATGCTGTGATGGAGCTCTTGGACTGAGCCAAGGCATCTCGGGACACGTTGCTTGAATCCCACATCACTTCAGTGATGCCTGTGATGATTCATAAGGCTTCAGAGCAGTACTCCCCAACATAGGGTGTTTTCGCACTCACGTTTTACTGGCGCCACGACCCTCCTCACGCCAGCGAATCTGCATGGATTTCGCACCAGAAGCGCCGGCGCACCCAGAAGCGCCGGCGCACCCAGAAGCGCCGGCTACTTCCGTTGCTAAGCCAGCGCAAACGTTTTCCTGCATCTTTGCGATTTCCGTTTGCGCTGGCTTAGCGACGGAAGTAGCCGGCGCTTCTGGGTGCGCCGGCGCTTCTGGTGCGAAATCCATGCAGATTCGCCGGCGTGAGGAGGGTCGTGGCGCCAGTAAAACGTGAGTGCGAAAACGGCCATAGTGTTTATGGACACCATGGCACCCACCATTACGTCCCTTGGTGAGCTTTTCAGAAAGTGGATGGGGCCATTGTAAGGTAGAGCTTATGACTGGCTGCCCTCAGTTGGTTGAAAGGGTTTTCCACAAGAGGATCAGGAGAAGTGGTAAGCATCTGGGCATGCCTTGGTCAGCATTGGGTTCCATCTCCTGTCAGGCTTTCCTTCTTCCCAGTAGGTGTGAGGGTGAATGCATTCCATTTGGCTGTTCCTCCTGCAGTTTGGGGTTTGGCTCTACCTCTTCCACCCCCTTGCAAAATTCCAATTATGCCCAAAATGGTTGGGGGCCCTGCTTTAGAGTTTACAACAAATCTGCAAGGCAAACCGTAGAAAATATTCTGAGGCTGAAAGACAGTAGGTGATTTTACACAGTGACTATTTGCAATTGGATTTTGCTCTTCTTACATGGTAAAAATCCAGTTGCAAATTGCATTATTTAGTGTGTGTGAATGCACCCAGTGTCTTGCTACCTATCAATCACATTTTATCCCACCTTTCCTTCAAGAAGGACATGAGAGCCCTTGGCCATTTTCCCACTGAGCTTACCTCGGAGCGATGTCCCTCTTCACCGCGCAGCATCTGCGCGGATTTCCCACCAACTGCTCCGAGGCTGCTCCGAGGAACCAGGAAGTTCCCGACCTTTTGCATCGCAAATGGAAACCGCTAAAAACCAGTTTACGTTAGTGACGCAAAAGCCGCGACTCTACTTGGTTACTTGGAGCAGCCTCGGAGCAGTTGATGGGAAATCCGCGCAGACGCTGCGCAGTGAAGAGGGACGTCGCTCCAAGGTAAGCTCAGTGGGAAAACGGCCCTTCTTTTATTCTCACAATAGCCCTGCAAGCTGTGCTGTCAGCCTCCAAGTGGGGCCTGAAGATTCTCCTATATTACAAACTTGTCTCCAGACTACAGAAACCAGTTTCCCTGGAGAAAATGACTGCATTGGAGGTTGGGCTCTAGGGCATCATACCCTGCTGAGGTCCCTCCCTTTCCCAAACCCCACGCTTCTCAGGCTCCACTCCCAAATTTCCAGGAATCTTTGCACCCAGTTGGCAACTCTTCCTGTGATGTAGGATAGGCTTGGGGAAAGTGACTGGCCCAAATTGCCCAGTCAGCTTCAGAGTGAGCAAGGATTTGAACCTGGGTGTCCCCAGTCCTTGTCCAACACCCTAATCACTAGGAAAGGACACAAACCAGCTGACGAAGTAAAGTTCTTCATTAATTTTGGTTGGTTCATGGTTTGCAAAGCAATGTTCATCGAAGTGTGCCTGGCGCGAACATTTCATGAACTTTGCTGCTGCTCCTGGCAGTTCATGAATGGATACATTTCCAGACAGACTGTCTCCATTCAATTAAACTGTTAATGAAACTCCAGGGCAAGGGGGAGGGGATTCTCCAGCTTTGAAAACACCAAAAGGAGCCCACCAAAGCTTAACAAGCATTGGTGGTTTCCAAGACCAGAGTTCCCATTCTGCTCTATGGGATCAGAATGCTATATATATGCTCAGCTCAGCACCATACCTTTCATCCCCTCGTGGAGACCATGAGTCTATGGAACCTGCTCAACATGCACACTCCACGGTGGTGGTGGTGGTGGTCAAGGCTCAGCTCTTCAGAGTGCAAGGCAGAACTGTGCACTTCACAACAGACCTCTGGAGCAGCCAGCAGCATGGCTACCTATCCCTCATCACCTACTGGTGGCAACCAGAAGACTTTTCTGTTTGAACTGTCGGGATATGGTCCAGGCCCCAGAAGGGACAGTCCTGCCACCTGGCTACAAGTGGTTCTGCTCCATTCTCAGGGGATTGATGCAGACCACACAGTGCAAAACATTGCCACCACGATACAAAGTAGCCTGCAGGAGTGGGTGGGTGGCAGCAAGATTGTCTGTGGCTACATGGTCACAGATGCCAGCACCAATATGCTGGCAGGAGTGAAGATTGGGCATCTCAAGGGGATTGTCTGCCTGGTGCACATTCTTCACTTGGTGATGAAGGCTGCTCTAGGCCTGGGGAGCACTGTCTAGTGGGGCTGGGGTGCCCAGCAAGCTGTCATGGTGTTACTTTGGGGAGCCCCTGTTGGAAGTCTTGTCATCTCTGCCTTTACATCATTCCATATCTGCTTCCAGTGTATGATGGGGGAGGGAGTTGGCCCAATGAAGTTTCCATGTGAGTTTGGTGTAACTTGCTTGTTCCTGAGCCGTTCCATAGACTCCTGTAACTGCAGCTGTCTTTTCCAGAGTCTGTAACTGGAATCCCAGAAAGGTAATCCATCCCCGACTTGGAGAGATTGTAGAGGAATGGGTGGCAGAGTGAGGTGTGTGTAGCTTGCAGGGGATCCATTCAATATACTTTTGAACCTGTGACTGACATTTTCCCCAAAAGCATTTTCCTAGCTTGACTTGGGTTTGCAGTGCTGCAGTGGCACTGGTTCTGCTGGGCTTGCAAAAAAGATCCCCTCCCCTTCAGTTTCTATGGCAGAGATTCCCTAGAACTTTGATGTTGTTCTGCTGGGCTTCTATTGCCCTTGCTTTTTTTTGTTTTTTTTCCATTGAAACAATGGAGGATAGAGGCACCTTATTTGGGGTTCCATAACTTGGGCTCTGTAAATCCAATCATCACCAAACATGGAGAACAGGTAGAAGAGAGTCAGCTGGAGATCTGCTGCAGGTTTGGTGTCTCCAGCTTGCACAGGACCTGTTCTATGCACTCCTGAATCTGTACCTGTCTATTCCCTAGAAAGCACTTTTCTAAAGGCACCAATAGTCACCAAGTGTTGAGGGTAGGCGTAGTTGAGCCATCTGGAGATCCCCTGTCAGTCTGGTGTCTCTAGCACTCTGGGGGGTTATTCTACTGCACCATGAACCTCATGAACTCAATCACTTCATTTAGCCCTTGAAAGTTCATGATGGTCTGTAGTTTGTGAACCAGGCATGCCACAAGCCACATACCAAACCAAACTGTGTTTTCCCAGTTCCTGCCCATCCTCACTAGCCACTACACCACACTGCCTACTTAATACATTGAAAGGATATTTGACTTGGAGATTTCCTTATATTAGCTACACTACACCAGACCTCAGAGAGGCTGTCCCACCAAGTCATCTTGTGGGCTGCTGCACATGGCTCCTGTAATGGGAACAACACTGCTTTGAACCATCTGGGTTTTCTTTGAGACGGAGGCTTGTGATTACCACGGGGATAAAATCTGAATGCGGCATGCTACTCATCAGTATGAGAGTTCTCTGGGATTTATATATATTTTTAAAGAACTCCACTGCTGATGAGTATCTCTGTGGGAATCTCCGTGCAAGCTGAAACTGTATTCCTTTGGAGGAAGGAAGAGACTTCCTTTGTACCAACGTTTAATTAAACGGAGTAGTTCAAGCTGCTGTCCTGTATGCTTTATTGTCATCTTATGGTTGAGATTCTGTCTCGGTTGAGATTCTGTCTCAGGAATAAAAACACTTATCTTGTTTGCTGCTATCTCCTTCCCTTCTCTTTCTCCCTCCCCAAGCCTGCTTGGTCCCTGGCTCCCAGCACTGCAGTGATAATTCTGCCTATCATCATCTGCATTGGCAAAACACTTTTGAGCTCTGAAATCTCAGTTACTGCTCAATTACTCATTGACTAATTGCCTGCCCTCCCTCTCCTAGAATTCACTGGGAACATCTACCCTGCTCCCTCTGCGGTTGAGAAGGAAGTCGAATAGGGTTGCCGGCTCTGGGAGGTGGAGTCTGGAGAGGGAAGGGACATCAGCAAGGTATAAAGCCCTGGACCAAGGGTGGCCAAACTAGCTCGGGAGCCACATGTGGTTCTTTCACACATATTGTGTGGCTCTTAAAGCCCCCGCTGCCCCATCAGCCGACTTGGAGAAGGCATTTGTATCTTTAAATCCCTTCTCCCAGCCAAGCCAGCTGGTGACTTGGAGAATGCATTTAAAGTTAAAGTTGCTTTCTTTCCACCTCTCCCTCCCCCAACCTTCATTGCTTCCAGTCTTGTGGCTCTCAAATATCTGACGTTCATGTCTTGCGGCTTTCAAACATCTGATGTTTATTCTTTGTGGCTCTTATGTTACGCAAGTTTGGCCACCCCTACCCTGGAGTCTATCCTCCAAAGCAGCCATTTTCTCACTGTAGAATGGAGATCAGTAGTAATTCCAGAAGATTTCCAGACCCTGCCTGGAGGGTTGTAACCATATTGGAGGAGTCCTTGGCAAAATGGCTCTAAATTCTTTGAAAAATAGGGTTACATCACATAGTAGCTATTTTGTGTATCGAAACGGGGACAAGTTCAGTTTAATGGGCCAACTTTCACTTTTGGTAGACCACAAGGCAAAACAGCTGGTGTGAGAGAGGGAAAGGAAGGTCACTGTTCCCTTTGGAGATGTCTAAACAGGAGCTTGAGGTTGAGAGACAGTCTTGGTTCTGATTTTCTGCAGGCTGGACCACCACCCTCTCATCCTAAGGCTGCTGGGTAGTGTCAAGCTGTGTCTGTTCTTCATCCAGCTACCTCCCTCTGAGGTGATGCTTGGTAGTAAATAAGAAGCAATAGATGTTCCAGAGAAGGTTTTCTGTGGCTTGTCCTGCTTAATAGTAAGTTTATATTATTTTTTATGGTAAAGCCGATACAAAGTCAATTAAAAGTGAAAGGCTGGATGGGAACAAAGGCCTGCAGCGATTTAAGCAGCTGGTCGAAAAGGGCTTTAAGCAAGCCGAGGACTGTATTTCCTGGGACACCGGCAAGGGATGAATGCCCCCAGTCCTTCTGAAAACTGCAGATAGGGATGTGGGAAGAGATAAGCCTCCTGGAGCATATTGATAGGGCAGCCCAGGCCTTTACTCTAAGCCATTTTTCCATCAGAGTCAAGAGAGCAGTGCTGGCTAATGCCAGCTTGAGGATACGGCCCAGGGAATTTTAATAGCTGAAAGCTGGGGGAAAGGAGTCCCCTCATCCATGCTTTTGTTTTAAATCACTTGACCCTGAATAGAGCAGCTTCTCACTGTCTAGAAAAGAAGACACACACACACACACCCCAGCTTTAAAATTCTCTTGGAGGGGAAGGTTTGACAAAGTGCAAAGTTTTATCACTCCACAGAGCTGTCATAATCAGCCAAAGAGGCAAAGTCTATTTATTGGATACTTGAATGTCTGGTTTATCAGACATCCTTCCCCAGCATCCGGGAATTGAGACACCAGCTCAGAGGAAGCCTGGCTTTGTTTGTCTCTCTCAGGGTCAATGCATTATTTTTGTGGGGAAAACTCTCTCCCCTCTCTCTCTCCCACAATCCCTTTCTCAAATGTGTTTCACCGAAGACTCAAAAGTGCTCTGTGCTATTGTTGGCGCCCCCTCTTCTGCCCAGAGAGCGATAAGAGGGAAGAGAAAATTGAAGGGTTTCTACACTGTAGCCTTCCCAGGTTCACTGTTGTCTGGGTGTTTATATCTGCCAAATGGGAGCAGCAACCGGATTCATGGGAGGGAGAAGAATGCTTGAAATATATCATGAAGGAGGTGTTGGAATGCTACACAGTACCTGGCAGGTATGAATGTAAGAACAGAAGGAAACAGACACCCTGCAAGTAAAAATCTTCTGGGAATTTCTCAGGTACAATCACCACTGAAATAAATGGGAGCTGCACAGGAGAGCTGCCCTTTGTTTCAATATGACTCAGGCAATTTAGACCAGAAATTCTTCTCATTCCCAAAATATTGCAAGTACTGATGAACAGAAGGCCTCTGAGCATGTGCAGAATGCACTAGAACTCTCTTTTCTGCTTCAAAGCTGGAATAGAATAGAAGGGTTCCCAGGGATATATGTGCGTAGATACACACAGACAAACACACACAATCAGAATTCTGAGTCTCCCAGAGGTGCCAACCTCCAGGTGGGAGAGGTCAGTTCTCCTAGGGAAAATGGCTGCTTTGGAAAAGTGGATTCTAGGGTATTGTACCCTGCTGAGGTCCCTCTCCAGGTTCCAAAATTTCCAGGAATTTCCCCAAACCTGAAATGGCAACCCTACTGCAGCTTGCAACCCTCTGCATCTTTGCATATTATATAATTCCACTTCTCCTCATCATAGGTGCCAGGATAATGCAGCCTCGTACCTTAGCCTCATCTAGCCTGCCCATCATCCTGGCTTCTGATATTTCCACAGGCATTGTCTTCACATTTTCAAATAACTTCACCTCAATTTGGACTAGTAACTTGGATTTTTTTTAAAAAAAATAGGAGCTGAATTCCATATCAAGGACTATCTTACAGAACGTGGCTTTTGCAGCCTTTTTGCGGCTGTATATAACGGAGAGATAACATTCAATTCTGGTTCCAGGCAGTGATTTGCAGTTTGGCTTCTCCTCTCATTTTAGCACTTAGGCATTACGTGTGATTAAACTTTTTCTCCTGACAGCTGCCAGAAAAGCTGGTGGATTGAGTCCTTGGCTTTCCTTCCTCAATGGTACAGCCATCCTGCAACCAGAAAGAGACATATTCATGTCCATCATAAAGATAACAGCTTTTTAAAATGGTTTTAAATGAGTCAGGAACATGAGAGCCTCACAGGGGGTGTAGAGAGTGTTTGTTTGCTTGTTTAAAGGTCCATTTCCTTCCTGTGATGGGGCTTCAAAGCAGCTTACATATAAAATGCATGCAAGTGCATGCAAGTGCTCAAATACGAAAGGAATGTAAACTAAGATCTCCAAAATGACAGGTACTTGTTCCTTTCTTTAAAGAGGTGATGAGCTATGAAGTCGTACCAGAGTGGGGCTGATTTTGCCAGCACAGCTCATACAGAGCCACAGGGTTAGATGCAACAGCCAAAAGCCCCGTAACTTTTGTCCTTCAGCTTATCCAATGAGCCTAGCTCAGGCTTAAAATACCTGCCAAAAAGGGTTACCAACCTTCAGATGGGACCCAGAGATCTCCCAGAATTACAACCAATCTCCAGGTGCCAGAGATCTTTTACCCCCTGGAGTAAATTGCACAGTATTGAATCTGTTCCCTGCAGAGCTCCCTCGCCTTCCCAAATCATGCCTTTGTGAGGGCCCACTCCCAAATCTTCAGGACTTTCCCAGCCCAGAATTGGTAGCCCTACTGCAAAAAAGAGGAAGGGCAGATGCTCAGAAGCAGGTCCGATTCTGCTGGCTCAGATGTTTCTAATTCCCATCCCTAGGGATGGACAGGGAAGCTAAAAAGTCCCAGGAACAAGAGAAGCTGAGTGGCTCTCAGTTGTGTTGGTACAAATCAGGGGCCACCCCACTAAGACCTGGCCAGTGATGGCAATCATGGGTGCCAGCCAACAGTGGAGTCAAAGGGTGAGCCCACAACGTCTAGGTCTGAGTGGGATGGTCTCTGTGGCACTGCAGAGCTCCTAGGGACTTGGCTGTGCTTGCTCCTGGCTGCCACTGCTCCCCCTCCCCAAACTTTTCCTGTAAGTTAGATGGTTGGGCCCAGGGCTTTCTTTGTGGAAAAAACCCAGTAGGAACTCATTTGCATATTAGGCCACACCCCATGGTGCCAAGCCAACCAGAACTGCATTCCTGTGCATTCCTGCTCAAAAAAATCCCTGGTCAGGCCACCTCTGCTGTTTCTTCTGGTTGGTCAGTCAGTAGGACTGCCACAAATAACAACCAGATTAATCAAATTAATGATGTGAAATTCATATGGTGCATATATTTGCATGCACATGTGTATAGAGACCTCTTTTTTTTTTAGTTGTGACACTTGTGGGCACCTTCCTTTCCTCTCTGGAAGCAGCCTTGCTTTGCATCCTGGCAACCAGCTCCCTAAGTATATGAAGCTGCTTCCTCTTGTCATGACCTCTAGGAAAGATAATGACTTTGCTGAGAATGTGCAAACACATCTTCTGACTCTGCTGTCTGATTGATAAAGAGATGCAAGCCCCCGCTGTCCCAGCACAGTGCACTGTAATGAGAACCTCTCCTCGCTGGATCAACAGCTTTGTTCTCAGTTTCACACCCTGGATTTAAAGGGACAAGGTTTCATCTCTCTGCAAAAGGGTGAGAAGGTGCCCAGGGTGATCCTAAACAGAGTTACACCCTCCAAAATCCATAGGTTTAGAAGGGTGTAATGCTGTTTAAGATTTCAGTGCAAGAGTCCTTGATATGACAGGGACCCAAACCCACCATGTCTAGCTCCCTGTCACTGAGCAGAAACTTCCTCTACATATTCTCAGCTCGCTCTGAGGTCACTCTGCAAAGAGCCAGAAAAGCACAGATTCAGTGGCTTGACTGCAGAGCCACTGAGTGTCTATGGGGATTCAGATCATGTTCTGAGGATCTGCTGGTACTTTGGATATAAGCAACGTTGCTCAGTGGTAGAGTGCATTCTGGAATGTAGAAGGTCCAAAAGCTTAGTTCCTGGGCTGTTGGATAGCAAGATACAGAATAGCCCTTTCCTGAGTCCTCAGAGAGGCAGCAGCATCCTGAATAGAAGTAACAGTGGCATTATTCAGAACAAAGCAGTTTCTGGGTCATGCTGCAATGCATTACGCACTTGAGACTGCAAGTGGTGTTGTCTTTGGATACTCCCCCAGTATATAAAGTACTGAATACTAGAATGTCAAAGAGAGCTCTGGGCTGAATCCTCCTGCCTGACGTGCTAAGATTTCCAAGGGGAGGGAACTTTATCCATGGCAGAAGAGTTCCAACATGCAACACACTTCCTCTTGCAAGTCCAGAGGAAGGGTTCCCAAATGGTTTATTAAAGTAACAAAAGAGTCTTAAAGACTAACAAATGTATTATAGCTTCACATTTTTAAAGAGGGCAGCTTGGTATAACCTGATCTTGTCAGATCTCGGAAGCTAGGCAGGGTCATTGCTTGCATTGGAGATCGCCAAGGAAGGTTATGCATTGGAAGGCAATGGCAAACTGCTTCTGCCTCTCACTTGCCTTGAAAGCCCTTTGCTGGAGTCGCAATAAGTCAGTTGTAACTTGATGGGACCTACATGCACAACATTTTCACTTGGTCAGCAACTGGGAGAGTAGAGAGATTCAGGGCTTTTTATTTATAACAGGAATTCCTTTGCATATTCAGCCACACAATTCTGATGTGGCCGATCCTCCAGGAGTTTACAGGGCTTTTCTTACAGGGCCTACTGTAAGCTCTTGGAGGATTGGCTACAGCAGGGGTGTGTGGCCTGATATGCAAAGGAGTTCCTGCTACAAAAAAAGGCCTGGAGAGATTTATAGATTGGGCAGAGAGATTTGTATCTGAAGATTATGTTACACAGCATGAGTGAAAACCAGAGCTGGTCAAGAGAGCTGGTTTGTTGTTGTGGTTAAAAGCATGGACTCTAATCTGGGAGAACCAGGGTTGATTCCCGGTTGCAGCTGCTGGTGTGGTCTTGGGGCAGTCACAAGTTCTCTCAGAGCTCTTCTCTCAAGAGCAGTTCTCAAAGAGTTCTCTCAGCCCCACCAACCTCACGGGGTGTCTGTTGCAGAAAAAGGAAGGGAAGGGGATTGAAAGCCACCCTGAGACTCCGAGTGAAGGGTGGGGTATAAATCCAGTTGACTGCTCCTCCTTCTCCTCTTCCTCCTCTGCAAAGATTCAACTCATAGTGAGTATGGAGCACTACAATTGATAAACTGGCAAAGTGGAATGAACTTGAATAGTGTACATAAACCTTAGTGAGAAACAATGTCTTTTTATAATGAGATAACCACTCCAACTCCCTGCTGAGTCCAAAATACTGTTTGATCAGTAGAAATGTACAAGGGCATTGCTGGCACCTGATAACATGTCACATTAGGGTGTGCAGGCAAATAAACCTTTGTAGGTATGGTTTAATTTTACTAGGAATCATTTGGGAAGCGGAAGGATTTTTCAGCACTGCTTTTCAAAAACATTTATTTGTTCCTCATTCTCAGTTGCTCTAACTTGCTGAAAGAGACACTACCTTGAACTCAAATCTAATTCATGATCTCTGTGAAATCATAGCCTATATGATCCAGGAAGTCACAATTAATCCAGGAAGGAGGATGAATGAATATGGTGAGAAAAGAATCCTGGGAGAATTCTCCAACCCATCAAAATGGTTACATCAAAAGTAGAGATTTGGCCTTAGCTGTTAGATTAGTCAAACAAACAAGCAAAGGCCGCAGCATACTTTCAGAGGTCTCCATCCTTTCTAGACCTGACCTCCACTGTGCATAGATGTTCTACAACCCACCTGAGGGGTCTGACACATGGTTTGGACCACCGCACTAGGGGAAAGAGAAGTGACTTGCCAAAGGTCATGCGATGAGTGGGTGGCAGGGCTGCCAAGAGGACTCAGACATGCTCTTCCCCAAAGGGCATGTTTTTGCAATTCTGCATTAATATATCAAGATTTTAAAAATGTCAGCTGTTGTTTAGCCTTCGTCTTTGGTTAGAACAGGGGTGTCTCCTGATTGGAGCAGGTGGATGATTTATTGGCTTGTCTCTGTCTGCATTATTGGAAAATGACAGTGCTACTCAGGTGTAACGCACTTGGTTAGACACCATTAATAGAGCTGTAGGAGAAATTTTGGACCCAGCATCCTTCGCAGCATGTGTCTGTCTTTCCCCCCAAGCGTCTTCTTTAGAAAACCAAAGCTTGTACTCAATAGGAAATGAGTTTATTACTGGGCTTGGTGGGGTGGAGGGAGAGATATCTTACACCTCTGCTGATAACCTACATTCTATTCCTGGAAGCCCAAAATGAGGGAGCCAACCTTTTAATTGCATTGATAGCTCACAGTATAGCAAGGACTCAACCAAAGCAGAGCACTAGTTTGTCAGGAAGGTAATCAAAGCAAAGGAAAAAGTGTATATTTATTGCAAACACACCCTTCGTGAATGTTGTAGCATTTCAGCTGGTGGAGATCTTCATCGTTTTTTGCCAAGTGAAGAAAAGCTGCACCTACCAGATTTCTCTCTCTTTTTCGCATTCAACTGTTAAAAGGTGCTGCACAGGTTCTTTGCATCCATCTGCATTTTCTGTCCACATGACACACACCATGATACCTCTGGATATGAGCTGATTCCTCAGGCCAACCCCTCCTGTCTGGGATTAGGGAGCAAAAGACATGAGTTCTTATATACGTATCTAAGTGCCATTAAGTTGCACCAACTTAAGGGATGACCTTAGCAATGGGCTTTCAAAGCTAGAGAGAAGCAGAAGTGTAGAGTCTTCCTTGGTGGTCCCCCTTCCAAGTACTGACCCTGAGATCAAATAAGGTCGGGCTATACTATGTCACATTCAATCCCTGGCTGAGAGTTCTTAGCTGGCCTAAACTTTTGTTATTTATATATTATATTGTAACTGAACACATGTAGCTGCTTTCTCCTAACTCAGGTCTTCCAAGGTTAGTGTTGCCTACTTCACCTTGAACCACGAGGAAAGGCGGGATATAATATTTTAATAAATAATATATATTCATAAATAAATAGCTGGCAACAGCTCTCCAGGTTCTCCAGCAGCAGTCTACCTTGTCCTTGTGCCTAGAGATGCTGAGAATTTGAACCAGGGACCTTCTAAATGCCAAGAAGATGCTTTGCCATTGAGCCATAGCACCTGCTCTGGGAACATTTACCAGATGCTGGGAGCAGCATGCAAGAAGAGATAACAAGGAATTAATAGGAGAAAGAGATGGGAGGGAGGATGCTGGAAGCAGATGAACTAGCATGAAAGGAGCCTGGCTCTGTACTGTCTTGCAGAATGATTCCTGTGGCTGTGAGCTTGCATCAAAGTGGAACTTCCATGTATGCCTCTGGATACAAGCAGTTGGAGAGCTTTTGCCTTTCATGCCCTGTTGTGAGCTTCCCACAAGGATGCTGGTTCAGATGGACTCTAGATGGTCTGAGTCACTAGATCATCTCCTCTTGATGCACTCTATAATATTCAAGAAGACTTTGGGCATGACCAAACAGTGATGATTGGCCATGGATGGGAGAACTTCTTGGGGAGGGGCGATGGTTTAGTGGTAGAACAGCTGCTTTGCACACCAAAAGTTCCAGGCTCGACCCCAATAATCTCCAGTGAAAAGGATCAAGTAGGAGGTGATATGAAAGACCTTCATCCAAGACCTCGGAGAGGTGCTGCCAGTCAGAGTAGACAATGCTGACCTTGATAGAATTGGTGGAAGGCAGCTTCATTTGTGTGTTTCTGCTCTTTCCCTTATTCATCCTGTGCTTGTTTTACTGCCAATATGAGCTGGGCATTTTCTGGACTATTTTTAGGAGATACTCTTCATGCTGTGGCTTAATCCCCTTTATTGATTTCTTCCTCTCTGTCTGGACTTGCATTTCAGCGGTACTGAAGAAGAGAAGGGATCACAGGAATTTCTTGATTAAGTTGTTCAGAATCACCAAGCAGAACACAATCTCTGCTGTTCTTGTTTACCAGTGACAGCCGCTACCTTTTGTTTTTTCTCCAGTGTGAGTTGTTGTCCCTGTGGGCAGAGTTTGGGGATGCCTTTTTGAAAAGCTTGGTAGCACACACACATCTATAGAAAGACATGGAAGACTAGAGAGGATCCTACTCAGTATTGCTTTGGTAACCTACTGTTATAGAGAAAGGTGCATTTGGGATCCAGGTTGTGTGGACATTGACTGTGGGGAGTGGTCATGGCTCAGTGGTGGAGCACCTGCTTGACACGCAATTCAATCCCTGGCATCATCCATGAAATGGACCACATTATACATAATGGAAAGCTCTCTAACTGAGACCCTGAAGAGCCGCTTGAATAGACAACACTGACTTTGATGGACCAATGGTGTGATTCAGTATGAGGCAGCTGCATGCAGTCATTCAAGCAGGACATTTTTTTTCACCCAGAGGTTCTCCCATAGTTTGGGTGGCAAATTGCAGTGGTTTTTCTCCAAGTTTCCTCATTTCCTCATTTTCCATTTGTTGTCTTTCCATGGTTTTTCATTGGGTATGATCAGATGGGACTTTTGCCCCACCATAGCCAGCCCCCACCCCTGGATCAAAGAGGCATGCTCACACATGCACATCTGCCCCCCCCCCCGAACTGCACTTGCACCTATCGTGCTGTGAACAGCTCAACAATGGAGTAAATAGCTGTAAATAGCCACTGGAAATGGCTTGCCACACCTTCCTTGCATGTTTCCGGCTCTCTGAATGGCCAGGGTGCATCGTGCATGCACCACGCAAATGCAGGAGCAGTGTGAATGCTCTTCTGGTGCATATGCAGCCTGTGCCTCTCCCAGCAGCTAGACAGGCACTGTGTGGTTGCTGTGGTGTGCCTCAAAAAAGCATTGGTTTTTTCAAAGCGGAGAGGCCACTGCAACAGATACCTCATCTGATCCCACCCACTGTTTCTTCATGTTTTCTCAAACCCATCTGATTTGAGAAACCATGGAAAAGATGACAAGGAAACCACCAGAAAGCCAGCAAATGGAAAATGAGGAACTGATTAAACTCCATATGAAAACTACTAGAGACTTATAATATTTGGGTGCAAGTATCAGCTCAGCAGCCCCCCCCCTCCCGCTTTCAAGGGAATGAGAAGACAATATGCATTCTATGACTACAATGGCAGGCTAGCAGGCAATCCCAGAAGGGTTGATGCCAAAGAGAATAATAACTTCAGAGATCACTTTCAAAAATGGACTGTCAGTGTGGCCACTTGTTTTGTTTTTATTTGAAAAAAATTGCTGAAGACTCATATTGTTTTATGGACTTTATAAGCTACCAAATAGGGAGGGAAAGTGGGGTAATATCTTTTAAATAAACCAGAGCATCCCAGCACCAGTCTAACTCAGATCTGCCTGCCCAAATAGTAAATGTTATCAAACATGTTTGAGCTGCAGCTGTTTTGTGATGTAAGGTATTGCAAAATTAAACCTTTACTTTTTAAAAATTTAAATCCCTAGAAGGCTTTTCAAAAAAAAGCACCACAGAGAGTATAAATGTAAACCTTTATATTTATTTAAATATTTATATCTTGCCTTTCCCTCTGTACGATGAGGCTCAAAGCCACTCAGTCAGCATGCACTGAAAATAGGTAGAGGAAAGGAAAAAAAAACAAGCAAAAGCAGAAAATAAATGAGCGCTGAACAGCCTAGGCTTTGGAACTCCAAATAGAATATATGGTGGAAACTATCAGCCTGTTTTAAAGATCTTCCAGAAGTATTTTTGCTTTAGAGTGGTTCCTAAAAACTGCCAAGATATACAGTTGCCAGCTCCAGGTAGAGAAATTCCTGGAGATTGGGGGGGGGGATGCAGCCTGGGGAAGGTGGCATTTAAGGATGGGCAAGACCTCAGCTGGGTACAATGCCATAGAGTCCATCCTTCAAAGCAGCCATTTTCTCCAGTTGTAAGGAGATCTCCAGGCAGCACAAGGATGTTGGCAACCCTATAAATAAGGAACCGTTTTGACCTCTTCTGGGAGCCTATTCCTTTGGTTGCTCTGGAGGAAAGGGTTGCTTTGGAGGGTGGACTGAGCAGCATTATACTAAGGTCCCTCTCCAAACCACACCCTCTCCAGGCTCCACCACCCTCACCTCTCCAGGAACTACCCAACTGGGAGATAGCATCCTCTAGCCTGCAGCCTCCTCCTGCTGATGCTCGAGTTCAGCTTGTGAGCGACTTCCCATTCTATGGCACAGAGCCAGCAAAGCTCAGCTTCAGAGCTGGGTCCCAGTAATGAGACTAGATGGGAACCAGTGCAGGAAGAATCTTTCAGCAGAGGAAAAATTCATTTGCAATGCTGTGTCTCACTCACTGAGTGTCAGGGAAAGCCTCTTTAGCAGGCAAACTCTAGATCTGAGGCTTGGATTTTGCCTGCCACAGCAGAAAATGCCAGGTGGCTGGATATATGTCAGACCTTAGCACCTCAAACAAAACAACTGCCCCCCTCCACCAACAAATAAAAGCCCTTGAGTTAAAACATTGCAGAATTTCAGGACAAAGTCTGCATGTTATATGACCCCATAATGCCAGGAAGCATTTTAATGGGGCAGAAATGAGACCACCTTATAGGTAGAGTGGAACCCGAACAACTTGCTTTGTTTCATTTATTTAAGTCTTTATACTCTGATTTTCTTCAAGGAACCCATAGCCGTTTACAGCAGAAAAGGAAAGGAAAGGTCCCCTGTGCAAGCACCAGTCATTTTCGACTCTGGGGTGACACTGCTTTCACAACATTTTCATGGCAGACCTTTGCATATTAGGCCACACACCCCGACGTAGCCAATCCTCCTGGAGTTTACAGTAGGCCCTGTAATAAGAACCCTGTAAACTCCTGAAGGATTGGCTACGTAAGAGAGGTGTGGCCTAATATGCAAAGGAGTTGCTGTTATAGAAAAAGCCCTGAGAAACTCTGAATCATCTCCCCTTCCTGAACTCAAGCTGCTTAAGGCCAAAAGAATATCAGAGTGTATATTTTAGAGAGGAGAAATTGCAAAGGAGAGATTTCCCAGGGTGGTGTTGGAGGGGGGGGGGCTACCTGTTTAATCACAGGTTAATTGTCAAGAGCCAAGTGTCTGGGGCAGACACTTCCAGGCCAGCTCCAGGAGAGAAGGAATAAATAAATAATGTATTGTCTTTCAAAGTCACTGTGTGCAAGTTACATGGTGATGGTAATTACTTTTTTTGGAGATGCAATTACTGGGCAATGTGGTGGAACGTGTAATTTTGGAGTATTGACACAGCCCTTTCCCAGGAACGGGCTTCCTGCCTAGGGGAGAGGGTCAAGCGCTAACATCTTGTTGAAAAGAGGTCAGAAATCAAGAGTGCCTGCTGATTTTAAACAAGCTCTGGATAGGCAGCTCATCCACAAATGCTATTGTCATTGCACATAAAGTGAAATGACTCGTCCCCCTGGTGAAATTTCATAATTAACTTATAGGATTCACTGCCAGAGGATATAATGACAGCCACTAAATCAGGCCACTTTAAAGGGGAGATTAGGCACATTCACAGAGGGTAGGCCGATTAGCTATAACTAAATGGAACCTCCAGGTCCAGGGATAGTGCATCTTTGATTACCAAGTGCTAGGTGACAAAACAGTTTGGCCACCCCTGCCCTATAGCTTGCAAGTAAAGATTTACTAGCACACAGCCTCTCCCCTTCAGTTCAAGCCGCAATGAGGCTACCTTCTACTTCAGTTGCGGAACCACCCACTGCTTCTTTATGGATTGCTCAAGGCTTTGTCATCTCTTCCTGTCCCTCCCCCCCCATCCTGTGCATGCCACTTACAGGTCAGAAGAGTAAATATTAGGCAAGGCTGTTTGGGAGCTGGAGATTCTTGGCAGCTACCTGCATGAATGGGGGTCCTGACAAAGATCAACATGCCAATAAAGTGACTAAGGGGAAGGCAGGGCCAGCATCTGCATGCCCTCAGGTGGGGCAGCTGTCAAAACCCAGGGCTTTTGGCAGAGCCCACTGCTGTTGACCTCCCTCATTTATTTGCTAGTGCTCCACCATGCTCCCTGATACCTGCATTGCCCAATGCCACTGGGGAAAGGGGTGAAGGAGGTGGTGAGCACAGGCAATGAGGTGGGCAAAGGAAGTACCTACAGATGAGTGGGAGGTATGTGGGAAGGATTGTGGGGAGCTGGTGGTGAAGAGCAGGGGCTGGGAACAGAATCCCTCAAAACCTGGAACCAGTTCAGCGAAAAGGAAAAACTAAAGCTCATTTCTTGAGTCATGGTCTAAGGCCCCCCCCCCCTCTGTTTCTAGCATTTCTATCCAGCTGAATTTGCAAGAAGAGAAAGAACACACAAACACATGCTCCAGTTTGTTATTTAAAACATTGCCCAGCCAAGGTGAGAATTTTGCAAAGGGGAAGCGGCATCTGCGAGGGCATGATCTACTTCACAGCATGACATTTCAATGGTATGACCAATGTGTTCAAAAGCGGAACTGTTGACCCAGTCGAGCTGGTTCACCCTGGGCCATTCATCTTATTGACTGGCAAAGTATTTGCGTGGACTAGCGAGGGAGGGCACAACGTACTACCAGTAGAAATGCTTTCACAGCCTAAAGCTGGAAGAAACACGATGCATGAATCAGTTCTCCTTTTCTCAGGGGGAAAAGAACCAAGAGAGCCAATTAATTCAACATGTTTGTACTTCCACAAATGTTTTGTTACTAATAATATTTCCGTGGAACTTCTCCATCATGCCAATGTCCGTGGGATCCCAAACGTCATTTGTGAATGATTCCGATTTAGTCGCACGTGACCTGGGCCTGTATGCACACCCTGGAATTAGGGAATGCAAATGGAAGGGTCACATAAAGTGGATCATTGGGGAAGTATGCTAAAAACTGCTTGTCATCCTTATTTTGCAGTAAATAATGGCGCTTTTTTGCAGCAGGAATTCATTTGCATATTAGGCCACACACCCCTGATGCAGCCAATCTTCCCAGAGCTTAGGGTTCTTAGTACAGGACCTACTGTAAGCTCCAGGAGGATTGGCTACATCAGGGAGGTGTGGCCTAATATGCAAAGGAGTTCCTCTACAAAAAAAAAGCCCTGGTGAATGGAGTTATTGGGAACACATTCATCAGGTGAATATGCTGTTTTTGCTGGAGATGATCACTTCTGAGCTGAGCCTTGGCTCCCCTTGCCTTGTGTGAGTTCCTCAGCTGCTGAACTGCTTTGCAGTTGCATGGTAACTGTAGTGATGGAGTTTCATTTCCTTCTCCTTGCATCTGCTTTTGTACCCATGCAGTAGGTGAACTCATTTCCCCCCCAGGGTTAAGTTTAGTTGGATCAGGTAATTCAGTAATGAGGAAAAGAACGATGACTTCTGCAAGTGTGAAAGCAGGAAGCGTGAAAACTCATATGCCTGAAATAACAATGATGACATACAAACTACAAATGGTTGAAATTAGGAACAACAATCACTGTGTGTATTGACAGTGTACGCATGCGCTGAGGAAGCCGGCTGTTTGCTCGTCCTCCCCTTCGGATTGGCATTTTAAATAGCTCAAAAGAATGTAAATAGCCTTTTGGCAAGACTAATTGAAGAAGGAGCTTACTTACAAAGGTCTGAAGAACGTAAGAATTCCTTTCGGGGGTCCCAGAGGGTAAGATAACAACTCTTACTATCAAATTAAGGAGGCAACGCCCAGGCTAATTACTCAGCGGTTGCGTGTTGCTCCAGAAAAATAACAAACATGGCTAAATCAATTAAAGAATTCTCAGAGCAGATAGCTGCTTTCCAGGCTTTAATGATGTCGTCCCAGGACCAGATAAGATCTGAAATTAAGTCAGTGAGAGAGGCACTTTCAGAATTGGTAGCTGAACAGGTGAACATGGAGTATTGCTGTTTCAGCTAACGAGCTTGCTTTATCTAACAAGCAGAAAATAGTCCAGTTGAATACCCAGATTACAGAACTCTCTGACCGTAACAGAAGAGTGAATTTGATTCTGGGTGGAATTTCAGAGGAAACAAATAATAAACTGCTGGAAGGAACTCTTATAGACTGGATGGGTGAGCAACAAGTTACTCTGCAATCTCAGGACATTGAGAGGGCTCATAGACTGCAAAGGAGACAAGATGGTGGTGCCCCAAGGGAAGTCATGATTAAATTTTCAAGGGAAAAGACTCAGCAGACAGTTTTCAAGACTTTGGGAAAAAAAGAAAGACCTTTCTTTTAGAGGAAGGAAAGTTTGGGTGAGGGAAGACTTCTCCCAGGAAACCATCAGAAAGAGAAGGCTAATGAGACCCTTTGGGCAAAAATTATATGACAATAAGATTAAATTCTCTTGGGGGTACCCTTCCTCAATAATTATTTTTAAAGACGAAAAAGGGCTGGTGGCCCGCAACCCTAAGGAAGCAAGAGATCTCCATACTCACCTGGGCATCACCACAGATGACCTGAGAGATCCGAGAGAGGAAGAAAAAGAAACAGTGGATCTCGATGTGGACCCGGGAGAAGGAAGCTCAAGTAGAGAAGAGAAAAGGCCAAGAACGGACTACTAAAGGGAAGTATAAAACAATTTGAGCTAACTTTAGGCAGAAGCTAGAAGAGGAGGGTCGGGGTGCGTACTCCCTGGAAGGTGGAAGACAGGATGATTGCCTCATCCAGAAAGTTGTCTGTGCCACAGGGGAAGGGAATGGAATGGGGGGGGGGGGTGGGTTTTTAGTAAGAATTAAAGTAAAATACCCTCAGCCAGTAGGGCCCAAGTTTGTTACAAATAAAGAGAATGGATAGATCTTTAAGAGTGCTTTCACTGAATGTGAATGGCCTAACATCAAATCTTAAGAGATTCCGAGTAATTAAAATGGCTAAAGAACAAAGAATTGATCTGTTGTGCCTACAGGAAACTCACAAAAAAATAAATGATAGAAATCCATTGATAAAAGATTTGAGTTGGCAGGTTTTAGCAGAAGCAAGAGGGACTTCCAAAGCCAGAGGGGTAGCTACATTGATTCGTAAGGATACTAAAGTGGAGGACATTGAAAAATTAGTAGACGGTTGAAGCTTGGTGAGCTGACCTGTTTCCTTGTGTGGAGCAGACCAAGATCCTTGTTTTTGGACAGAAAAGGCTTTATAGAGCCTACTGTCTACTTTTTCCAGTAAAGGAACTTGTCTATGGCATGCATGTTTATTTTGAGGGGGATTCACTTTGGCTGACAAACGATCCCAGGAGGGTTTTTTTTCGGCTTTGAAGATTCCCCCGATGAAGAATTGCATTCTATCACCTACAAAGAATCCTTGGAGTCATTAAATTGACATAAACTCACTAAGGCTTCAACTTCCTATGGACTATAACAACATCTGAGATAAAGTGGACGGTATTATGAGAGCTTAGACGTCATTAATAAGGTAAAGATCCTTATCTGCTACTCCAGGTCTAATTTAAGCTTGTTAAAAGGGAAGATCTGGGACCCAGAACTATTTTTCAAAGTGGAAAATCAAGGAGAAGTGGAAGGGGGTAGAAGTGGTTTATTTGGACTTAAAAGAAAGCAGAAAAGTGCAGAAAAATACTTGCTGTTATGAATTCTTGTGGCTTCAAAAAAAAAAACCCCAGGCATAACAAAGCTGCAGACTCTCTCCTTAAAACAGGAAGTGACGTTTTCTGCAATCATTGTGAGACTTCAATGCTAGAGAGTCAGGAAGTAAGTGTGGAGAGAAGAGGAGCATCCAAGTATCCGGATACTTGAAAGAGTCAGTAACCATAGAGAAACATTGGAGGCCAATTACAGAAAGGCCAAAATATTTTCACTAAATAACTTGAAAGTGGACTATTAAAGGATTCAAAACATATATAAACAATCCCCAAAGGGCTAAATAACATGGACTATGTGCTTGAAAATGGAAAATAAGCCCTAGAGGGTAAAAGGAAAACTTTTTTTAAAAGAGAGGCTTGGAACTTTAAAAATTAATATCTTGAGCTAGGAAGCTCTGGGGGCGGCGTTTTTAGGCTCTGTTCTGTTAAATGCAACTATCAGATTGGGGATTGAAGATACCAATTAAAAACCCATTATTTGTAATGGGCAGTCAGTAATGTCTGAGCAGAAGTTGGACTCAAGAGTTACAAGGTTAAGAGCTGCCTCACTGGGAGAGGGTAAAATGTCTAAACAAGTTCATGAACAACTGGACGCTATGGAAGCAAGAATTTTGAAGGCAATGAGGGATTTAATAACTGGAAGTGAGAAGAAATTAACTAAGGAAATAAACTCCAGTGCTGAAGAGGTAAAGAAAGAATTTAAGAAGGAAATTGATGACCTAAGGAAAGAGTCTCAAGCAATAGCTAAAAAGACTGATGAGATAGAAGTGAAAATTAGAGATCAAGGTGCCACCATTAAGAAAATGCAAGACAAAGCAATACTACAAGACTGTAAGTTGATGGAGAACATGAGGAGTGCCTGAGAATGAACAAGAGGATGTGAAGACTCATATTGTCACAATTATAGCTGAATTTTTGGAAGAAGATCCGAAGGAGATGGAGCGTTTCTGCAACTATGCATATAGAGTCAATTCAGAATTTGCCAGAAAGCGTAAACTACGCAGGGATGTAGTAGTGAAGTTTACAAGGAGAGACGTGGTGGGAAGGATTTTATGTAAGCAATTTGAAACCCCAATGGTGAGGGAGGAAAGCAGAGTACGAATAATGAAGGAGCTGCCGAGAAAGGTCATTAGTGACAGAAAAAAATTTAAGAAATTGACAGACAAGCTAAGAGAGAAGAGCATAAGATATAGATGGATTCAACCAGAAGGTCTCAGCTTTGAATACAAAAGACTGCGAAAAGTAATAGTTGACACTCAAGGAATGAATGAATATTTTGTGAACAATAATTTGAAGGTACAGAATAACTGAGAAAACATTATGGATTGCAAATTAATTTCTTGGAATGTAAATGGACAATTCACCACAAAAAAGAAGGGCAATTTTTCATTGGATTAACAAGCAGAAATGTAATATAATTTGTTTACAAGAAGTGCATATCAAACAATTGGATTATAAATTTTTATGGAATAAGGCTTTGGGAGAAAAATTTTTCTCATTAGCTAAAGAAAAAAAAAGGGGGGAGTGGTTTTTTTACATTAAAAAAGAACTAGAACCTAAACTGGTTTTTAAAGACAATGATGGCAGATACATCGCAGTGGAGGTGTTGATAACTGGAAAAAAAACATTGTTGTTGGGCTTATATGCCCCTAATGGGGCGAAGGATGTTTTCTTTAAGGACATTTTGCAACAACTTAATCAAGTGACATGTTATGGGAGGTTATGTTAATGGGAGATTTCAATGGAACCATCAACAACTCTCTGGACAGATCTGGAAACAAAAAGAAGAAAGATGGGAAGCTACCAAAGTCCTTCTTTGATTTAATAGAGCAAGAAAGTTTGGAAGACATTTGGAGAAAGTTTAATCCTAATGTATGTGACTATACCTTTTACTCAGCAAGGCATAACTCCTTCTCAAGAATTGATATGTTATGGTCCACGAAGGACCTGGGACATTACAAATAAGATGGAAATTCTTCCCAAAATAGGTGCAGACCACAATCCACTAATGTGGTCAGCGAAGGCTATGAGAATAAGCAGAAGATGGAGACGAAATGAAGATTTGTTGCAAAAAGTGGAAGTAGTGAAGTCTCTGGAAAAAGAAACTAAAGCTTTCTTCCAAGCAAATGAAGAGGTTAAAACACAGACCGTTTGGGATGCGTATAAAGATGAGAGGATTACTAATCACATTGAACAACAGACAAAAGAGCTAAAGAAAAGCAATTGAAAGACAAACAGAAATAGGCAAAAAAGAAAAAGATCTAAAAAAAGACCGGGGAAAATAATGCAAGAAAAAACGACCGGAGAAAATAATGCGAGAAATCACAATTTTGCAGAATCAATTGAGACATTTATTGAACAAGAAGGTGGAATGGATGTTAAAAAGGTTACAGCAAAAATCATTTGAAGGTGCCAACAAACCAGGTAAATATTTGGCTTGGCAACTTAAGAAAAAAAGGAAGAAAAAGTTTGTAAATAAAATTTGTGTGGAAGGGAAAGAAATTGTAGATCAAGCTGGAATTAAAAGGGAGTTCTTTAAATGTTATGCCAAACTATATAAAGGTCAACAGGTAAAAAAAGAAAAAATAGATGCCTATTTGCAAAGATTAAAACTTTGAATGATAATATGGAAAAAATTTTGAATAATCCAATTGAGAAGGTTGAAATTGAAGCAGCGATTTGTTCAATGAAATTAGGGAAAGCTCCGGGTCCAGACGGCTTTTCAGCAAAATTTTACAAAGTCTTGGCGGATGTACTAGTACCCAAAATGCAAAAATGATGGGAAGGTACCAGATTCTTGGAAAGAAGCTGTTATTTCATAAATACCGAAAGAAGAAAGAGCACGAATGTTAAAAACTATAGACCGATTTCACTACTAATGATTACAAAATATTTGCTAGAATTCTAGCGGAAAGACTCACAGCATTTAAACATTTCTATTCAGGAAGAACAAGCAGGCTTTCTCCCTAGGGGGCAAATAAGGGATAACATCAGAAATGTAATAGACATTGTTGAATAGTACGAAAAACATCCAGAAAAAGAGGTGGCTTTATTTTTTGCGGATGCGGAAAAAGCTTTTGATAATCTTAACTGGGACTTTATGTTTGCAGTTATGGAGAAAATGAAATTAGGAGATGATTTTATAAGGATGACCAAAGCAATATATACAGAACAACAGGCAAAACTCTGTGTGAATACTGACTTAACTGAACAACTCAAGATTAGCAAAGGCACAAGACAAGGTTGCCCTCTATCTCCATTGTTGTTTATAATGACCCTAGAGGTCTTGTTGACTCAAATTGATGAAGACAGTGAAACAGAGGGACTGAAGTTGAAAGGCTTTTCCTATAAATACAGAGCCTTTGCAGATGATGTGATGTTTATTAATGAGAACCCAGTACAAGCGATGCCTTTGTTGTTAAAGAAAATTAAAGAGTACGGTGAGATAGCTGGCTTTTATATTAATAAAGAAAAATCGAAAATCCTTACTAAGAATATGATACTAAATAAACAGAAAGAATTACAAAATGCCACTGGATGTGAAGTTGCTTCCAAAGTAAAATATTTAGGTGTGGAGATGACGATGAAAAACATTGACATATAAGAACAACTATGAAAAGATCTGGCATAAAATAGGTGATATGTTAAAATGGAATAAACTAAACATATCTATGCTGGGGAGGATATCTGCAGTTAAAATGAATGTTCTACCAAGGATGATGTTTTTATTTCAAACTATCCCAATAGTGAAAGATAAGAAACAATTTAACCTGTGGCAAAGAAAGATTCCAGATTTTATCTGGGCGGGCAAGAAACCAAGAATCAAAATGAAAATCTTAACAGATGCGAAAGAAAGAGGCGGCTTCCAATTACCTGATTTAATGCTATACCATGATGCTGTTTGGTATGGATTAAGGAATGGATGACCTTGATCAACAAAAAATTATTGGTGCTTGAAGGACATGGAAATATCTTTGCCTGGCATGCGTATATGTATTACGGGAAAGAGAAGATGGATGGGTTTTTTTCACATCACTATATAAGGAAAAGTTTGCTGAATACTTGGAAAAAATATAGTAAGTATGGAGATGAGAGGAAACCACTTTGGATTGTGCCAACAGAAGTAATAAGTATGCCGCAAAGTGTAAGGGAAGGGAAATGGGTATCATACGAACAACTGCTAAAGTTTAAGGGGGGCAAAGTTGAAATGAAATTGGTTGAAGAACTGCAGGACAAATTTGATTGGTTTCAGCTGTTACAAATTAAAAGCTTGATAGAGAAAGACATTAAGAGCACAGGTATAAGACGAGAGAACAGAAATGGAGAAAATGCTGTTGGGTGAGAATGAAAAATTGATCTCAAGGATGTATAAACTGTTATTGAAATGGTCTACAGAAGAAGAGGTGGTGAAGCCTCAAATGATTAAATGGGCGATTAACTTTAATAAAGAAATACAGATGGAGACGTGGGAACACCTATGGAAGAATTCAATGAAAATATCAACGTGCTAAAACATAAAAGAGAACTGTTTCAAAATGCTGTACAGATGGTACATACCTAAAAAGCTAACAAAAATTAGTAATCAAGCTTCAGATAGGTGTTGGAAATGTAAAAAACATGGTTCTTTCTACCACATGTGGTGGACTTGTGAAAAGGCGAAACAATTTTGGACAATGATTCAACAGGAAATCTTGGGTTATAATATTAAAAGAGCACCAGATGTCTTTCTGGTGGGATTACAAATGGAAAGCTTTCCGAAGAAAGACAGAACATTGTTGTGGTATTTGCTTTCAGCGGCGAGAACATTGTATGCACAAATGTGGAAGCAGGACAGAATATCTGAAAAATGGGTCTTAAAGGTTCTTAACTGGAGTGAAATGGACAAACTTACTAGAATCTTAAAAGACAACAATTTGGAGAAGTTTAAAGAAGACTGGAGTAAATTCCAAAACTACGTAGAAATACAATAAAGGGTGAAGAGTCATTTAGTAGTTTATGACAACATTAATTGAACTTTAAATGATAAAGAAGAATCGTGATTATTGAGTTAATAGGATATAGTTACATGGTAATTATACATATATGATAAAACAGCTGGAATTCCGGAGTTGATTTTATAACTATGAGTTTTGTGTTTAATAAATACTACATGAATTATAGAGAAAGGGTTATTGAAAGATAACTGTAAAAATTTTATAATGGTGAAAAGATATTTAGTAGTGTATAACATTAACTGAACTTTTAATGATAAAGAGGAATTGAGATATTGTAATAAAAGCATTAGTAGAACATAGTTATTTGGTAAATAAATATATATGAGAGCTAAGATAGGGGGAACTCTGGAACTGAATTAATAATTATGAGCGTTGTGTTTAATAACTGCGAAGTGATTATTAGAGAAAAGGTTAGGGAATGATAATTTTGTTTCTTTCTAAAATTTTCTGTGAATTTACCTTGAATATGCTTTTAATTTGTTATAAGTACCGGCAGAGGTCATGAATAAGTGGGGGGGGGGGGGAGGAAAATATGTAATGCATAGGAGAAGTATATTTGAATTTGAATAATGAATTTATTTCAGTATATTGCAAAATAAAAAAGTTTGGTCACAAAAAAAGAAAAATTAGTAGACAAGGTAGATCCCTGTTAGTTAAGTTTAAGCTGGAAGCCATAAAAATCACTATAGTAAATGTTTATGCACCAAATAAAAGACAAAGGAACTAATTGTAGTGGGTGATTGAAATACGGACATAACCAAGAACAATAGTATTAAGCTAAGAGATTGGGGCTTGAAGGACGCTCATGAGTTTATTGACACGAGACGCAGCCCGACACACATTTCTAGTAGACATAAAACAGCATCCCGCTTAGATTATATAATTTTGGAAAAAAATAATAATATGGCAGAGATTAAGACCCATTCAATTTTGATTTCTGACCATGATTTCTGACCCTATAAGTACAGAACTAGAACTAAAACTTCCCTCGGGAATACTTAATGACACAGTTAAAATTATATTTTAGGGAAAATAGAGGCACTGTCAACTACTATATTATGGGACGCTGCTAAAGCGGTAATAAGGGGCCATTTGGTTAGGAAAGAAAAAGACATACAAAGAGAATGGTATAAAAAAAGGCAAACAAAACTTAATGAATTGGAGGAGTTACAAAAAGAAATAATGGGAAAGTGTAATCCTAGTTTACAGATTAGAATTAAAGAGAGCCCTAGATATGGCAACAATGTGGAAAAAGGAAATAATGGTTAGGAACGACTTCCAGAGGAATAGTATTAATACAGCAAAAAAGTTAGCTAATTATTTGAAAGTTAAAAAGGCAAAACAATCAATTAGAAGTATAAAAATTAATAATAATATAACTCAAAACTCTAAGGAAATCACTAAGGCATTTGAGGACTTCTATAAAAAAGTTATATATGAAAAAGAATATAACAGAGGTGTGGGATGCACCAAACTAATCATAGAGGAGGAAGCGAAAGCCGCACTGGGAGCTGAGATTACACTCCAAGAGATACAGGAAAATAAAATCGCTCAAAAAAATCACCAGGGCTGGATGGCTTTACTTCTGACTTTTATAAAGAAATGGTAGAAATTATAGCACCCGAATTGCAGGTAGTTTTTAACAAAGTCTTGGAAGGAAAGAAAGCCCCGGATACATGGAAGGAAACTGAAATAATTTTGATATTAAAGCCCCAGAAAGACCCGGAAGAAGTAGGTTCATATAGGCCCATTAGTTTACTAAATCAAGATTATAAGATTTTTGCTAAGGTTTTAGCAGAGTTACCCCGTCAATTATAAAAGGGGATCAATACGGTTTTATTGAGGGTAGATCTATTGCTCATCCCATTAGAAATATCTTAAATGTATTCCACCATGGCCAAAAGAAAAAAATAGCTCTGCTAAAGTTGGATGTTTACAAAGCCTTTGATACTCTCTCACATGAATTCTTGTGGCAAATATTAAAGAAGATAGGTTTAGAGGAACGGTTCTTACACACCATAAAGGAAATATACAATGGTGGTAAGGCAAAAGTTAGTCAACACTGACCATTCACAAGCGTTTCCAATTCAAGAGGGGGGGGTAAGACAAGGCTGTCCACTATCCCCGCTCATATTTATAATAGCTATAGAACATTTAGCAGAGCGAATTAGGAATGCGGGGATAATAGAGGGGTATGTCAGGTAATGTAGAAATGAAAGAGATTAAGATAATATTAGATGATTTTGAAAAGTGTTCAGGGCTAGGAGTGAATATGGCAAATCAGAAATTCTATACCTTAATGTTAATAGAGAGGAAAAACAGGAAATAAATAGGATTACGAATATAGGAATGGGGGCCAAGAGACTTAAATACCTAGGGATAGTCCTGCAAAAAAAAATATGGACAAAATGTTAAATGAGAACTATGGTAGAATATGGAAGAAAATAGAGAGATGAATAAATGGAATCATAAAATACTAGGGATATCAACTAGAATAAGATCCCTTAAAATGTTCTTGATACCAAAGTTAATGTATTTATTCCTAACGTTGCCCTTAGGTTTGAGGAAAAATCAAATTGAACAATGGAATAAAGCAATTAAAGTGTGGATTTTTAATAATAAAAACTGTAGGTTTCATAAGAGAATTCTATACAACCTTAAATCAGGTTGGGGAATCCCAGATTTAAGTAAATATTTTGAGGCCTTCCAACTAAGAGCGTTACTAGATCTGAGTGAGGATAGGGTACAGAAGTGGATTAATTTCGAGAATGCAGTTAACAGTGGTATTGGAAGATTTGGTATTTTTTCCACAGTGTCGACAAAAGATCTAAAATTAGCCATAGGGCCCAGAAGAGCATCATTAGAAACCTGGACGAAATGGTACCCACAGTGGCTAGGAAAGGTTTCAAGGTGGAAACCCCTAGAAGCTATTGTTAAGGAGGCGCATGCTATAAAATGGTGGGAAAGGCTTAAAAACAAAGGCTATTATAGAGTGGGCGATATGTTTAGGGGTGGTAAACTAAAACCTTTACAGGAAATTACAGAAGATTTAGGTAGTCAATAGTGATTAAACATAGCAGGCTTACATAAGATAGTTGATCAGTGAAAAGGGAGAGCTTTGGTTAGACACTCCAATGGAAGAGATATATAAAGTAATGGCCAAACAAAGTCACTCTACAGAAAAATGATTTCAAATAAAGAGAAAATAATAGTACATTTACAAAAGATTTGGAGTCATGGTCAGTTAACAGAGAGGTTGGCTGGGAAAATCTTGGAAGGACTAGAAGGGATTAAAGTAATCAAATTTAAAGAACTGGAATACAATTTTTTCACAATATGGTACAAAACACCCGCACAAATAGCCAATATATTCCCAGGAATGAGTTCCAAGTGCTGGCATTGCAAACAATTTAAGGGTTGGTTTGCACATATGTGGTGGGAGTGTGAAGAGGTTAAACCCATCTGGGGGGAAATCATTCAATTTATTAGAAAAGTCTGCAATGTACCATTAACCATTGGCTTTAATATGATGTTGTTAAGCACAATTGGAAGTCCGGCACTAAGTAGACCCACTCAAAACCTTGTCAAGGCAATGATACTAGCGGGGAAGGCGGTCATCGCTTTGGGGTGGAAAGATAAAAGTAAATGGTCAATAGAAATCTGGCACAACTATTTGTTTGATTACATACAGTCTGACATCGTGGCAACAATCAACAAGGATCCCACGTGGGAAAAAGTCAAGGAAATCGAGACCAGATGGAACCCTTATTTAGAATGGATCTCAGGAGAAACAAGGAAGGACATTCAGTGGAAGATCAAGACTTTGTGCCCTTGGCTGAGGGGGAAAGACTAAGAGAAGATGGGGAGGGTTGGGGGGGGGAAGGGTTATTTGTAATTCCAACATTCATGTGTTGTAATGGTCAATTGTAAAAGAGTCAATAAAACATAAAAATATTTATTAAAAAAAAAACAATCACTGTGTGAACTAATAAACAATTTGCTGCCAGACAGCATGTGAACTAATAAACAATTTGCTGCCAGGCAGCATGTGAGGATGACAGGTGGGCAAGGGATGGTATCAGTCTGTATAAGAACACTTCTATATGAATTTCTGGCAATTGCACTGTTTTAATATGAAGTATCAAGCTTCTGAACAGCTAAACTGCTTGACAAAAAAATCAACTCCCTGCTGCCAATCCAATGTCTAGAATCAGCACTGATGTGATGGACACAGGAAGCAGCTGTCTTATACTGAATCACACCATTGGTCCACCAAGCTCAATACTGTCCACTCAGACTTGCAGCATTTCTCCAAAATCTAATGCAATGGTGTTTCATATCATCTGCTACCGGATCCTTTAAAACTGGAGTTGGTGGAGATTGAAACTGGAAAATGCCTGGCAAATGCTCTGCCACTGAGCCACAGCCCTTCCCCATAGTCTGTGTCCACATCACCAGGAATGCCACTTTTCGAGGGGGTCTTGACTGCAGGCTTTCATGCAAGCTCTTTGTCATACTGCATACATGTAGGTGGGTGCAGGGCTTGTGTGTATAATCTTGTTGTGTGTACAGGGTTCTGTTTGTGTGTGTGTGTGCGCGCGTACATGACTGGAAGTCATGGTTGACTTCTGGCGAACCCGAGTGGGGCTGGGAGCAAGGGCATTCAGAGAGCCATTCAAGTATTTGCCAGGGTCAGCTCCGCTTAGCTTCTAATATCTGACAAGATCAGGCTTGCCTGGGCTAACTAGGTCAGGGTGTCTCTACAGGGTTCTTGAGCCACAAAGGTTTTGGGAAGCAGAATCAGTTCAAATTGGATTTCAAAGTGTAATTGAATTACAATTCCAGTTGAAATTTAAAATGAATTTAGGGCACAGTGACCAAGCTTCTGAAATTATGGCAATCCTAGCTGGTTCCCTTTAAAAAACATAGACCCTTTAAAAAACAATAATAGCCCAAAATGGCCTGATCTCTTCAGGCTTTGGAAACTAAGCAGGGGTGGCCATGGTCAGTACTTGGATGGGAACTCACCAAGGAAGTCTGAGGTTGCTGTGCAGGGGAAGGCAATGGCAAACCATCTCTGCTCACCTCTTGCTTTAAAAACCACATGGTCCTGGAATTGCCAAGGCAATGCACACAGTTGGTATTACAAGGTTTCTCTGCATCCAAGCACAAAACTGAACCTGAAGAGCAGTGGATTTGTTGGGCATGGAGCCCAGCAGGGCATGGGGCAGAGTCCAAAGAAAATACTTTGCCTCACCAACAGCTCAAATACACAAGAACGGGCCAAATAGACAACTCGAGTCACTGAAGTGAAGAGTCTCTCTCTCCTTTTATGCACACACACAAGTGGAATATAAGAAACAGACAGGCACCAGCACTGATACATACACTCAAGAAAGGGACATAACCACCCATCCCTCTTACACAGATGTAATTGCACGTAACAGCTCAAAGGCAAATAATGTATAACAAAAATGTTCTGGTCCTTAGCACATCTTAGAAATGTATTGTTGAGCAAGGCAGCAGCAAATGTCTGGAAATATTGATAACCAAAATAGTTTCGCTTCATCTTTCCTAAAATGTGCCTTACATGCAGATAGTTGTTCCAGAGCGGTAATGTTAGTCTGTTGCAGCTAGATAAAAGAGAAGTCCAATGACATCTTTTGTTAGTCTCTTACAAAAGTGATTAATGAAAACCTTATGCTGGAATAAATAGGGTTAGTATATAAAGTGCTAGTGGACTTCTACTTTATATGGGGAATAGTTAATTCTGGTCATTTTGCAACTAGTGTGAGAGAGACAGAGAGCCAGCATGGCAATAGTGGTGATCTAGGAGACCCTGCTTCCACGCCCCACTCTGCCATGAACATTTCCTGAGTGACCTTGGGGAAATTTCTCTCAGCCATAGCTACCTCACAGCAGGGCTGGATCTAAGGAGGGGCAGTGGGGGTGCTTGCACCGGGCTCTGCTGGAGGGGGGCACACCAAATTGGGTATGCATTCTATTCTATGGGTCCGTAAGGTAGAATGGGCCTACAAGGAGGCATCATTTTTTTTTAATTTTGTCCCCCCCCTCCCTCAAAAGACATGTAGATCCTGTCCTGCCTCACAGGGTTCTTCTTTCATGGATAAAATTGGAGGAGGTTATAAGTTGTTTCATGCCCACCATGGGAAAGAAAAGCAGGGTATGAATAATTAAATAAATCAATAATTTTCCCCTGATTCTGCTGAATGAGGCAGCTGCTCTAAAAAGAATCCTGTGGTGCCCATGGTTGCCAACTCAGTATACAGCAGCAGCATAAAGTTTTTACCCTTTATGAGTTACCTCTGTAAAGATGCCTCTCTTTTAGTGTTCTGTGTGTTATGCTGCTTCCTTGCCTTCATTATTTTAGCTGCCACCAAAGCATGCCACCTTAGAATTCTCAGTAGGACCTAAAGAACAGGATGGTTTAGTGGTCTATAGTGGAATGACAAAATAGTCAGTACATAGGGGGTGGTTCCGGAAGATGGCGGAGTGAAGCGGAGCTTCTTTCTCTAGCTCGAGAAGGGTCTCTGTTTGAGGGGTGACAGAGGGGGCTTTCCGGACGGGAGGCACCCCTATTTCTCCTCAATATAGAGTTTGTTTATAAGTATAACAGAATAACAGTTTCTGTATGGCTAATTAGTATAATGGTTCCATGGAGATATGTAAACAAAATGGTTCCAGATAGCTGTTTTTGTTCCTCTAGTTACTCTAAAGTTCCTTAAATAAACCTAGCCACAAAGGCTTATTTCCAAGCTTGCCACTTAGGCTAATAATCGGAGCTGGCCTCAGGGCACTTGGAAGCTTCCAGAAGTGATGGCGGCTGGGCTGAGCAACAGTGGCCAGGCAGGGCACACGCTCTGAGGAACAGGCACCGTTTTGTCATGCTCGGCCATTCCCTCGCCATGGAGGCAAGGATTCGAGGGATGGCTCACATCGAAATCCCCCAAGGGCCATGCCCTAGGCAGCTGCCTAGGGCTGCCTAATGGATGGGCTGGCCTTGCTAATAACTTCCACACAAAACACAGATTTCTGTCACAGCACTTCACTTTTAACCCACTCAGCTCTCTTCCCTCGCACACTCTTCATCCCACTGTCTCTCCACACAGACTCTCGGAACCACCCAGTAAACTCTTTGGCTAATGACTACTACCTTTTCCGTGAGCTGTCATCCAAAGCAAGTGGCCACTAAGCAAACCTAGGCAATCATCTAGGACAGCAGAGTTAGAGGGATGCCCAAATGCCTGTGCTGAGTAGAGGGAGCCCTACCTCGAGGCTATTGGCCTATCTAGCCTTGGGTTGCCAAAAGCCTGGAGGGGAAAAAAAAAAATCTTTTGACTCTTTTCAAAAGAGTTCAATGGGATTTCATCTCACTTTTCTCTCTATTGTATGGTGGGAAGGGATAAGGTTAGACAAACGGATGGATTCTAGATCAAATCAAGCTTGAACAATCCCCAGAAGCTAAAAAGACTAAATTGAGACCATCCTTCTTTTGTTACACTGTCAGAAGACAAGAGTCACTGGAAGAAGTAGATGATGATATTGGATTTATATCCTGCCCTATACTCTGAATCTCAGCATCTCAGAGTGGTCACAATCTCCTTTACCTTTCCCCCCCACACACACACACAACAGACACCCTGTTAGTTAGATGAGGCTAAGAGAGCTCTTACAGCAGCTGCCCTTTCAAGGACAACTCCTACAAAAGCTATGGCTGATCCAAGGCCATTCCAGCAGGTGCAAGTGAAGAAGTGGGGAATCAAACCCAGTTCTCCCAGATAAGAGTTTGCACACTTAACCACTACACCAAACTTAACCACTACACCAAACTGGAAAAGATTATAATGTTAGGAAAAGTTGAAGGCATCAGGAAAAGCAGATGATCCAGCATGAGATGGTTGACTCCATCAAGGAAGCCATGTTCCTCCATTTATAAGACCTGAGCAAGGCTGTTAACAATAAGATGTTTTGGAGAGCATTAATTCATAGGGTCACCATAAGTCAGAAGTGACTTGACAGCACTTGGCACACACGCGCACACACACATACACACCACATTTGTTTCCCAACCCCATGATGCCATGGATACGTAGCTTCATTGTCTCCCCCATATTCATTTACAATGCTTCTTAGCTTTGTCAACCCATCAGATTTGCCGCTCCTCTGTTTCTCAGCAACTCCCTTCAGTTGATTCACTGTTCCTGGTCTCATTCATTCTGCAAGGACGCTGCTCTAATAGAAACACAAAAATGTGTTTTTGTGAAGGCCCTGACTACAGCACAATTGATTCAATTTTAGTTCAGAAAGCATTCATTCAGGAAACTGTGCTGTCCTCACACTGGAAACAATCCCAACAGCCCCACAGAATACGAGCAATGCCAAACTACACAGGAGTTAAGTATAGAATTGTGAGCGGTTCAATTTATCCTAAAGGGTTTGGGCAGGCTGTAAATTAAATGGGGCTCATGCGTTGAAAAGGGCTCCTCTCTGAATTACTGATAATGCACAATTTATGAATGTTTGGGGATAACGTATTTGTTATAATGTAACTATACTTTCGCCATTTTATTCTAAGCCAATTTGAAAAGACGAAAAGCATGCCATTCGGCGTTTGCTTAACAGTTCCTGGACACAAAGTCCTTCCCTTTTCCCTACCTGCACTGGTTCTGTTTGACATCAGACAGTACTGATCTTTCTTTAGGGCAAGAGGGGGAGGAGCCATGATGCCAGGGCCATTCATTTAACTCTTTAGCTGCCGCTATGTGTGGCCTGAGCCATTCTGCAATGACTATTCAGACTAGGGTTGCCAGGTCCAACTCAGGAAATATCTGGGGGCTTTAGGGGTGGAGCCAGAAGCAAGGTTTTGACAAGCACAATTGAACTCTGAAGGGAGTTCTGGCCATCACATTTAAAGAGACCACACTCCTTTTAAATGCCTTCCCTCCATTTGGAATAATGAAGGATAAGGGGCACTTTCTTTTGGGGCTCACAGAATCGGACCCCATGGTCCAATATTTTTGAAATGTGGAGGGTCTTTTGGGGAGATGCACAGGATGCTATGCTAAAACTTGGGTGCCTCTACCTCAAAAAACAGCCCCCCAGAGCCCCAGATACCTGCGGATTAATTCTCCATTATTCCCTATGAAAATCGGGCTCCATAGAGACATTTCTCTCCACCTCCCAACTTTCTGATGACCCTGAAGTTGGGGGGAGAGCCTCCAAACCAGGGGATTCCCAGTCCTCACCTGGGAATTGTAGCAACACTCAAGGAAACCACAGCAGATAGGTTTATAAACACTCTACAAATGCTGTGAACGATTTCTATAACATTCATAATCATCCTATGTAACATACAGACATATCCTCCAAAATTCACAAACCAATTTGTTGCAAAAATATTCTTTAAGGACTGAAACCATCTGCCTCCTTTTAAAGAAACAGTCCCAATATAGTCCATTCTGTGTGTCAGACATTACAGACAGACGCATGGAACAGATTATATTATCCCAGCAAAGGCATGTTTCCACTCTTGCAGAGCATTCACAACACTATAGTAAGGGCAGTGGGTGTAGTTGATGGACAGAATACCCTAGCCCCAGGGCCAGCCCTAGACCCAACAGCCCCACAGAATATGAGCGATGCCAAACTAAACAGGAGTTAAGTATAGGCAAGGCTATCTTCTGGTGTTCCCCCTGCATTGATAACATCATCGGGTCACATAAGGGGAATCCAATTTGGTGACTCCAGAAGGCCAGCACTTTAGGCAATTGCCTAGTTTGCCTAGTGGCACACACAGACACCAGCTATTTTTCTTTCAGCTCACTTCCACTTTTAAAACCCTCTGGGAAGGAATCAATTAAAATTATTGTGTGAGTGTGTTTCTGTGTGCACCTTGCTCAGGGTGGCAAAATACCTCGAACCATCCCTGAGAAGAATCTGCAAAGGAGTTCTAAAGAAAGAAGACCCCCTCTGACAAAATGTCTCGGGGTCTCTGTGCATCCCCGATGCAGTTTCACTGCCATGTGATCATAAGGGATGTCTCACTGTGAACAAATAAATCACCTACAATTTACCTTCTGATCTTACTTTCAAGCAACTAAGTGGGGAGGGAGAATGCGTGGGAAGACACACAATCACTCTTTCTATACAAGAAGGGAGCATCTGTTGAAGGGATAGAGCATTTGTTTTTTTGGGGGGAGCACAAGCCCATTTCATTTGCATCCCAGGAATAATGCAACAGACGCCAGTGACAGTTTAAAAAGGAGTGAATCACAAGCTGCAGAAAAGTGACTAACAATGTGGCGTTTTTTAAAAACAATTTCCTGACAGAAAGACTTGCATGTAAACTGGTCTTGCATGTAAACTGGTCTTTGCTTTTGCATGAGTAATTCTATATCTCTTTAACAGAAGACCCTGAAAAGGAAAAGTCAATCACAGCACATCCATGGCATTTCCTTCACTGTAACGTCAAATGCACTGCATACTTGTTTGTGAGCAGATTGCTGACTGGCCCAAGCACAGCCAGTTCCGGGTTTGGGGTGGCCCCAAGCAGAACAGCCAGGTGCCACCTTCCTATCTATCTACCTACATGCTCTGCTTCCCCTCCTGCACATGAGCTTTCCCTCTGCCCATGATCAAAGTTGCCCACACTGCCTACATAACATTTCACTGACAGTGCAGGGGGGGCATATGCAGTTGGTGGTGCTGCCTGTGTGGCTACCAGGAGCGCTACCAATGTAAACCACCTATAGGCCCCTCCAGGCTAGAGCTGGGCTGCACATGCAACCAAGATCGTGGGTGAGGCAGTCCTTGAAAGCAAACAGGCACTGAAAAGATAGGCAAGCAGCAGGAGAGCCAGAGGGTGATAGGGGTCAGTAGGAGGGTCAGCCACAGTGGCCCTTATGAAAAGCTCTGGGCCCCACTAGCTGCCCCAGCTCATAGTAGGCACAGTCTGGTCCTGGTCACAAACTAGACCTACTAAAGGCATATAGCTTAGTACAGGGACTGAACTTGCACTTCAGACCTTCAGAACTTGGAGAGCTCATATATCAGAATGCTTCTCCCTACTTAGCCTGCCAGATAGACAGCCTTAAACCTGACAGGGTGGTTTGCTTATTATTTTGTTTATGTCATTTATAGTCTGCCTCTCACTTGGATTTAAGGTGGACTACACAGAGTGAGGCAAATCAATCGACGGTGGGTGATTCAGTAACTAACACTATAGGATTAGGGTTGTAGAACCAATCAAAAATAGAAAAAACAGAACTGAAACAAAGCATAATAGAGTCAATAATGCAAAAATTACATAGTAGGACCCTGGCTTCATCAAACTAAACAGTAGTATAGACCACAGTAATTTAATTATTTAAGCAATTTTTAGAATCATTTAATTGCCTGCATAGAAAAGTCCTCATGAATAGGAATATTTTTGTATAGAAGAGCACTTAGTTGTGAGCTCCCATCTGCATTTGACATGGACAACTTAACAGCCCTTTGCTATGTACAAGTTAATGGGCTTAGGTTGGAGTAACTGCATAGGATTATATTATTGTTCCCATTTCCATGAGAAAGAGGCTTCAGCATCTCCCATGAACATCAAAATTCAGAGTCTGTTGGAAGACTGGGCAAAACAGTGCCCCCTCACATTCATGGGTTTTTCTGCTCTCTCACATTGTTAGTATTTTGTGTTCAGAGAGCCAATTTGGTGAGAGACCCAGTTTGGTGTAGGGGTTAAGAGCAGCAGACTCAGATCTGGAGAACCAGGCTTGATTCCCCACTCCTTCACATGCAGTCAGATGGGTGACCACTGACCCTGGATCAGTCACCATTCTCTCACAGCTGTTCTCTCATAGCTCCATCAGCTTCACCTACCTCACAGGGTGTCTGTTGTGGGGAGAGGAAAGGAAGGCGTTTGTAAGCTGTTCTGAGACTGCAAGTGAAGGGCAAGGTATTAACCCAATTGTTCCACCTGCAATTTGTTCAGAGCAGATCTAAATAGTTGAGGGCTTGAGGCCTCTTGGAAATCTTCTTCTCCCAGAAAACTGCATTCTAGCCACCATGGATGTTGAGTCTCTATACACCAACATCCCCTATAAAGATGGACTACAAACCACTAGAAACAAGATCTTGCCAGTGAACTCTTCATGATTGTTCTCACTAATAACTATGCCTCCAAATCAATGGCACAGTCATAGGCATCCACAGGGCTCCACAGTATGCAAACATTTTCATGGCAGATCTAGAACAGCATTTTCTGAACTTCTACCCATTGGTACCTCTCCTTTACTTGAGATTCATTGATGACTTTTTAATTGTCTGGACCCATGGCACAGAAGCCCTCAAGAGATTTCACCAGGCTTTCCACAGCTTCCATCCCACCATCAATCTAACAATGAATTACTCTACATGATAAACTTCCTGTACACCACAGTGCAGATACATGAGGGATACATAGGTACTACATTATACAAGAAACTGACAGATTGGTAAACATATTTACATGCCTTCAGCTACAACCCAACCATATCAAACCACCCATTGTCTATAGCCAACCCCTACACTATAGTTGCATCTGCTCCAACACCTCAGACAAAGATATTCACTTGAAGGATCTACAGCAGTCATTTTTGCAACTCTTGATATGGTGAGAAAGATGATTGAAAAGGCTAGAATGTTATAACACAACAAAAGGCACAGCATGTTATAACACAAGCCCAAAGAAAATGACAACAGAATATCACTGGTGGTCACCTACAACTCACAACTCAAGCCAGTTACACATTATTAGGCCGAGGTCAGATGCACATACTGATGAGTTGGGCATGGATGAAAGCCAGATGCATGTCAAATTTTATGTGGTTGTCCAAACAGCAGCATCTGGCAATGGTCATTGGCTCATTCGTGTCCTGAACTGCCACAACTGAGACGTGGACTTTTTTGATAGTACATTAAATCCAGAATAAGAATGCTTCTGACAACTCCAGCGCATACTTTCTATGTTTGAATGCTCTATTGTAGCCGGCTCGTCACAAGCGCACATCCGCTTCCCTGTGAGAGCCCACTCCAAATGATATCATTGCACCAGCAATTGTTGACTCAGCCTTCCAACCTTCTGAGGTCAGTAAAACATGTACCCAGCTTGCGGGGGGGGGGGAGTGTAATGTCCAGGGAAGGCAATGGCAAACCACCCCATAAAAGGTCTGCCGTGAAAACTTTGTGAAAGCAGCATCACCCCAGAGTCGAAAATGACTGGTGCTTGCACAGGGGACCTTTCCTAAATGGGGGGGAGGCAGATCACCCACCTGTCTCCCTGCCAGGGGAGGAAGATGACCCACCTTTGCCGTCTCTCCGCCAGGTGGAGAGACAGCAAAGAGAGTTGCCATGCTCCCCCACCATTTAAACACCACAGTGAGATGTTTAAATGGGGGGGGGGAAGGAAGATCCCCCACCTTTGCTGTCTCCCCGCCAGGAAGAGAGACAGCAAAGAGAGTTGCCGTTCTCCCCCCTCCCTCATTTAAACACCACGGCAGGGTGTTTAAATGAAGGGGGAGGAAGATCACCCACCTTTGCTGTCTCCCCGTCAGGTGGAGAGACAGCAAAGAGAGTTGCCGTGCCCCCCCCCCCCGTTTAAACACCACGACAGGGTGTTTAAATGGGGGGGGGGAGGAAGATCACCCACCTTTGCTGTCTCCCCGCCAGGCGGAGAGACAGCAAAGAGAACTCCTGGGCTTCCCCTTCCTTTCCGGGTGTTTAAATGGGGGGGGGGGGTGCAGATCGCCCACCTTTTCTGGCACCATTTTTTTTTAAAGCCAAGCACGATATCCCATGGTACTGTGTTTGCATGAGTGTGGAATGCCATTTCAAAAAATGAGGTCCGGTTGAGACCTCTGATCAACCAACAACAGGACCAACACTGCTTAGAACTGAAGGATGGAGGGATGTCTGATCAGGAAATTCATTGTAAAAAAGCTGCGGGATATAATAGCGACGGGTTAGGGATAGATTTAATGATGAGTGTGACCGCGGCCTTAATGACCTACAACCCATGCTAGAGAGTGACACTTCCCTCACACAGGCACTGGGGAAAGGGCCACATCTTGTTACAGACAGCCTACTAACCTAAAACAGCTTCTCAACCGCAATGATAAACTACTGAAGAGTAACATGAATTCGGGTACCAAGGCTTGCAACAAACCAAGATGCCAACTTTGCTCTCATATAGATCCTAGCAACGTCATCAATGGACACAGCAACATCAACCATACCATCGGAGGCTCATACTCCTGCTCATCCTCTAATGTGATTTATGCATCGTGTGTCAGAAATGCCCTTCCACTCTCTACCTTGGACAAACAGGCCAGTTCTGAGTGAACTGTGTCAGACCCAAAGTCACCTGACTGGCTGCATGTGGGAAAGTGGGAATCAAACCTGGTTCTCCAGATTAGAGTCCACTGCTCATTAACCACTACATCACAGCGGGACCTCAAAGTGACTGCTGAATTGCAACTGATAATGAAGCTCAAGACAATGCATCCACCTGGACTTAATCAAGATCTAGGTTTCCTGTCTTATTACTAATGCTAATTTCTCCACATCTACTAGCCCTCTGCATATCACACCTAATCATGCCTGCTGTTATCATTTGCCTACTAGTGTCATTCGGCATCTGAAATCACTCCACTTTCCAATAATTAGGACAGAAGGACTCTTATTCTAGCTATATCTGAAGAAGTGAACAGTGACTCATACCCTGCCACAAATACTTAAAGCTCAGATCCTACCAACAATTTTGTTAGACTTTAACATGCTACTGAATTCTTGCTATTTCTACAGAAAGACTAACATGGTTACCATCTTGATCTTTCTCTGCAACTGCACATCATGTTCCTCACTCAACAGCTCCAGGCAGAAATTTGAATTCACGCACAACTGAATCAGCATTGCACATTGCACACACAGTAGCTTCACAGTTCACTCGAGTTGTTGCTGTTTTCTCAAAGATCAGACAATATTCAAGAACTCTTTGATTGTTCAGGATAGAAATCAAATCATCAAATTCATATATTCATGTGGGAAGTGGGAAATCCAAAGTAATCATTAGAGTTGCTGAGTTTTGGACCTGGTTCTACCCCATTCAGTATGAAATGTGTCCACAATGAGCCCTTGGGTGGTGTCTGTGATACACACAGGTCACTAGTCCCTGGTGTATAGCAGCTGGGAAATTAAGCTGCTTCTGTCCAAATTCCCCCAGTGTCTGTCATTCATACCATCCCTTCTAAAGCAGCCATTTATCTGGCCCATTTGAAAGAAAACCTGGCAACATTTCAGTGTGTCTAATGGAAACACTACAGCAACCCCTTGCTATGATGTCAAGAACATACCCTTATTATTTTCATTGAAAATGTTCCCCCCTGGACACCAGTTAACAGCTCTCACCTGATGCAAAACAACATATATCAGTTTGTTTGATCTGTGAATGCAAAATGAGAGGGGAGGGGATGCTGTATTGAGCTCTCCAGTTGAAGGGCAGGATCAAAATGTTTATTCTAAGAAGAGACAGACAGAACTGGGACCTCATAACAAAGAAGCAGAGGTCCGTGAGTGGCTATTAGCCACAGGGTATAGATTAAACTCTCTGTCTGGGGCAAGTGGTGCTCTGTATTCTTGGTGCTTCTGGGGGGGGGCACAGGGGTAGGGCTTCAAGTGTCCTGGCCCCATTGGTGGACCTCCTGATGGCACCTGGTTTTTTTGGCCAGAGTGTTGTGTGACAGAGTGTTGGACTGGATGGGCCACTAGCCTGATCCAACATGGCTTCTCTTATGTGCTTAGGTCCTGCCTTAGTAGAATCTAAAGAGCCATTCCATTGGATTGTTTTAATGGTTTTTAAAATAAGACTTTATAGTGTATGTTTTAATTTGTCAGCTGCCTTGGTGGGTCTTATATGGGCAGAAAGAAGCAGTATAAACTTTGTAAAGTAATAAAACATAGTACCTTTATTAGGACCAACCCAGTGACACTCATGAACATATGAAGCTGCCTTATACTGAATCAAACCCTTCAAAGTCCATCAAAGTCAGTATTGTCTACTCAGACTGGCAGCAGCTCTCCAGGGTCTCAAGCTGAGGTTTTTCACTCTTACCTGCCTGGACCCTTTTTAGTTGGAGATGGCGGGGATTGAACCTGGGACCTTCCGCTTACCAAGCAGATGCTCTACCACTGAACCACCGTCCCTTCCAAAACATATAACAGTTTGCAAGCCTGAATTCCAAGGAACTCTTCAACACACCAGAAGTTGCAAAATAAAAAAGAGAAAAGAAGGAGATTATAAATAAATGTGTAGGTAATGGTGTTATATACTCCATTCTTGACCTTTTAGATTGTACTTTTGCACCAACATAGCTCTAAACAGCTTGCCTTCCTTAGCACTCCTCTCCCCTCTGACGGAAAGTGGCACTGACCTTCTGATACAGGCGGGGGGGGGGGGGGAGGTGAGCGCAAACACACAGGAAAGTAGTTCCAGCTGGCTTGGCATAAGGGGTTTGGCCTAATATGCAAATGAGTTCCTGCTGGACTCTTGCTATTTAAAAAAAGCCCTGGATACAGGAGCTGTGCAGCTGGGTACTGCTGCACCTTCCATTTGTTTTGCTCAGCTGCCCCCAAATAGGGTTGCCAAGCCCAGGTTAAAGAATCCCTGCAGATTTGGGGGTAGAGTCTGGGGAGGTGGGGTTTGGGAAGGGGAGGGATCTTAGTGTGATATGCTACCAGAGAGTTCATCTTCCAAAACAGTCATTTTTTCCAGGGGAATTGATTGTAGTCTGGAGAACAGTTGTAATTCTGGGAGCTCTCCAGACCTCATCTGGAGATTGGCAAGCAATCTTCCTAGCAAGCATGTTGGTGCCAAGGATCTCTGCTTTTGAGTTGTAGCCCAGACTTTCCTGGCATATATATGGGCTATTTCTGTTGACTGTCCCTGCTGCTCCAAACACATTACCTCTTGGTCATCTGTTTTTGGTGAACAGTGTTTTCTTTTTCCTGCCAGTGGCCATTAGGCTTCCATTTAGATTTAATTTATTAGATTTGCACGGCATCAATGAACACTAAATGCGAAAGGGCCTAACCGACCTCTGATGCATAACAATCTCATTTCCTCCCTCCTCTCCTCATGCTAGAAGAAAAGACGTTATTTTCAGATGTAGGAATGCTCAGGGTCGGTTTGTGAGTGAACAAATGTTTCTTCCCGTAAGGGTATGGTGGTGAGCACTGCAAAGTAGCTGTGTTGAAAGTTGTGAAATACTGCCCCCTTGACACACACACACAGGAGTATGTCTCTGATAGGGTTGCAGGTCTGTGTTGGAAAATACCTGGAGACTTTGGGGGTGGATCCAGGAAAGGGCAGGGTTTGGGGAGGGGAAGGCAGGAGCCTAGGGTTGCCAATCCCCAGGTGGGGGCAGGGGATTCCCCGGTTTGGAGACCCTCCCCCCGCTTCAGGGTCATCAGAAGGGGGGGGGGGTGGAATGTCTGCTGGGTACTCATGATTCCCTATGGAGACTTATTCCTTTAGGAAATAATGGAGAATTGATCTGTGGGTATCTGGGGCTCTGCGGGTCCTATTTTTTGAGGTAGAGGCACCAAATTTTCAGCATAGCATCCAGTGGCTTTCCCCAAAATACTCCCTAAGTTTCAAAAAGATTGGACCAGGGGGTCTAATTCTATGAGCCCCCAAAGAAGGTGACCCTATCCTTCATTATTTCCTATGAAAGGAAGGCATTGAAAAGGTGTGCGGTCCCTTGAAATGTGATGGCCAGAACTCCCTTTGAAGTTCAATTATGCTTGTCACACCCTTGCTCCTGGCTCCGCCCCCAATGTCTCCTGGCCCCACCCCCAAAGTCTCCTGGCTCCACCCCCAAAGTCCCCAGATATTTCTTGAATTGGACTTGGCAACCCTACAGGGGCCTCAGCATGGTACAATGCCATAGAGTCCACCCTTCAAAGCAACCACTTTCTCCAGGGGAGGTGATCTCTGCCAGCTGGAGATCAGTTTTAAAAGATAAGTTGTTTTAAAATAGTTATTTTTCTTTGTTTCTTTCTCTTACAAATGTTCATTTGGTTATATGTGGCCTTTGTTTCTATGTATTGCTGTGGGAAATTTCTACATGGCTTTTGTTTCTATGTGACATTTGTTTCTAATGATTGCTGTAGCTCTTTTTCTCTGCCTAGTTGGGATGAAATTATCACAGGGTGCACTGTGATAATTTCAAGGGACTCTGTCTTCCAAATTTCAGGCAGACAAGAGAAAACATTCCTTTTCTTGAAAGGTAGGTGAAAGGAGGTCGGAATTTTGTGTCTGTGTGCTTTTTCTACCTTTCATGGGATATTTAAGAGGTGTGGGTGGGCCTATTCTTAAATTGAAATGGGCTATTCAGGCATGGAAAGTGAAACTATGCTGCCTTTCATGCTTTAACCCACTATGCATGGGTCCCTGTTTTGATCCTGGCCTGTACAACACTGTTGGTTGATAAACTTCCCTGTCAGTTACATTATCTGCCAAATCACTATATCCTCACTGTTCTGGACTTCTTGAATTTTAAGTCAGACAGATTGAATTCAACTTCCCAGTATTCCACCTTGTTGGAATGAGCTCCCAGAAGAAGTAGTGGGGAGGTGCCGTCTTTAATTTTTTCAGGAGGCTCTGCAAGGCCATTTTCATTGCTAGGGATATTAACAGGGTGTGGGCTGCAGGCATTCCTGTGAGATGGGAGAATTAATGGGGTTTTATGATACATGGTAGGGTTGCCCTCTTCTGGTTGAGAAATGTCTTGAGGAGGCTGGAGTTTGGGGAGGGGAGTGACTTCAATGCCACAGAGTTCACCTTCCAGAATTGGCCATTTTCTCCAGGTGAACTGATCTCTATGATGATATTGGATTTATACCCCGCCCTTCATTCTGAATCTCAGAGTGCCTTACAATTTCTTTTATCTTCCTCTACCGCAGCAGACATCCTGTGAGGTAAGCAGGGCTGAGAGAGCTCTCACAGAAGGTGCCCTTTCAAGGACAGCTCTGTGAGAGCTATGGCTGACCCAAGGCCATTCCAGCAGGTGCAGGTGCAAGTGGAGAAGTGGGGAATCAAACCCGGTTCTCCCCGATAAGAGTCCGCACACTTAGCTGCTACACCAAACTGGCTCTCACGTCACCTGGCGATCAGTTCTAATAGCTCCAGCCACCACCTGGAGGCTGGTAAACCTGGTGCTGGGTAAGGCTGAAACTTGAAACTGCCTTATGCTGCAAAGGAAAAATGAGATAATGTTTTAATAAAGCAATTAATAAATAAGATGCCTCCTTCATCTGTTTCACCATAGATAATTTGGTGTTCAGGATTCAATTTGAAAGGAGTGCATCTATCTGCCTGAGATAAAGTTAGTCAGGGATGCCATACTAAACAGTGCTGAATGCTTCAAAATCCACTAACATCAATGAACTTATAAAAATATAACTCTGTTTAGGATTGCACTGTATGAATCATTAGAAGTTTCAGAAACTTCCAGTTTGCACAATGGTACGTGAATGTGTGAGAATGAGGGAGGTCTATTGTAATACATTTCCCAGCAAATCTAATTCCACAGGGGAGAAAAATAACATTATCCAAGCAAATTTTGCCGCACGCTTGGGTCTGCATTGAATTTCTGTACCAGCCTCCCACGTTCCAGATGGAACCTTTGAAAGCGACATCACAAGGTGGAGCGTAAATGCATCGAGGCCCAGAGACAGAGAGAGAGAGAGTCAGACAGGAAATGTGTGTGCTGAGAAATTGAATTTTTATCTGTTTCTATGTAGATTGCGTTTATTCATGTGCTGGCTATTCATCTCCTCCTGCATCACCCGATTTCTTTTTACAAAATTACTTTCTTCCCTTGCCCTAATTTTGTTTGTACAGATAGCAGCTGCTTTCTTCCATTTCGGCGTTTAGAAAGGGGAGAAAAACACCCCTCTTAAATGATGTGCTATGGATCCCCGTCAGAAGTCCCAGCAGTTCCCCAGCAAGCATTAACTTAAATTCTGGCTCCTGTCTGCCTGATTTTTCCATCATAAGAATGAAATGTTTTGTACCTGCCCCTGCAGAAATAAAAGGGTTCTTCTTTAGCTGAAGCTGGCAAGTGTGGGGCTGTGCGTGCAGCAGTGGATCTGCAGCTTCCAGCATTTCTGTCTCTTTTTCGTCCAGACAACCATTCCTGGCTCTGGGAAGCTGCTAGGTGACTACTCCAGCATAGAGCATCCAGAGTAGCCCCTGCCCAGAAAGGTACTACACTGCAAAGTGAAGAAAGGAACACCTGCGCATCTTCTAACACTCCAACTTTCAAAGACTGGGCAGTCACACACACCTCACACACGCAAGCCCTTTCCCTAAGCCACATGACCCAGGTAGCCCAAGCTTTTGAACGATGAAGGCTTCAAGGCAACCCCCTGTGCTGTTGACCTGTGGAGGGTGCTGTCATTCCCTCTACTCCAAGTAGGGTTGCCAAGTCCAATTCAAGAAATATCTGGGGACTTTGGGGGTGGAGCCAGGAGACATTGGGGGTGGAGCCAAGAGCAAGGGTGTGACAAGCATAATTGAACTTCAAGGGAGTTCTGGCCATCACATTTAAAGGGACTGCACATCTTTTTTTCCATAGGAAATAATGAAGGATAGGGGCACCTTCTTTTGGGGCTCATAGAATTGGACCCCCTGGTCCAATCTTTTTGAAACTTGGGAGGTATTTTGGGGAGAGGTACTAAATGCTACACTGAAATTTTGGTGCCTCTAGCTCAAAAAACAGCCTCCCAGAGCCCCCAATACCCGCGGATCAATTCCCCATCATTCCCTAAGGGTGGAGGTGCATGATCACTGTGGGGGTGGGGCTTCCCCCGCCAGCCAGCTGGCTGGGGGAGGGGGGAAGCCTGTAAAACCAGGGGATCCCCCTCTGGGACCTGGGGATTGGGAAGCCTAGCTCCAAGGAACAGCACAGGCCAGGGCTTTTTTCCTGCTGGAGCCCACAGGAGTGGAGCTCCACCTGGGCTGGCCAGGGCTCCGTCTGGCCTGACCCAGCATGTGGCAGCCACATGTTCCCAAGCCAGGCGGTATGGCCTGATACACAAATGAGCTCCCTCTGGGCTTTTTCTACAGTAAAGCACTGGCACAGGCCCACCCTAACCTACCTTGTAAGGTTGTTGTGAGGATAACATGGAGAAAAGGAGAATGCCCCGTAAACCACTGCAGGTTACCATTGGAAAGAAAAGTGGGGCATGAAAGAAGTAAATACAATCAATGAGTAAACAATCGCAAAGCAACAGCTCTGCCATTTGGGGAGGGGTGGCCTTATGTTGCAGCATTTGGAGTTATATGAGCCTGAGCCTTTCTGCTCTTCTATGCTACATAGGTTTTTAATTAGCTAACTACCATTCCTTGGTTCAGTTCTCCTATAAGTCTTTGCTTTCCTGCCAGCAACCTAAGCATAAAAGTAAAGGGTGCCCTCCTAATGTACCTTCTGCTCAAATTCCTAGTTTAATGGCTTCCATGTACCAGGCTATACCCTAAACATTCAGAGACTTGTACATAACATGAGGCACTATACTCCCTGAAGAACATAGAGAAAAAATTATGTAAGTAAAGGTTCAGTGCTGAGCAAGGAGTTCTTATCTATGGTAGGAAGGAGGGGGTTTGGTTTTCATCAACCACCCTATTCTGGACTGGCAGTGAATCCATTAGGTGAGCAGAAGGGTATAAGTGAATTGTCCTTTCTACCAGTCGAGGCTGCTTCTCAGATACTCCTTTCCAAAAGGCTTGGTGAGCAGACGTTACTTTATTTAATTTTATTTTTTTTTGGGGGGGGGTGTCTGCTTGATGATTTATGGAATTACTTTGATAGCTGTACTTTAGGGTTTTTTCCCCCTTGGTCAATAAATAGTACCTTAGCATTAAGCAAGACTGGACTGTTTTTCTCTCTAGAGTGAATTCAATCTTGGGGTAGTTCCACACTGTCTCTACAAATCCAAGATGATGGAAATGTAAAAGACAGATGTTGGAAATGTAAAAAGCATGAAGGTTCTTTCTACCATATGTGGTGGACTTGTGAAAGAGCAAAACAGTATTGGCAAATGATTCAACAAGAAATTTCTAGGACATTGGGATATGAAGTAATGAAAGTTGCAGAGACTTTCTTATTGGGATTACAAATGGAAAAATTTCCAAAAGAAGATAGAACTTTAATCTGGTACTTGCTTTCAGCTGCTAGGACATTGAATGCGCAGTTGTGGAAGCAAGAAAAAATACCAGAGAAATGGGATTGGATTATAAAAGTTATGACATGGAGTGAAATGGACAAATTAACAAGAATATTAAGAGACCATGACTTAGAAGTTTTTAAGACGGAGTGGAAAAAGTTTAGAAGATATATAGAAAAAGAGTGGAAAATAAAAGGACATTGGACAATTTTTGATAATAATTACGTTTTAAAAAGAAGAATATAAATTTTTGTTTTAATAGTTAAGGGTACCTTTAATATATTTTTTTAAGTAAATAACACTGGCGGGGGGTCAAGTAAGGGGGGGAGGGGTGGGTGGAAAGTAATATATGGGGTTGATAAAATAAAGTTTTAAAGATGTAAGATGTAGATATAGATTTATTACCATATGTTACTAATAAAAATTGTTTTACATAAAGATTTATCAAGACAAGACACAGTGATGATTATATTTAAATTTTAACAGTATATCTTTATTTTTCCTCTTATTCTGACAATGATGTACTTTGTCTCAGTTCACTCTGTATGCCATTAAAGGTTTGAATGATTGATTTAGAGAGGAAGGGGTCTCCCTGGGGTCTCCTGCCTGCTCTTCTTCTCCTCCCCCAATGGAGTGATTTGTGCCACTTCGTTGTCAGTGCAGAAGCAATGCTTTTGATCTGTGGTGTGGAGTTAGCTGAATCCTGATTCAGAATCAGAAGGTACCAATCCACTGCTTCGGGCAGCTGGACTGTTTGGGCTTTAATCGGACCTGCTTGGTTTTGCAGTTCAGCCAGAGTCTTGCCTGTGTTGGCCCTGATTAGAGACTACTTCCAGGCACTTGTCTACCTTTCACTTGAGTTGTGGACATAGAATCCAGCAGCTATGGGGACTGAGAGCTGACAGGGGCTCTTGGGGAATCCCAGCTTAGTATGAACTCCAGCACAAAACAAAGCCCCAAGCCAAAACCACCAGATAAACTACTTCATCAGGAGCTCAAGATCTAAAGGTCATTCATTTCCCTTTTGTTCAGAAATGGCAAGGTTTGTCAAAGGAATACAGAGTGCGGAATGATGAGTGCTGGCCCTTTAGGAAATCAGCTGTTCCTCAGACAGGTGATGCTTCAGGCAAGCTTCAGGCTCTGCCCCACTATGTCAGACCTGGCTTTGCCCTGGGCTTTTGTCAGAAGGAAGTCTCTGCTTTGGAGCTGTCTATGGTCCTGCATTTCTTCCTTCCCACTTTGCCCTTGACAATGGCCCTCCTCCAGCTCTCACTGACTCCTTTGGCTTCCAGCTCCCAACATCACTGTCTTGATACCCTCTGTATGATACCCTCCCTCTACCACCTGCTGCTGCTGTTCTACAATTCCAAGGTAAGGAACTGGGTATGGAAAAGTTTTTATCCCACAAGCTCTATTTTTACATTTGTCTCAGGCAAATTCAGGTATGATCCCAGGAATGGCAAAGAAGAATGTGCAACTGACTCATGGTCAGAGTTGCAACTGACTCATGGTGATCCCTTCTGCAGGATGTTCCAGGCAAGAAAGGGGCAGAGGCAATTTGCCATTGCCTTTCTCCACATAGAAACCTCAGTCTGCCTTGGCAGTCTCCTAGCCAAGTACTGGCCGTAGCCCATTCTGCTTAACAACTAGAAAGCCAGGATGCCATAGCTGGATGAAGTGGCATTGTGCCAACATGAGACTGAGGGGCTGCCAGGTGCTGTGCTGTCAGTCCCTTTGGTGGCCTGTGCATCAAATGAGAAAGGCACCTGAGAATAAGCCGCAGGCAGGCACATGTCTGGCAGAGATGGAGAGAGATGCTTTACGGAGGTTACTGCAGCCTGTGCCTCTATCTGCCCCCAGGCAGTTGCCAGTTCCTTGTGAGCAACCTGTTGTCTTAGAAGTTATCCTTTGGGAGGAGGGGAGGAACAAAAAGGAGAAGAAAGGAACAGAGAGAGGAGGTGTAATAATGGATGAGGAGTGGAAAGAGAAAAGAATCTGCTGCTTCCAGTGGGCTGTGTGTTTGCAGAGGAGTTGCTAGGACTGGCTATGCCATAGAGTGCATACAACTGGGGGGAGGAGAGTGCTGAAATTTCTGTCTGCACACATGCAATGGAAGGCCTGTTTAGATGTGGCATGGAAGTCACATTATCAACCTCCTCCCTGGCCTTGCAGTACAGAGCCAACCAAGCCCTACACCCAGGGCAACAATTCTGATACAAACACCTGAATCTGCCTTACACTGAATCAGACCATTAATCTATCCAGGTCAGTATTGCCTGCTCTTCAGGCCTCATTTTGTGCAGGAACTCACAGGACCGGAGCTCTGGAACCTCTAAATTTTATTGTGCTCTTTCTTTCTTAATATCCCCACCACACACACGCACAAAAGTACTTGTTTCTGGGCTCCATTGTTCAAACCCCCTGTGAGAATTTTGCTGAACTCTAAGATTTGACAATCTTTCTAATGTTTTCCCCCCACAAAAAATGGGGAAATAACCAAAACATATAAAGCAGACAGATGGAAACCTTCATCATGACCATTGTGGCCACAAAGGACAAAGTCATTTAAAAAGTATGGAGGGAGTAAGGTTTTATTATGACAATTATAATTCAAGGAGCATTTTAAGGTAGATGCTGAGCTGCTATAATTTAGTACACCTTCCAGTGTGTGGCATATGCAAATGAGTAATGCAAATGAGTTGTGCTAATGAGCATATCTTTTTCTATGAAATGACCCCTGCTGGTCTGACTGGGAGCTGCTTCCCAGGGTGTCAGGCAGAGGTCTTTCACATCACGTACTGCCTGGTCCTTTTAACTGGAGATGCTGGGGATTGACCTTGGGACCCACTGCATGCCAAGCAGATGCTCTTCCATAAAGCCATGGCCCTCCCAGTGGTATTGCCCAACATATGGCTTGTTTTTTTATTGCAACAATGTTGCCCTCCCCACCTCAGTGAGGGATTCTGGGACTAGCAATGGAAGTGGAGCGGTGCCTGTCTGCTAGCAAGTGGTTTATCTGAAATGAGAGGATTTCAGGAAGGCACCCCTCCAGTCTGCAGGAGTGGGAACCAAGTGTCTCCAAGTACTGGAACAGGGCTGCATGAAGCCTGGGAGCTGCAATTAGCCCTCCTTTATTGAAATGAATGCAGTGTCTTTTGCCTTTTGCAGGTAAAAAGAAGCAGAGCATACATCAGAGCTACTGAAACTATGGTAGGCGGGTATTTGAGGTCCTATATTTTCTCAGTACGTTGTGTGTGTGCATAATCCACTTCTTTCTTCTCTCTCAAGCGCTGATGTTAGCCACCAGCTTTTCATTCTAGGGAGCCAGCAGTTCATATAAGTGTTTTGTATTTCTTGCAAAGTACAAATATAATTACAGCCAGAAGAAACACACACACAATTTCTGTTATTGAGATCCTGCAGGTTTTATCTGCCATGTTAATTTTTTTTAAAGAAGCAGAACATTAATTCCACCCTGGCACATTATTATTATTATTCCTGTAGAACAGCCAGAGGGGCTCTGAGGCAGAGCGTGTGTCTCTGTGGGGTTGCGGAGGACTTGGTCAGTGAGATTTTACTTGCAAATGCCTTCCTAGAAAAAGAAAGCGGAATGAGGGGGCTTCGGGGACTTCTCAAAAGCGAGCGAGGGACAAGGTTGCACTGCGGAGTGTCCTGTTTTCATCTCTGCAAATCTGGCTGCTTTTAATTCAAGCATAAGATGAAAAAAACCCTCCCCTTCTCTGGCCTGTGGCTCACCTACAAAGCTGGCTTCCAGGCAGCAGCAGGGAAGTTTAAAAGAATTCTGCATGCATCCCTTTCTACCGTGTGGCCCAATCTCCTGAATCTAGAAGTGTGCAGGTGAATGTGACTTTGGAGCTGGTTCCTTTCACCATTTTGTCTTAGGGCAATACAGTTTTCAGTAAATTCACTGAAATGGGTATGTGTGTGTTATATGCCATCAAATCGTTTCCAACTTATGGCAACCCTATGAATGATTAGCCTCCAAAATGTCCTATCATTGATAGTCTTGCAAACTGAAGGCTATGGCTTCCGTTATTGAGTCAATCCATCTCATGTTGTATCTTAGATCAGTCCATCTCATGCTGAGAGGCAGTTTGGTGTAGTGGTTGTGAGCAGACTCTAATCTGGGAGAACTGAGTTTGTTTCCCCACTCCTCCACTTGCAGCTGCTGGTGACCTTGGGTTCTGCTCTCAGAGTGGTTCTGCTCAAGAGGAGTTCTCTGAGAGCTCTCTCAGACTCACCTATCTCACAGAGTGTCTGTTGTGGGGAGGGGAAGGGAAGGAGATTGTAAGCCATATCTTCTCTCTCTTCTTCTTTTCCTACTGTCTTCAATGTTTCCCAGCATCAGACCTTGAATTCAGCAGGAGCTCACAGGAGCTCCCTCTCCACCTACCTACCTTCGCCACTGAATAGTAGGTGCAGCTGCATAATGATCCCTGGATGAGCTCCACCACCTATTTTTCTACAAAATGACCCCTGCCCAGCATTAGTCTTTTCTGATGAGTCTTGTCATTGGGTACCTATAAGGTACCTGCAGGTTAATTTCCTTCCCAAGGATCAAGTTTTTGGATGCTGTGTGCCTGAATTATTACCAGAGCTTGACTAAGGAATTTCGCTAGACTAGCTAAAACTCTTTAAGGCTTTTCTTGAACCTTCTGGATTCATTGAGCTTGCTGATTCTCTCTAAATTTCTTTCAAGGTGACCTTTGGGTAGCAAAACTGGCTTCTCCTTCACTTATCATTGGTGTGATGAGAAGACTGGGAAACCCCCCCTGGAACCAGTGCCCTACTACTATGGGAGTCTCTCTTTAATGGGGCTGCATTAAGAACTAATCAAAATCTGAGCACCCTTCCTCTTCCCTGTGGTAACTAATCCAAATTAAGTTTCATCCAATTTTGGAACCCAAATCAATTAAGCCAAATGTGGTTGTTTTTCTGGCAATGCCACAATGTTTGCAACTGTGCTCTGCTTTCAGTGTCCATTTGTTAATGCTAGCTTTAAATTTCTACTCCTGCAGGAGGGCCAAGAGTAGAGGAGGGCCAAGGGGGAAAGACTGAGTCAGTAGATAAGTTCCTGAAAGCATCTTGGCAAAGCAGAACATTTAGTGGATATTCTTCAAACAAGTTCATTCCCAGTTTGCAATTCTGTGCCCAGTCACATTGCTAGCTCACCACTTGGGGAGGGCTAATCAGTTTGGTGTACTGGTTAAGTGTGCAGACTCTTATATGGGAGAACTGGGTTTGATTCCCCACTGCTCCAGTTGCACCTGTTGGCATGGCCTTGGGTCAGCCATAGCTCTGGCAGAGGTTGTCATTGAAAGGGCAGCTGCTGTGAGAGCCCTCTCCAGCCCCACCCACCTCACAGGGTGTCTGCTGTGAGAGAGGAAGGTAAAGGAGATTGTGAGTCGCTCTGAGATTCTTCGGAGTGGAGGGCGGGATATAAATCCAATATCTTCTTCTTCTAATCTGTCCATTCATGTGTACAGCCAGGGTGAGGTGAGGGGTATTTTTTGTACAAAAATGAAACATGCATTGGCAAAGGGAAGAAAGACCCATTCCCTTCTTCATCTAACCTCACTGTGCCTCACTGTTTGAAGCTCTAAATTTTCCATGAGCAAACCCACCAGCTGCAAGTCTGCAAAAACAGAGCAGGAAGGGCATATTAGAAATAGGGTTGCCCAGGGCTTTTTTTGTAGCAGGAACTCCTTTGCATATTAGTCCACACACCCGTGATGTAGCCAGTCCTCCAAGAATATACAGTAGGCCCTTTATGCTCTTGGGAGTATTGGCTACATCAGGGGTGTGTGATCTAATAAGCAAAGGAATTCCTGCTACAAAAAAGCCCTGGGGTTACCAACTTTGTGTTTGGAAATTCCTGGAAAGGGTTGGTTTGGATGGGAACTTAGTAGGGTTAATGCCATAGAATCCACTTTCCAAAAGAGCCATTTTCTCCAGTGGAACTGATCTCTGTACTCTGAAGAACAGTTGTTTTTCTAGCAGTTTTTCAGGCCCTGTTTGGAGGCCCCGTTTGGAGGTTGCCAACCCTAATTGGAAGGAAAGAAGCTCGCACATGGTTCACATATACATGTGCAGGGCTTTTTTTGCAGAAAAAGTCCAGCAGGGGGCTCATTTGCATATTAGGTCACACCCCCTGACACCAAGCCAGCCGGAACTGCGTTCCTGCTCAAAAAAAAGCCCTGCACATGTGTAAGATTTTATTTCTCTTACAATTTGTTTAAAAATAGATTTTATTTCTCTTACAATTTGTTTAAAAACCCTACCTCAGGTTTCCAGCAAGGGGAAAGCATGGAAGAAAAAAATCAGTATCACAAGTTGACATCTGCCCATTTTGCAAGGGAGATATTTAATGGCCCTGTGCGATGACTCACCATCTCCTCTCTGTGATTTGGAAGGAAGAATCCCATGAGTGAGGCAATCCCTAGAAAAATGTCATTCCAGCTGTATGCAGTGAGAACTTGGTTTCCTAGGCTTTGAACATCAGCACCATCAGCAGGTGATCCACCAGTTGGGGTTGCATCCATGGAGCTGTTCTGCTTTGCTGCCATCCTTCAGTTCCTCTAGTAGCAATAGTGATAATAAAGAAGCAGAACAAAATAAGCCAATCTGGAATACAGTTTCTGAGCTGCAAAACCGGAGCTCTGTATGGATAAGAAATCCCCTCACCCTCCCCAGGGCAAGCAAACCCAAGTTTCGAGAAGAGAGTGATAATGTACTATTGCTGAGGTTATGGTTCAGCTGATTGGGAGGGACTCTTTCCATAGGAATGGCCAACCATCACAAAGCCCCTCTGGGCTAGTTGTGTCACTTGGATAAAAATATGGAGCAGAGGTCCATCAGTGGCTATTAGCCACAGTGTGTGTGTGTGTGTGTGTGTATATATATATATATATATATATATATATATATATATATATATATATATATATATATATATATATATATATAATTTTTTTAGCCACTGTGTGACACAGAGTGTTGGACTGGATGGGCCATTGGCCTGATCCAACATGGTTTCTCTTACGTTCTTAAAAAGCTTTCCAGAGGGGTAGTGGACAAATCCTCAGGCCTTTGGTTCTGAGGTACATTTATCCCTCTTGCCCATGATCATGTGAGTTCAGCCTTGATGTTTGCATCTCTCCAGTTCCATATATGCAAGCTCGGTCCCAGCATTCTTAGTGGGGTTAAGTGTTTGTGTTATTTTAGAAGGGGTTTTTTTATGGTCCCATGTTGTTAAAATCCGAAATAATAAAATAAAACTTAGTGTGTTTCTCACCTGTTCTATTTTGGATGGCTTCCAATTAATACCCCATATGGTGCTGGGGAAAATTAGATTGTTCCAAATCACGTTGGGTTTCGGTCATTGGCTGATTCCAAGGCTTTAGCCCTTCCTTATGCTGGGGATTCAGAGACCACATGGCCAGAGGCTGAGACGGCCTTCTGAGCTACCTGAATGTAATGTGCTCAAGGCACAGAGTCCTCTTCAGGTAATGTAGGGAAAGGGAAGGCCTGTCACTCAGTGCTAGAGTACCTGGAGAAAGTTGCAGGTTCAATCCCCAGCATCTCCAGTAAAAAAGACCAGGCAGCAAGTGATGTGAAGACCTCTGCCTGAGACACTGGAGAGCTGATGCCAATCTGAGTTGACAGTACTGACTTAGATGGACCAAGGGTCTGACACAGTATAAGGCAGCTTTTTATGGGCTCATGGCTAAGTGGAAGAGCATCTGTTTGGCACATGGAAAATCCCAGTTCAATCCCTGGCATCTCCAGTTAAATGGATCAGGTAGAGAGTGATGATGTTAAATGACCCTGGAGAGCTGCTGCTAGTCAGAGTAGACAAGACTGATCTTGATGACCCCACAGTGTAATCCTATGCAGAATTACTCGAGTCAAATGCCATTCATTCCAGTGGGCTTTGACTGGAGTAACTCTGCACAGGATTGTCTTGCAAGGGTCAGATTTAGTATAAGGCAGCTTCATGAGTGTATGCACACATGCATGATGCTTGAATGAGTATGTAAGATTAACCTTAGTGACTGGCAGGCAGGAGTGCCCCCAAGAAAAGTCCTTTCTACTCTTCTTTTGCACCCAGCGCACCCAAATCAAACATCATCTGAAAGGAAATCCTAAAACCTGTCTGACTCTGAGCCCCCCAGGATAACCACAGCCCTGGAAATTTGCCTTCCAGCAGTCCTGTTGGCAAGCTTCAGATGTCAATTCTGCAAGCCTGGTGTTCTTGCTCTGCCTGCTCAATAGAGCAAGACATTCTGCCTGCTGAGGTCCAGGCCCCAGCTTCCAGCACCTGCTCATCTGGGAATGAATTCCAGATCAGTCCAATGGTCCACCTACCTTTCTACTATCTACCGTAGCTGACAACAGCTTTGCAGAGACTCAGACAGGATCTGTAGAGATGCCAGGGACGGAGCCTGCACTCTTCTTGGTGCATGGAGCACTCTATCTCTGAGCTACGGCCCCTTCCCCATTGCTCCAGTCCTGTCTGTCAAGTCTGATGTTTCAATAACGAGACCTTCTTGATAAAAAAGTTTCTAGTTTATTGTAACATATTGCAAGACTGTAGAAGCAGATTGAGAGACTGGCGAGCATGCACAAAGAGCAAACATTTAAGGTATACATCAAAGGGATTCCTGAGGGTGGGGCACTCTATGCAGGGCACATTCACACATTGTTTTTGTTTTATCGTTCTCAAGCACCGGCTGGCCTTGGGCGCTTTCTTAGCACCGGCTATCTCTGAGAAGGCACCACAATCTTGTTCCCATATTCCCATTTCCAAGCATTGCTACATAACAAAGGAGGGGAGGGGGGAAGGAGAGTTTGAGCTAGCAGCATCTGAATACAGAGTGGTTTTACCCAGGATCCTTTTCCTGAACCAAAGTTTGGCACTAAATTACTCAGACATTATAGCAGACTTGACATACTGCCCCCCCAAGCCCCCTCCACCGCCGGGGAAAGGATTTTGGTTGGTTTACACTCCAGGGTGTCTTGTGCGATGCGGCAGCAGTCGACCAAGGCAGGGGTGGGCCCCAGGGGTGGAGGGTGCCAACTGGATGGCCCGGGGTCTCGACGAATCAAGCTGCAATGAAACACAGGGTGGATTTTACCCAGGGAGGCTGGCAGGTCTAGTTCCACAGTCACAGGGTTGATTATTCTCTTGATCCTGAATGGTCCCATAAATTTGTAAGCCAATTTCCGGGAGGGTTGATTAAGGGGGAGGTTTTTGGTTGACAGGTACACTGAATCCCCCACCTTGTATTCTCCCGCCAGGGAGTGGGACTTATCATATTGCCTCTTGTAGGATTCTTTGGCTGCCTCTAGGTTTTCTTTTATGACCGGCCAGTTGTTGCTGGGCCCTCCCCACCATTGTTCGAAGGCAGTGGGAGCGTCTTTGCTGCCCCCCCCGGTAGTAAAGGGAGAGGCTTCCCCTCATAGCCGAACACAGTGGAGAAGGGGGAGGCTTTGGTGGAACTTTGCATGCTGTTGTTATAGCAGTACTCGGCAAAGGGGAGCAAGTCCACCCAGTCTGATTGGCGCTGGTTTATGAAGCACCTCAAATATTGCTCCAGCACCCTGTTCACCCTCTCCGTCTGGCCGTCCGTCTGGGGGTGATAGGCAGAGCTCAGGCCCTGTTCCATCCCCACCAATTTGCAGAACTCCCGCCAGAAGGTGGCAACGAACTGCGGCCCGCGGTCGCTAATGACCTTGTCTGGGAATGAGTGTAATTTTATCACGTGGTCAAAGAACAGGGCCACTAGTTTCTTAGCTGTGGGTAATTGGGTGCACGGGATGAAGTGGGCTTGTTTGGAGAAGGTGTCCACTACCACCAAGATGACGGTTTTGCCTCGGAAGGGGGGTAATTCCACTATAAAGTCCATGGAAACTATCGCCCAGGGCCGCTTGGCTGTCTCGAGGGGTTGTAAAAGCCCGGGCGGCTCCCCCCCCCCGCCGTTTGGCCATTATGCACACTGGGCAACCTGTGACAAACCCGGACACATCTTTGCGCAGGGAGGGCCATCAGAATTGGCGGTTCACTAAGTGCAGCGTTTTAACATAGCCAAAGTGCCCCGCTAGCTTGGAAGAGTGACAGAGCTGCAATATTTCCCTCCTCAGGCAGTTTGGGATGTACAGTTTGCTTCCCTTGTACCACAGTCCATCTTTCCCTTTCTGCACCCCCTCGGGTCGCTCCTTCCCCTCCCTCTTGGTTTCTAAGGCAATGTGCTCCTGGCTGATCCCGTCCAGCTCCTGCTTCTTTTGGGAGCGGGTGGTGACCATGGCCGCCATTTGGGACGGGGAGATTAACGAGTCCACCACCTCCTCCCTCTGGCTCTCGTGCTGCAGGAGCCTCGAGAGCGCATCAGCCAAGAAATTCCTCGTCCTGGGGATGTGCTTCAGGGTGAAGTCAAATTTGGAGAAAAACCCGGCCCACCTAATTTGCTTCTCGCTCAACTTGCGTTTTCCAGTCAGTGCATCGAAATTTTTGTGATCGGTCCATACTTCAAAGGGGAGCTTCGCCCCCTCTAGCCAAGATCTCCAGGTTTTCAGAGCGAACATGACGGCAAATGCCTCTTTGTCCCAAACTGACCAATTGTGTTGTTCATCTGAAAATTTGCGGGAGATAAAGGCGCTGGGTCGCAGCTTTCCCTCCCCATCCCTCTGCATGAGTATTGCTCCTACGGCCACGTCGGAAGCGTCGCATTGGACCACAAAGGCCCTCTGCTCGTCTGGGTGGCTTAGGATTGGCTCACTCGTGAACAGGCGCTTCAGATGGTCGAACGTGTTCTGGCACTCGGGCGTCCATTTTAACCCGGCCCCGGGCCGTTTGGCCTCTGGACCCTTGCCTTTGGTCTTTAGGAGATCCGTCAAGGGCAATCTGGGCAGGGCAATCTGGGCGAACCCCTCTATGAATTGTCTGTAAAAATTTGCGAACCCAAGGAAAGATTGGAGCTGTCTACGTGTCCTCGGGGGAGCCCATTCCAGTACTGCGTGGACCTTGGCTGGGTCCATGGCCAGACCGCATTCGGACACCCGAAACCCCAGGTAATCTAGTTCCATCCGATGGAACTCGCATTTGGACAGTTTAGCATACAGTTGGTGCTCCAGCAAGGTGCTGAGGACCTCCCGCACCAATTTTACATGTGACTGCTCATCTTGTGAATAAATAATGATGTCATCCAGGTAAACCACCACCCCCTTGTACAGGTATTTCCGCAACACATCATTGATAAAGTTCATGAACACCCCCTTGTAGCCCGAACGGCATCACCAAGTATTCAAACTATCCCATTGGTGTATTGAAAGCCGTTTTCCACTCATCCCCCTTTTTGATGCGCACCCGGAAGTATGCGTCTCGCAAGTCCAGCTTGGTGAAAATCTCCCCCCCCCCCGCCACCGTGCTTAACAAGTCTCGGATGAGGGGGATGGGGTAGGCATTTGACATGGAGATCGCGTTAATCCCGCGAAAATCAGTACAAAGTCTAAGCGAATTGTCCTTTTTCTTCCTAAACAAGACGGGGGCGGCATGGGGGGCCGTGGCTGGTCGAATGAACCCCCTAGCCAAATTCTTGTCTAGGAACTTGCGGAGTTCTTTCTTTTCCGCCCACCCCATCTGGTACAGTTTGGCGCGGGGCAAGGTTTCCCCTGGGATCAGCTCTATCGCGCAGTCCGTGCTGCGGTGTGTGTGGGGGGGTAATTGGTCGGCTTCCTTCTCACTAAACACCTCCATTAAGTCTCGGTAAACTTCCGGGATCGGGTGTATCTCCTCCACCGTCACAACACGCCCTCTCCTTCGCGGCGGGGGCTTTCGATCCCCACGCCGTGTTCCAAAGATGGGTTTTGCAGCCCGGATCCAAGAACCTGATAGTCTGTGCCCTCCACCGGATCAGGGGTTCGTGTTTTTCTAGCCAACCGACCCCCAACACTACCGGGTACGAGCACGAGGGGGCTATCACAAAGAACTCCTGATCCCAATGTTCCTCGATCCCCATGGGACATGGTTGCGTCTCCCATGTGCAGGGTTCTCCGCAAATCACGGACCCATCCATTTGCTCAAACAGCATCGGGTGGGGCAGTTGCGAGCTTTCTAGTCCCAAGGCCTCCACCACTTTGGGGGAGATCAGTTCTCTGTTACACCCCGAGTCTATGAGGGCTCTTATCTGCAGGAACCTCCGTAACTTGGGGTTCAGCAGTTTCACAGTCACAAAATACAATTTCCCTGTCACTCTCACCGTCAACGGTGCCTCGTCTCGATCGACCTACTGGTGGGCACCCTTCAGAGCAGCAGGTCGGGTTCGTTTCCCGCCGGCTCTTCCAGCCACGCGAGGTCGGCCAGCTCCGCGGACAGGAGCACCTCCTCTTCTTGCAGCTCCTCTTGCACCGCCACCGCACTGCTTTTCGCCGCATCCTTAGGGCGGCCGGGGGCTTTCTTCGGGGCAGGCGTGGCTTAGGGGGCCCAGTTGACGCTCTCGCCGGCGGGGGTTGTGGACAGTTGGAGGCCAGGTGGTTCGGGTCCCCGCATCTGAAGCACCGGCAGGGCCCCACCGGTACTGCGGCAGCTGGTTTCTTCCCCTTGGGGGGTTTGGCTTTAGCAGGGCTCCCCCTCGCTTGGGACTTCCCGGACTGGAGCTGGCGCAGCATAGCCACCCGCCTGAGGTTGTTCTCTACTTCCCCAGCCAACTGGATCCACCCCACTAGGGTGGCGGGTCAGGCTTGAGTGAGGGCCCGATCCAGGATGCTCGCATTCAGCCCATTCGTGAACTTGTCTATCTTCATCACCTCATTCCATCCTCTCACCTGGGCTATGTTGGCTTGGAAGTCCGCTGCGTATTCACGGATGGACCTGGCCCCTTGCTGCATGTCGCACAGGGCCGCCAATGCCCGCGACTCCTGTAGCGGGTCTTCATACTGGGTCAGCAGGGCTTGCAGGAAGGTGTGCACGTCATCCAGGATCGGGCTCCTGGTCTCGCACAAGCTCACGTACCACCTTTTCGCGGCCCCTCGCAGCTTTGAGCCTAAGTAGTCGACCCGGCTGAACTCGCCGGGGAACGAGTGGCCCCAGTAGTGCATGTAGCTGTTCGCCTGGATCCCGAAGTAGTTCACTTCCTCCGGGTCCCCATCAAAGGTGGCATCCAGCTCTCGCTCCACGTGGCGCGGCCCCACTGGTGGGGCCAGTGGCTGGGGGGCAGGTGCCAGCGTGGCTCCTGCCCTGGCAGGGGCTGGCGCCACTACCGGCTGGCTTGGCTGCCTCCTGGCCCCTGCCTGGACCACTGTGGGCCTCCGGGAGGTTGCTCCCCCCAGGGCTCTCCCCAGCTGGACCATCAGGTTGCGGATCTTGTCCTTCAGGCTCCCCAGGGCCCCGTCGATTTCTTTGCGGACCATTGAGCGGAACATCTGGTAGTCTTCCTCGTACAGGTCCTTGGGCTTCGGCTCACCGCTGTCCGCCCCCCGGTGTCCTGCTCCACCATCCTCGTCCTCCCCGACTCGCACGACGAGGATGCTGTCCATCTCACCCGTCTCCCCTGAGCTCGGGTTTGCGGTCTCCGTCCCTGCCCCCTGGATCAGCCTGGTGTGGCGGCTCAGGATGGCTTCCCGGCGTAGAGGGTCCTGATCCATGATGGTGGTCGAGGTCCTTGGTTGATACTGCCGGGGGGACAACACCAGCTGGAACTCGAGGGGGATTCCGTGGCTCTCCTCGGGTCTAAGACGTGCCACGGAGTCGCTCCCTACAGTCCCGTGTCGGGTGGGAGTTCTCCGTTGTCCGGAATCTGGTCCGCCATCGGGCTTTTCAAGTTGCCGGAAAGGTTGAACTCCAAAAAGGGAGTCTCTCAAAATGTCAAGTCTGATGTTTCAATAACGAGACCTTCTTGATAAAAAAGTTTCTAGTTTATTGTAACATATTGCAAGACTGTAGAAGCAGATTGAGAGACTGGCGAGCATGCACAAAGAGCAAACATTTAAGGTATACATCAAAGGGATTCCTGAGGGTGGGGCACTCTATGCAGGGCACATTCACACATTGTTTTTGTTTTATCGTTCTCAAGCACCGGCTGGCCTTGGGTGCTTTCTTAGCACCGGCTATCTCTGAGAAGGCACCACAATCTTGTTCCCATATTCCCATTTCCAAGCATTGCTACATAACAAAGGAGGGGAGCGGGGGAGGAGAGTTTGAGCTAGCAGCATCTGAATACAGAGTGGTTTTACCCAGGATCCTTTTCCTGAACCAAAGTTTGGCACTAAACTATTCAGACATTATAGCAGACTTGACACTGTCTCCAATATTAGTTGAAGCCATCAGTTGAAGGTATGGACAGCAACATCTCTGAGCCACATCCTGTCCCTGTATCTGTATTGAGTATAAATCCCTAAATCTGTATTGAGAAATTCCTATCCCTAAATCTGTATTGAGAAATTCCTGGAGATTAGGGATGGAAGTTGAGGAAGGCAGGTTTTGAAGAGTGGAGAAATATCAGTTGAGTCTAATGTTACCCTCCAAAGCAGGTAAGTGGCTCTTTGAAGCCTGGAGCTCAGTTGTAATTCTAGGGGATCTCCAGGTCCCACCTGGAGATTGGTAACTATGCCTGCACTGGCTTGGGAATCCCTAACCAAGTTGAACATTCTAAAGCATTCTTCATTTTCTTTCTTGCTGAACTGATATATCCCCCCTCCCTAAACCCTCATCTGCCTTTTCACCCCGCCTCTCCCTCTACCCCCCTAGGATTTGTTTACTCTGCTGCTCAAAAACTCTAAGAGTCGATAATTCTTCCGCAAGCAATTAAGGAAAGCCATTTCTCTTCCATCAGCCCCATTTGAATATGGAAATGATTTTTAATTACTCGGAGTCAATATCATTTTATCACCCAAATGTGTTTGAATTAGGTTTGCCTGTATTTGGAGGGAGTTCTAATAAGCAGCAAGCAAATTGTGAGGCCAATCCATGTGTGTGCCTTCTTCGAAATGTTATCATTAGCTGGGGAAGGCATTGTCCTCTGCAGCCGCAGGACCATTTAATTTATCGACTTCTTAACTGAGCTGGAAGGGTGGCTGTTGCGGGAAATGTTCCCATCTTCCGAGGGACTAGTGGAAGTATTGGCAACTCTCACAGTAAAATCTCCAATGTGAAAGCTTTACACATGCCCCCTGCAGATCTGGTTTACTTTGCCTTTCCAAACTTCCTTATAATCATGACCAAACGAAACTGTTTGGAAACTTCAGTTGGTTGCAAACTCAGGTTGCCACTCAGGGTAGGTTGCTTGGAAAATGTATCTTGCCAGCCTGGGAAAAATCTCCATTGACCTGCTTTTGGGGGGGGGGGGGAGTCCAAGATTGTCGGCTCTCTTAGGAACCCGTTCTTCACTGGAGACCCTGATCTATATGTTCCCTCCCTCACCATCAAGATTGTCTTTGTCAAGATGCCTCATCTGTGGAATTCCCTTCTTGCCCCTGTTCCCCAGCACCTCTTTGGTTATATTTTAAATGTCAGGTAAAACTGCTTGATTTCCCCTGACACAAGCAAGTGCTACTATAGCTTTTTAAAGGGAGTTAGACAAATTCGTGAAGAGGTGTATCAATGGCTATTACCCATAATGCCTAAATAGAACCCTCCATGTTCTGGGGCAGCAAGCCTATGTTAGCAAGGCTTTGTTCTCTGGTCCTTTTGGAGCATCTGGTTAAATGTGGGAAACTGGATGATGGACCGGATGGACACTTGATCTGATCTGGTAGAGGCCTTCTTATTCCACAGGCTAAATTTCCCACACCCTCTTCACTTCTTAATTGTTCTTTTGATTGTGTATGTTGCTATTTTATTTATTATTTATTTATTTATTTATTACATTTGATTTATATCTCGCCCTCTCCGCAAGCGGACTCAGGGCGGCTCACAGTATCTACACAATTAAAGGACAATGCAGATAGGATTAAGATGTTTAATTTCCCTCCTAGCTTCTTCACTTCAGTATTCTGTAGCTGCATGGTGTCTTATATGAGATCAGGGAACCACATCTGGTATATCTGTAGTTTATTGGTCATGTTTGTAGGGGGTGCAGGGAGATACTTTGATCTAGCTACTGGTTCCATATGAGAGATGTGCTTCTACCCCACATTCTTCATAAGTTGGAACTTTGAGTGGCTGGCATCTGGACAAGTTCTTTGGAGCAACTGATGTAAAGTAAATTGGAGTGATTTCTTACTGGTTTCCTGCTGCTCTGGGGCTGGGGAGGGACCTCAGCAAGTTATAATGCCATTGAGCCCCCTCTCCAGAGCAGCCACTTACTACAGAGGAACTGATCTTTGTAGTTTGGAGGTAAGTTATAGTTCCAGGAGATCTCCAGGCCCCACCCAGAGGTTGGCAGCCCTATGAGCCTACCACATGTGTGTGTGTGTGTGTGTGTGTTAAAATGAACTGTTCAGTCTGTAAAAATAAAAGGCATTTGGTCACATGAAGAGAACCTTGGCATACACCAGAAAGGAGCAGATTTGATCCATAATGGTCACCCCCTCTCATTCCAGCATTCATAGGAAATGACCTCTGGGAATCCCTTCTTGGAGAAGAGCAAATGGTAATGCATTTAGCTTCCTTGACCTTGAACTGCCTTTAGCTCTTTTGAAAGCTCAGAAGCTACAGGCAAGTGCTGATTCAGCAAAGGGAATCCCCGGGTTCTTCTAACCTAACTTAGAGTGGCTCAAATCCCTTTGGTCACACATCGTAGGCTGCCAGTCCAGCCTGTCTGAGGCCCCAGAAGTGCTTTTTGCAAGACATTTGTTGTTGGTGTCAAAGTACTTGAGAGGCCCTGCCCCCCCAAGGTGCTAAAACACCAGCCAGCCTTGGCTGAAATTATCTCTGCTTGTGTCCCCCCTTCCTCACCCCCCCCCCCCCCCCGTTGCCAGGATGTTAACAGACTCTGTTAGGATTTGGAGGATTCTGTGTAAGCACAAGTGAATGCCAGGCAGCTCTCGGCTACAATGCTGACAGTGTAAATGCCCCTTTCCTTTCCATCTTTATACTGCTGCTGCTCTCTGGGTCTCACGTTTTGCTGATAGGAGGAGCCAATCCAGACTCAGACTTCTGTTGCCTTTCAGAATGAGAAACCCTCCCCAGTTATAAACTTAATGGATTGTGTTCTCAATTTTTGACACCTTGACAATTCAAGAGCGAAATCTGATATTGGGGGCACCTGGTAAATTCAACATTCATTTTAAAATACAGAGACATGCAGGTTTCTAGTCCTTAGGAAAGGAGAAGACTGTGGGTAAAATGCCCTGGGCCATTTCATTGGTTTACTTATTTGAATCGTTTCGATCCTGCTCTCTCTAGAAAAGAAACTTGTGCTTAAAACTATGCCAAAAAATAAGCATAAAATTTAAAAGAGCAGCTGTAAAACAGACATGATGACACCCCAACATAAAGCCTCAAGTTGATTTGGGGCACTCTGGATATGGCACATTTAGACTGTGGATGCCTAGGGTTGCAAGCTCAGTGCTGGGAAATATCAGGGGATTTGGTGGGGCAGAGCCTGGAGAAGGCAGGGCTTGGTGGGGACCTCAGCATGGTATAATACCATAGACTCCACCCTCTGAAGCAGCCATGTTCTCAAAGGGAACTGAACTCTGTAGCTTGGAAATCTATTGTAAAAGTGGGATATCTCCAGGTGCCACCTGGAGGTTGGCAACCACTGGATGCCACACAGGTCCCAATAATTGCAGTGCAACATTAAGCTCTCTTTGTTGCCAGAGTTATGGGTGGAAGTTGCTGTTTTTTCCTCACCATTTCCTTTTTACCCAGAACACAATGAGGAGCTCTAATTTGCTAGCACCATATGAATGCTGTTGTGAGGTTTAGTGTTAATCCCCACTTGACCCTGAAACTGGGATTCTAAGCATAGTTTAATCCAAGTTTAGGTACCAGCTTTGCAGGGAGCTGACTCCAGTTAAGCTGCACACCTGCCTGGGTACATCATGAATAGTTAGAATTAGTTTCTAGCCAAGATTCCCACATCACACTCCGCAGGGTCGGGTGGAGGATTGATATGCGCATATGGAAGCTTCTGCATGTCTAGGCTTAATGTCAGTTTGACATGACATCTGAATGTGATCTAAGAACTGGAATTTCTGAGCAGCCTGAGAACAGCAGCAGCAGTTTTTCCAAAAATCAACAGGAACATGGTTGCATTTGGATGTCATGACAAGCTCTCCTGAAACTCCAATTAAACCCCAAATGACCATCCACACTATTGGCTGCTGGATTTGCATATATCTCTCTGTGACGGAAAGCTAGGGGTTAACCAGAAACTGAAGACGCACAGGGCCTGCGTCAGGTGACCTGAGGGTGGGGGCAAAGTGCTCAGAGCTCTCAGGGAGGGAATGTCTGTGAGTGACAGAAGCTGCTGAGGCAGTGATTCAGTCAGTGGGTGTCTGACAGAGTTGGTGCCTGTCAGAAGTCTGTCAGAGTTGGGGCCTGACAGAGACTGAGAGGGTCAGTTCGCGCCGGACAGAGGCTGAGGGGACAGCTGATCCTGTGAAGGAGCTTGAGACAGTGGCGGGAAAGACTTCCAGAGGCTGCAAGCTCGACAAAACCAGCCAAGAGGGCTGTGTGTGTGAGTCAGTCAAGACCTGAACGGTCACAGACACCTATAGACAACTCTGAAGATCTAGTAAGGTGGTTGAGGGAGTGGATGTGGGTCTGAGACACCAAGAAGGGCTGAGAGAGGGACTCCAGTCGAGGTATGAGACTTGGCACATCATTCCCAAGAGGCCAGACCTTGGCTAGAGGTGGAGAGAGCAAGATATAGGGAAACTGTGAACTGTGTAACTGAGAGACTCTAAAGAAGGAAAAAGTTTATGTAAAGCCTGAAACAACTGAGCAACGTGTTAGCCTGTGTAAATATCTCCCATATCCCCAGTTTAAAGACTTTGTGTTATAATAAATCTGTGGTTTAAGTTAAAGTTCTCGAGAGCTCATATTTTTGGGAAAAACAAACAAAGCTGCTGTGGTCCCCTATGAAGTGAATTATATTTCCATCAAATAAACAAGTAAAATACCCCGAAGAGACTGAAATAAAGAGATCCAGTGAGGCCGTGAGGCGGGCGCTGCTATACTCTCCCGTCTTCTATCTCCCATTGTGCAAGCAAGGGAAACTTCTTGGTGTGATTAAGCTCCAATTCACCTTGGGAAGTAGAGTTGGCAGGCCTTTTTTGAGCAGGAATGCAGTTCTGGCTGGTTTGGCATCAGGGGGTGTGGCCTGATATGCAACTGAATTCCTGCTGGGCTTTTTCTGCCTGGTGTGAATGGGGAGGCAAAAGTGACCCTGGAAAGAGAGCCTGACCCCACCTCCCATACTGAAAGGGGGAAGGAAGGAGGAAGAGCAAGCTACCTGACCTGTGTAAAGTGAGGGCTACCAGCCTTCACTTGCCCACTGCATGAGAGCCCACCCTATCTACATTAAGTCTCACCTCTCTCAGGTCTAGCATGACCCAAGAGGGCACCCACCAGACCATTGGTCCACCGAGACTTTTCCCAGTGACCTTAATGGCCAGTCTGCCTCTGGTCTATACAACCTGGGATTCTGCACAAACTGAAGATTAGAAGTCCAGCTTGACTGGAGCAAACCATCCGCTACCCCCCCACCGGAACACAGACTGTGCCATAGAACTAATCCCGGGGGAAACTCTGCCCAGAGCCAAATTATATCCCATGGGCTGCGTGGAGAAGAAGGAGCTCCGCAAATTTTTAGACCAGAATCTGGAGAAAGGATTTATCAGACCAGCAACTGCCCCCACAGGGCCCCGGTACTGTTTAGGAAGAAGAAGGATGGCTCGCTTAGGCTTTGCACAGACTTTCGCGGGATTAACGCGAAAGAGTTATATTCAGACTTGACATCAAGCATAGAAAATGTTCATACCTGATGATCACAGTCTTGGTGGAGCTTCATTGGAGCTTGTCATAATGTCTAAATACCTTTCATATTCAACTGGTAGCTTCCTAGGGAGCTTTGTCTGTTGCCTTCTTGTAGCAAAGTTTAAGAGTTACTATAACAGCGCGCATCACGGTCTCACTGGATCGCTTCTATATGCTGTTTATGGCTACCCCAGCCCCTCTACTTTTGCCTCAGTTCTTCCTTTTGAATTTTACCTCATGACTATGAAACTCAAGGGGTGGGTGTAATATGGATTTCTCAATACTTGTCTCTTCAGGGTTTTTGTTTTGCTTTCAGATGGATATAAACTCAGTTGGTAGGTAGGGGATCACAGCAGCTTTGATAGCCTTCCCAATTTACTGGCACCAGAGAACTTTAAACCACAGAAATTTATTAACATACATACACCGTCTTCAACGAGGAATGGGAAATATATACATGGACTACATTGTATCTCAAGCAGTTAACAGTTTCTTCATAGTTCAGCCTTCATAATATCAATTTTGCTTAGGTCTTTCAGGTTTCATAGATCATATAGATTTCACTCTCCAACACTATTCTAGGTTGGCCTCTTGGGTATAATGTGCCAAGTCTCTTAAGTTGACTGGTGTCTCTTCTCCCAGCCCTTCAGACTTGTAGACCCACATCTTTCCCTCAACCACCTCTTTAGCTCTTAAGAAAAGTGTCTCTGTGTCTGTGACCTCTCAGGTCTTTTACTGTGACTCTAGTTACACACAGCCCTGTGGCTGTCTAAATAGATTAAACAGTGAGCTTTGCTTCTCTCGAAGACTCTCCTCAGCTCCTGTCTCTGCTCCTTCTCAGACCAACTGCTCTCTTCAGCAGTCTCCCTCAGACTGTCACTAACGTCCCTCAGCCGTTAGCTGTCAATCACCTCTGAGAGTTCCGAGCACTCTCGCCCCCACCCTCAGGTCACCTGATGCAGGCTCTATGCATCCTTAGTTTTCTTGTTAACCCATTCATTACTGTCACATGTCCCTTCCCATTGCGCAAGGTGAAAGGTCTCAGCCTTTTGCTGAGCAATGGGTACATGGGCACACTTACTTGGGTTACACTCTGTTATAACTTCACACCTTAGGTTGTAACATCAAATTCTTCACTATATACATTCTTCTTCATATATACGTACTAATATCTTCAATAAAGTTACAATACAAAATTTTTTCAGAATTTACATTTATCTCGACAGTGCATCCGCAATTACATTTTGCTTTCCAGGAATATGCTGTATGTCTTCTGTAGTCCACACAAAACCTTATGGTTTTGTCCGGTTTGGGTTCTAGAACTACAGGTGAGGCCCACGGACTTACCAATGTTACCATCAAACCCAATTTAAACATTTCTTCTACATCCTGCTGTACATATTTGGCATTCGGGCCAGTCATTCTATACGGTCGGAGTGCTACAGACCGCGAATCCCCTGTGTCCATCTTGTGACATGCTAGGTTTGTTTTACCTGGTAAATTTGAAAAAAATCGTTCTGTACTTCCCCAATATTGCTTGTAATTGGCCTCTTTGTTCTCCAGTAAGAGAAGGGGCGAACTGAACCTCATTGATAGTAACTTCTTGGGATATTTTTCCCCAACCCGACAATTCAGTTCCCACACACATTCCCTTTTTAGCTATTAAAACCTTTTTAGCTAATCCAGTAAACATTGTTAAGAGGAAGCCAGAACCAGCAGCTGATGTGTTGGTACAGCAACCAGAAGAAGCGGAAACAGTGTGGCAGACCATCCCTGCTGCAGAATTCCGCAGAGAACAGCAACAGGATGACAGCCTGAAAGAACCATGGCAGAGAGCTGGGGTGAGTGATACTGAGGTCACAATTGAACATCCGTGCCAATTTAAAGTGATAGACCAAAAGCTATACCGAGTAGCATTAAAAAGAAAAAATAGCGTAGTATGGGAAAGAAAGAAGCAGTTAGTCTTGCAAAGAAAGTATAGGATGCAAGTATTGGATTTGGCTCATGGTCTCTCACTTTGGCATCAATAAGAGACCGAGTTCAAGAACGGTACATTTGGCTAAATATGGGCAAGGATATAAGGGCTTTTTGTAAATCGTGTCAGGCCTGCCAATTGGTGTGGAAAGCCCTAGATAAAACCAAAGGTTACAGCCAGTCCCTATAGTCACGGAAGCCTTTGGGAAGATAGGAGTAGATATCGTTGGTCCTATCTCCAGAGTGACCAGAAGGGGAAACAAGTGCATCCTTACCATCGTAGACTAAGTTTCCAGAAGCGGCTCCAGTTAAGGACATTGAGGCGAAAACCGTGGCGGAAGCCCTGCTGAATGTGTTTGCAAGATTGGGTTTTCTGAAAGAGATGGTAACTGATTTAGGCACCACATTCATGTCAAATGTGATGCAAAAATTGTTAAGAGCTTATGGGTCCGGCATGTGACCACAAGGGCATACCATCCACAAGCAAATGGACTAAATGAAAGGTTTAATGGCACACTGAACCATATGCTGAAAACTTATGCATACAAGTATCCCAATGATTGGGACCAGCAGTTGCAACACCTGCTCTTCGGGTACAGGGAGGTACCCCAAGAAAGTTCCGGGTTCAGCCCATTTGAACTATTGTATGGAAGAGAAGCCAGAGGACACTTTGATGTTCTGAAAGAGGTGTGGTCCAGGAACGAGGACATCCAGGAGACAGATGTCATCTCTTACCTATACAACAGCATCTGCAGGAGGTGCGAACTGCTGCTGCAGACAACATGAGAAGATCGCAACGATGGCAGAAACAGTGGTATGACTCCAGAGACAGAGAGTTCAAGCCAGGAGACAGTACTGGTTTTGAAGCCCAGGAAGAATTAGATGTGGCCTGGGAGGGACCTAATACCATCGCCCATAAGGTCTCCAACATAAACTATGTAGTAAATCTAAGTGAGAATGTAAAGTATTCCATGTAAACATGGCCTCACCTGTAGTCCTAGAACCCAAACCGTCCAAAAGCATAAGGTTTTGTGTGGACTACAGAAGATTAAATAAGATTACAGTACCGGATGTACACCCAATGCCTCGCATAGATGAGTTGCTCAAGACAATTGGAGCTGCCAATTTTATTACCCCCTTTAGAGTTAACAAAAGGTTATTGGCAGGTAGCTATGGATCAGCAGAAAACAGGTCAGCAGAAAACAGCTTTTGTTACCAAAGAGGTACTCTTTTACAGTATTACAATTTGGGTTAAGGAATGCTCCCTCCACGTTCCAAAGAATGATTGATAAGGGGGGAGGCGGGGTGGCGCAGAGCATGGCGGACGCTTAAGGAAAGCTGTCCCGACGATCAGTCCCGTTACCGCGATCCCGCTCCCTTTACCTTCAACCCGAACGCCTGGGCATGGGCAGGAAAAGCACTGGGGGACCCAGAGCAGCAGCTAAAACCTTCTTAAAAGACCAGAGGACCCTTACCTTCCCTTTGGTAAGTCCGGAAACGTCAGATGCTTTCCCCCGACCTGCAGCGCCACAGACAATGGCGTCGGAAGCCCCCCCCAACTCTATTGAAAACCCTCTTCTAACCACCCAAACATTCCATGAAGTGATGGCTCGTTTGGAAGAGACCCTTGGTGATAAGATTTCTAAAGCCATCGCCCCCATTCAGTCTGAACTAAAAAAACTAAACGAAACCATTTTGGCGGTCTCTCAAACGGCTGATACCGCGTTTGAAATGGCGTCAAAGGCTCAAGAAGCTATTGAGGACCTGCAGCATTGTGACACATGGCTCCATGAGAAACTTTTGTTTTTTGATAATAAACTGAGAGCCTCTAACCTGAAATTAAGAGGGGTGCCGGAACAAGCTGAGGAAAATAAAGAATTGAGAATTTTTATTGCTAATTGGCTTGCCTCAGCTCTCAACCTCCAAGATGGTGTCGCTCCACTCATTGACACGGCCTATCGTCTGGGCTCCCTGCAACCAAACTCCAAAGATTTCCCTCGTGACATTCTGATTGTGGTCCCTGACTCCAGAACCAGAACCTCAATTTACCGGAAAGCCCGTTCTGAAGAAAGCCTGCTCTTCAAAGGTAGAAAAATTTTGGTCTTGGCTGACTTGTCTCCAGAAACTTTAACACACAGAAAAGAAATGAAGCCCATTCTCAACCTACTTTCAGAACATAAGATCCGCTTTCGGTGGTCTTCTCCTACACAAATCTCTTTGGTTCACCAAGGCCACGCTTGTCTGCTTCGGACTATGCTTCCGGCTGTGATCTACTTAAGCAACTTAAAATTGACACTCCTCAAGCCCCTGTCCTGAATCAGTTCACCTCACCTCACCCACTTCGCCCATCTAACCTACCTTTCGCTTTCAGGCCAAGGAAACGAATTTAAGTAAATTGAACATTCAATCTTTGCTCCATGCCTTGTTCATTCCACTGTTTTATACTACTGGTTGTTTATATCTGTCTGTACTTATTCTTACTGCTAAGGGTTCGGATCAGTTTAATCCTCTGCCTTATCACACTAGGGACTGTTGGGAGGTCCCTTCCTTTTTGCTCTCCTTTTCTTCAATTCAAATTCCTACATTGAGTTCCATTGTCTCTATTTAGTGACAATGAACGGCTCTGTTGTGTTTGTGTTGTTCTGGTTATTATTGTTTTTGTTTTTTCTCAGGGAAAAAGATCACCATTCGTTTGTGACTACGACATGGTTGTTTCAGTTAGCCCTTGCTACTCTCAATTGTTATGACTATATTGTCTGTACTACTAGTTTACTCGCCAGTCCACTCCTTCTCCTAACTTCATGGTTTCGATTCTTCCCCCACGTTCGGTGGACTGGTTTGTACCATCTTATTGTTAGACTGTTAATTTTGATTTATCCTCATATTGTGATCTTCTATATTTGTACCTTGCGCTCATCAGGTATGCTATTTGCTACTACGATGTTTTTTTGCAGCTCCACATTTACGACCTTTGATCTTACACCACTGGTATTGGAGGGCGTTAACTTCGATAATTTAATTTTCCACTTTTATGTATTAGGATTGGGTGGCACCTCTTTAAGACCCCCACCCCATGGGCTGTATTCTACACTCACAACTACTTATTAAGCCAAAGATATGGCAGATCTGAAATTAATTTCTCTTAACTGTAGAGGCCTCAACAATATTATTAAAGCCAAAAAGTTCTCCTCAGCCCTATCTAAATTACATCCTGACCTTTTTTTGCAGGAGACTCACATTAAATCAGCAAACACCACTATTTTTCATTCTAATTGGTTCCAGTCACAATACGTCGCAGCTGGGACATCAAAGTCACGTGGCGTGGCTATTCTACTTTCTAAACGCATCAGGTTTGTGCTTTCGGCTCCACCTTCAAAATCAGCCTATTCGCAGATCACATAGTTCTTTAAATTTCTAACCCTCTACAATCTCTGCCTATTATTTCTAGTCTCTTATCTGACTTTGCTAGGGTATCTGGTCTTTGTGTCAATACTTCCAAGTCAATCCTCTACCCTGTCAACTACCCTTCATCCACAACGGCTATAGCTTCTAACTATCCATTCCATTGGGTTAACACTTCATGGTCATATTTGGGTCTGAAAATCCCACTAAATCTCCCTGACCTTTTGCAGGCAAACTATACCATCACTATGTCAGAAATCTCCAAAACCCTAAAACAATGGGACAAATTACAACTATCTTGGCTAGAAAGAATCCAAGTCATCAAATCTTTCATCTTCCCTAGACTTTTATATTTGTTTCGGGCTCTTCCAATAACGATATCCCAATCCACCCTAAACTCCTGGCAGCACACATTGACTGCTTTCATCTGGAGCTACAAAAAAGCCAGGATAAAGTTAACCGCTATATGTAGGTCCAAGGTAAAAGGTGGTATGGCTGTCCCAGACATTACACGCTATTATAAAGCAACCATTTTATCTCAATTGGTTAAACTACTTTACCACCACCCTCCACCCCCTTGGATGCTTATAGAAGAAGCCCACTTTTCTCCCCTTAAATATTATGAGTTACTTTGGCTTAAGAAATCTGAGAGACCACCTTGGCACTTTGTAAATCCCTTTCTTAATGCCCTCTTATCTGTCTGGGACACTGAACGCTTTTATTTAGCTCCAAGTTATTCTATTATTTCTTCCTTCATAGGTCAGAAATGGTTTCCCCCAGCTCAACTTCCCTCTTCTTTTAAAATCTGGAGAAGCTCCTCAAGAGTTTATCTTTTTGATCTTCTCTCTACTTCAAGACAAGTTTTATCTAAAGACAAACTAGATCAAAAAATGACTACACCCTCCCCTTGGTTTGAATATTTTCAAGTTAGGCACCTGCTCCAAGACCGCAAAGTGAGCCAATCTCTTTCCCATCCTTCGCCAGACTTCGAGCTTCTGATCTTACATCTCCCTAAAAGCAAAACCAATATAAAAGGCATCTCACGGCTCTATCAAATTCTCCTATCCAAACTAGAAAGCTCTCCACCCTCATACACCGTCCACTGGCAAGAGGACTGTAACATCACTATCTCCCCAGCACAGTGGGATTCCATCTGGGCCAGTGAGACACTACAATCCAAAATCATAAACATCTCACAAGAAAACTACAAACTAATTGCTCGCTGGTACCACACACCTCATCGACTCTCTCACATTTCACCCCATGGTTCCTCAGACTGCTGGAGAAATTGCGGTCTTAAGGCTTCCTACATTCATTGTTGGTGGGACTGCCCTAAACTCAAACCTTTCTGGCTATTAATTTGTGCTCACATTTCTTCATTGACAAATGTACTAGTCCCCGTTACTCCGGAGGTAATACTCCTCAATCACTGGTCAGGTTTACAGATCACCTCTTCCCAAAAATCTTTAATTATTAAATTATTATCAGCAGCAAAAACGTTGATTGCACAAACCTGGAAAAGTTCAATTAGCCCGTCACTTGGTTCCTGGTTCCTCAAGATCTGGGAACATATTGCAATGGACAAAATTCAAGCCGCCTTAGACCAGTCAGATCCCCTTCAGGCTCACACCAACTATGTCGCAGTATGGCTACCTATTCTGGAAAAACTAGATAGTGACCCGTTCTACATTAATTCTCTTACCAAGAATACAATGTATAAAGATCTCTTGTTGTTCTAATTCTCTATTTGTAATAACCTTTCTTTTAGGTCATTCAACGTCTTAATACATTCAGCATGTCCTGGGTTTATCATTTTCTTTTTCCCATAAGTTTTGTGGTTATGTTGTTAATTGACCCTTTGTATTTCCGTGGATCATACCCTGGTACCCTTTGTGGCACGCCACTGTTAATCTACGCCATGTTCTGATACAAATCGATTTTTGCTATGGCTGTTTTTTCACCATATGTCTGTATGATCCTCCTTATTTCAATAAAATTATTGAACTTAAAAAAAAAAAAAGATAAGGTGGTCTGCCACACTAATTTCTTTTATCCTTAAAGAAGATAAAGATGCCACATATGTAAAGAACTACAGATCAATTTCACTGCTGAATAATATAAGATCTATACAAGAATTTTGGCAGAACGATTGAAGCTATATTTGATTAACTTTATAAAAAAAGACCAAGCCGGAGTTCTTCCTAAAAGACAAATAAGAGAAATTAAGAGCTGTTATTAATGTTGTGAAATACTATGGGAAACATCCAGAAAAGGAAGTGGCCTTATTTTTTGTAGACGCAGAAAAAGCCTTTGATAATTTGAGTAGGGACTTTATGTTTGCAGTAATGGAAAAAATAAACAGGGGACATTTTATAAAAATGACAAAAGCAATATATACGGAACAACAAGCAAAATCGTGTATAAATGCAGATCTTACAAAAGAATTGAAGGTAAGCAAAGGTACAAGGATTTCCGTTATCACCATTGTTGTTTATAATAGCTTGAAATTTTATTACAACAAATTCAAAATGAAAAAGAAATAGGATTAAAAGTGAGCATTCTCTTATAAATATAAAGCCTTCACAGATGATATTGTGTTCATAATGAGAATCCAATCCAAGTTTCACCATTGCTGTTAGCGAAGATAAAAGAATATGGAGAATTAGCAGGACTATATATAAATAAAGAGAAATCGAAATTTTTATGCAAAAATATGCAACCAAAGAATTAAAGAATTGCAAATTGTGACGGGCTGTGAAACCACTAAAATATCTTGGATTAGAGATAACCATGAAGAATATTGACGTTCAAAAATAATTATGAAAAATTATGGTGTAAGATGGACAAAGATTTGATGAAATGGAATAGACAACATCCTTATTGGGCAGGATAACTGCAATTAAGATGAATATTTTGCCAAGAATAACGTATTTGTGAAGGACACCAAACCATTTAATAAATGGCAAAGGAAGATTTCTGATTTTGTATGGGCCAGAAAAAACCCAAGGATTAAGATGATTTTAATAGATCCCAAGGAGAGAGGTGGTTTTCAGCTCCCGTATTTGTATGTTTGACATGGATCAAAGACTGGATAATGCTAAAAAACCTCTACGGTTAAAAGCTCATTAGGCTAAATACCAGACTAAATACCATTTCTCTGGTATTGTTCCTTGTTTCCAAAGTTTCCAAAACTGCGCATACAATGTCGTAGCAGCTGAGAGCAAATACCAAATTAAAGTCCTGTCTTCCTTTGGAAATTTTTCTAATTGTAATCCAAGCAAAAAAGTCTCTGCAGTCATAACCCTATAAATCATCTTAAAACAATTCTCCTTAATACTCTGACAGGTTGAGAGCTTCATTTTCTTCAAAAGGTGCTCCCATGCATCCATTTGTATTTCTCAATTCACATTAATTGCCCATTTTACCTGAGATTTTACTACTTCTGTAAACCATTTCAATAATAATTTATATTTCGATATTAATTTTTCATTATCTCCAAGCAGGACCCTTTCCAGTTCTGTTTGCTTGCGTCTGATTCCTTCCATTTTAATATCATTTTCCATCAAGCTTTTAATTTGTTGCATTTGAAACCTGTCATATTTATTATTTAACTCTTCTGCAGATTTTAATTCAATTTTGTCTCCTTGAATCTCGAGCAGTTGATTATATGACATCGCTCTTCATCAGATTCAGCTGTTATTTCTATTACTTCCACTGGCAGTATCCAAAGCAGTCTTCTCTCGTCGCCATCTTTCTTATATTTTATGATACAATCTTAAGTCCGAAAGCTGAAAACCACCTCTCTCTTTAGCATCTATTAAAATCTTCATCTTAATCCTTGATTTCTTTCCAGCCAATACAAAATCAGAAATTTTCCTTTGCCATTTGTTAAATTGTTTGGTATCCTTTACAATCGGGATAGTTTGGAACAAATACATGATTCTTGGCAAAATATTCATCTTAGCTAACAGCAACGGTTACACTTGAATCGGATTCTCTATTATGAATATATCATCTGCAAAAGCTTTATAAGAGAATCCTCTAATCCTTTTCATTGTCATTTTGTATTTGTTGTAATAGAATTTCAAGTCATTATAAACAACAATGATGATAACGGACATCCTTGTCTTGTACCTTTGCTTACCTTCAACTCTTTTGTAAGATCTGCATTTATACACAGTTTTGCATATTGTTCCGTATATAAGGCTTTCATCATCTTTATAAAACATTCCCCTAAATTTATTTTTTCCATTACTACAAACATAAAGTCCCAACTCAAATTATCAAAGGCTTTTTCTGTGTCTACAAAAAATAAAGCCGCTTCCTTTTCTGGATGTTTCTCATAAAATTCCACAACATTAATAACAGCTCTTACATTGTCTCTTATTTGTCTTTTAGGAAGAACTCTGGCTTTGTCTTTTTTTTTTTTATAAAATTAATAAATATTGCTTCAGTCGTTCTGCCAGAATTCTTGTATAGATTTCATTATTTAGCAGTGAAATTGGTCTATAATTCTTTACATTGTGACATTATCTTCTTTGGGAATCAAAGAAATTACAGCTTCTTTCCAGATATTTGGAATTTTCCCATTTTCTCATCGTTTAACAATTTCATCAATTTGAGTGTTATCTCGTCTTTAAGGATTTTATAAAATTTAGATGTAAATCCATCTGGCCCAGGAGCTTTACCTTCTTTCATTGCTTTTATTGCTGCTTCGATTTCGATTTTCTCTATTGGGTCGTTTAAAGTCTTTTTCATGTACTCAGTCAAAGGTGCCATTTGAAAATTCCGTAGATACTCTTCAAATTTTTTTTCTTTATTTTCACACCCTTAAATAAGTTTGCATAATATTTAAAAAATTCTCTTTTAATTCCATCTTGATCTACTATTGATTTTCCATCAGCCATAATTTTATTAATGGTTTTATTTCCTTTCTTTTTCTTCAGTTGCCAAGCAAAATACTTTCCAGGTTTATTCGCACTTTCAAACGATTTCTGCTTCAGACTTTTAAAGTTCGATTCTAGTTCTTGATTCAGCAAATGTCTTACTTGTGATGGTAATATTGTAATTTCTTTTATTAATTTCTTTTTCCAGGCTTTCTTTCCAATTCCCTTTCTTTTTTATTTATTTCATTTTGTAATGCTGATAACTGTTCTTCTTTGGCCCTCTTATCTTTGTTGTTCAATTTGATTAATATTCCTCTCATTACTGATTTATAAGTGTCCCATACTGTTTGAAATTCCATGTCATCAGTTTCATTTATTTTGAAGAAAGCCGCAGTTTCTTTTTCTAAAAATGTCACAATATCTTTATCTTGTAGCAAGTCCTCATTAATTCTCCATCTTCTTGTTTTCGTTTGCAATTTTGTAAGCCAACATATTGGGTTATCATCTGCACAAACCTTTGGTGGAATCTCTACTTTTTTATTTATAAGGCCCAAACTCTTGGAACCTCATAACATATCTATTCTAGAAAAAGAATTATGTCTAGCTGAGAAGAAAGTATAGTCTCTTCCTTCAGGGTTGAATTTCTCCATATAACTTCCAAATTTTCTTGTTTAACCAACTCAAAGAAAGAGTTTGGTAGTTTTCCCTCTTTGTCTTTCTTCTTTAGACTTGATCTATCAATATTATTTTGTATTGTCCAATTGAAATCGCCCATCATTAAAATCTGGTCATATGTCTTTTCAGCTAATTGTCGCTTAATTTCTTTAAAAAAACTTCTTTCGCTCCATTGGGCGCATACAGAGGACTATAATAACAACGTTTTTTTCGCCTCCATTATCACTTCTACTGCAATATATCTTCCTTCTTTATCTTTAAATATTCGTTTTGGTTGTAGTTATTCTTTAATATAGAAGACTACCCCTCTTTTCTTTTGTTCCGCCAATGAAAAAAATTCCAGTCCCAAATTTTTATTCCACAAAAATTTACGATCTTTTTTAATATGAACTTCCTGTAAACAAATTATGTTACATCTTTGCTTTTTAATTCAATGAAATGTTCTTTTTTGAGGTGAATTTAGTCCATTTATATTTCAAGATAGTAATTTATTCTCCATTATGACGGAGACTTTTTATTCTCTTCAAAAAAGCTATGCATCTTGTTTACTGTAATCCTTGTTCCATGTTGTTCAAAGCCAAGACCTTCAAGTAATATGCATCTGAATCTTGTGCCCTCTGTTCGTAGTTTGTCTGTTAACTTCTTGTATTTCTTCCTGTCATTAATCACTTGTCTTGGTACCTATTTCATTATTTTGACTTTGCTCCCTTTTATAATCCAATCTTTTTGAAAACCTTTAAGATTTTGAAAACCTTTAAGGTTTAAGATTTTTCCTGCTATATCTTTAGATCTTAGTCATAATATCTTTTGGTAGGCCTTTATTCTTTGCATATGCTGAGTTAACTCTGTAAGCTCCATTCAACATACTTCTGAATTTTTCAGGATCTTTTTCTAAGTATTCAGTAATAATATTCACCATGTGATCCATTAAGTATACCTCCTCCCCTTCAGGTACTCCTCTCAAACGAACGTGTTTCCATCAACTTGCAATCATGTATAGTAACCTTTTCTTGGAGTTTTAACAAAGTAGAAGCATGTATATCCACATTTTCCTCTACCTCCTTAACTTTTATCTCATCTTTAAAGCCCTCAATATCTTTCCTAAGATCTCCTTTTTAAAATCTTTTCTCATTGCCAATTGCATTTTGTCCATTGCTTTTAACATTTTAGATTCTAGGGCATCAAATTGGGATTCCTTCTGACATAAAACAAACCACCAAAACAAAAGTTTTTCCAATCAAAGTTCAACACCAAATCCAGTAGCTTAGAGCCTGCTGTATCAAACAAAATTCTGTTTTTCTCTTAGCTTCCTAAGCTGAGATATTGATTTTTAACCAATTTGACAGTTTTATTTCCCTTTAAAATGGCACTCCTTTCGCTATGATTAGAGAGGTCTTGATTTTTGTCTTAATTCCTTCCTGGTTCAAATGTCACAGCTTTTGTAATCCTTGTAGACTTTGTTTGATTGGTCAAAACCTTTTACTTCCTGGTTCAAATTGCTCTCTTCACATGACAAGTATCGGAGCCTTTGGAATTTTTAGGGATGTAAAAATAGACTGCGTCACCAGTCCCAAGCTGCAAACATTCAGAAAGTCTTTCTCTTTTTTCTCCAAGCTCTTTCAAAACTATTAAATTCAGTTTTGTCAGGCTATCTTCATTTATTCAGTTATTTCAACTAAGTTCATTTCTGAATTCCAGCAATGTTTAAAGCTTGTAGAAGTGTATAACATCCACAGAAAAAACTCCTGCGTCATCAACCGCAATTATTCAAAACATCTTCCTCTTTTCTCGAGTTTTGCTAAAGTTTTGCTTTAAATATACAAAGTTCAAAAAGTTCAAAGTTCTTCCTTCAGTTACTCCTCAATTCTATCTGTTTATAAGAAGCATTGCTGGGCAGTGTGAGGTAAAAACCATCATCTTCCATCCTGTTCAACGATGTCTTCAGCTGGGACCCAGATGTTAAATTTGGGGGGCCACCCCCTCCACTTCACTAAGATCTGCTTCTGTTTCTTGTTTGGGATTTTATAATTTTCTCTATCTTGTATGTTCTGTCTTTCCAACGAGCCCACTTTCTGCAACTCCTCCGTGTAAAACTCTCCTAGGATAGGCTCACCGTCAAAATCACCCCTTCCCCCCACCTCTTCTATAATAAAAATTTCTTCTGTGAAATTCTGTTCATAACTCTTCTCGAATGTCCCCTTTGTTCTAGAGACCCTCACGCAGTCCCCTTTTCTAAACAGAACTTGTGTTTCTTTTTTGGGAGACCCCAGGACCGCACCATACATACGCACACTGTAAGCGTGTTAGAGGGTTTGACATCTACATGAACTATCTAAATAGTTCTATGGTGACTATGGTTATAACTTTTTGCTAGATCTTGTAACGCATCCGTATACTTAAAAGTGTTATTGTGTGTAAAATATCTCCGCATCCTGGTCTTTAAAGTTCTATTAAACCTCTTCACTACAGCCGCCTTCACCTCGTTGTTGGTGACAAAATGGCGAACTCCGTGCTGCTTTAACAGAGCACCTTGCCCCTGTCAGTTTGCAGCTTCTGAGGGACCCTCCCTGATCCTCTGAAAATGCTTTTAAAAGCAGTTGCAACCTCAGTACCACCCTTGTCTTTCAAAAGCACCACCCATGCATATTTAGACAGGATGTCTATCACTGTCAGAATATATTTATAGCCCCTGTTGTAACTGAAATATTGCTGCATATCTACCAAATCCGCCTGCCACTGCTCGTCGACATTCCCCACAATTACCTTGTTCCTTTTGAAGCGCACACTGTATGCGTCCTAGGGCTGCCAACTCCACATCTGGAAATTCCAGGAGATTTGTGGTGGTACCTGGGGAGGTGGAGTTTGGAGGGAATTCAGTAGAGTATAATGTCATAGAGTCCACCCTCCAAAGCAGCCACTTTCTCTCTGTAGTCTGGAGATTTGTTGTATCCAGGCCCCACCATACTCCAGGCTAGCAACCATACTTTAGATCTTTGGTGTAAGAGAGGGACCATTGCAAGCACAGAATAACATCCTTATTTCCATCTGAGAAATATCTGCGATGTCCGTTTGGCGCCATTACCTCCTCTGCTTCCTTTCTCCTGATTAATCTATACATTGGGCCCCCTTTTCTGGCTGAGAGCTTGTTCTTTTTTTTATTGACACTTGAAGCAAACTCCAGAGGCCTTGTACACCCGGCCTGCATGACAGATGAGCTCTGATACTCAGCCTCTGCCTTCCCTCTCTCTCTAACTCTCCCCTCTCCTCTTTCAATGAGCCATGGCTCATTGTTTAAAGAGCCACAGGCGGGAGGATTGCTGTGTGTTGACTTAAACTCCTGCCTGGTGCACTCCGCTGGTTCCTGCCTTCTGAGTCAAAATGAACCTGCCATGAGCATGTTCTCCAGCAGCTCAGCCATTGGAGGCCTGGCTAGTTACAGGCAGGCTGACAAAAGAAATCAGCCTTCCCTGCTCCCGGCAGATTGACCAGACTTTGACCCTAAAGGTGGGAGAGAGAGCCGTCCTGATGCTGTGTGGCCGTTGTGCATGGCAAAAGAGGCTTCTCACCAAATCCTGTCTTCTTAGGCTGCACCCCCAAAATTTCCAGGCATTTCTGAACTTGGTGCTGGAAACCCTATGCAGAATCCTTGTTACCAGTGTGTAACTGCATGCACCCTGAGGAAGTACCAGTCTCTAGCCTTCTACCAGTATGGCAGCCTTTTCACCTTCCTTTGTTTGCAAGGATCTTGTCTGTTCATGCTCTTTATACTTCCTGGTGTCCTATTTGCATCTGGCTTTGCCGCTGGGCCCCAGGGATGCTAGCCTCCAGGGGGGACCTGGGGGATCCCCCAGAATTTCAGTGCATCTCCAGGGTACAGAGTTCAGTTTCCTTTGAGAAAATGGATGCTCTTGGAAGGTGTACACTATGGCACTGTACCCAGCAGAGGTCCCTGTCCTCCCCAGGCTAATCTCCTGGAATTTCCCATCCTGGATCTGGCAGCTCTAACCAGGATGGGAAATCCCCCCCTCCCCCCAATCCTCTGCCAATCGCTAGGGGGTGGGACCTAGCAACCCTGAGGCTTAGTTTGGTGAGCTCCTTTTGGCTAAGCCATTTGAGGCTCCAAGGTTCCAATTGCTGGTCTCCCTATTATCTGCTTTGCAGTTAAGGTTGCCAGGCTGCAAGTGAGGCCTGGAGAACTCCCAGAAAGACAACTGGTTTCCAGACTACAGACTAGGATTGTCAACTCCAGGTTGGGAAATTTCTGGAGGGTTTTTTGGGGGGCGGTACAACTTCTGAAGAGCTGTCACCAAAGAGCTGTCATTTTCTTGAGGGGAAGTAATCTGTCATTTTGGAATCCAGCTGTAATTCCAGGAAATCTCCAGGCCCCACCTGGAGGTTGGCAAGCCTAGTTTCTTCAGGAAAATGGCTGCTCTGGAGGGTTCTCTAGGTTATTATATCCTGCTGAGGTCCCTTCCCTCCCCAAACCTTGCCTTCCTGAGACATCACACCCAAATCCCCAGGAATCCCCCAACCTGGAGTTGGTAACCCAAACTGCAGTTCATCTGTGGATTGCTTTGGTGAAGACTGAGCAAATATTTCATTTTTTTTTTATATTCATTCACTGGTTGATTGATTGAAGAAGTTTTTAACCTATTTTTCTCCAAAAAAGACTTGAGACAGGTTTCACTGTTATTTAAACATGTGATAAAACAGAAATAAAACAAGTGAACACTATTTCTATCTGTGGTGCCACAAACAAATGCACACAACACTGAGCCTTAGTCAGCGTTGACTTATTGTCTTGGGGTTATAGATTTGCTTGCTTTCGTGTATGAAGGTTGTGCCGTTCTTATACACGGTGGATGTGGCAGTTGCATATGTCCTGTACATTATTTATATGTATCCTATAATGTTGGTTTATTGATGCAGAAATAAAATCAGATCTTGTTTACGTTGGAGGGGTCGAGTTGGTAAGAAGGAACAGAAAACAGCATGAAAATGAAGAACCAGAGGTTCAATTTGTACAAGGATGAAACCAGATTGGGGTCAAGTGCCAATCCACTGGATGTTTCACCCGTCTCTAGGGCTCCAGGCTGTATCTTGAAGCAGGGAAGGTACCCCAATTTGCCTTCCATTTTCCAGGGCTTTTTTTGAGCATGAATGCAGTTCTGGCTGGCTTAGTGTCAGGGGGTGTAGCCTAATATGCAAATACATTCCTGGTGGGAAAAAGCCTTTGTGACAATGGTGATGTCAGGGGGTGTGACCTAATATGCAAATGAGTTCCTGCTGGGCTTTTTTGTAGAAAAAGACAGACCCCCTATTTATTATTTATTTTATTTATTTATCAAATTTATATCCTGTCCCCTCTCCCCCAAATGGGATGGTCAACAGTATATAAACCACACCTGAGAAAAACAATACAAAGATACAATAAATACACTTTTATAATATAAAACGATTACTTGCTCCCACCTGACCATGAGGAATATGCTGTGGGTCATGAGGAATATGCTGTGGACCTAGGGCAGAGGTCTCCAATCTTTTTGAGCCTGTGGGCTCCTTTAGAATTCTGATATAAGGTGGTAGGTGCAACCACTAAATGGCCACTGTGGGAGGTGGAGCATGTCACAAAATGGCTGCCATGCAAGGTGGAGCCACACACAAAGGAAACCCAAGTGCAGAAGACAAGAGAAGACATTTTTTAAAAATAATTAACTGGAAAACAGGAGTTAGAGAGAGAATAAAACCAATCACGTGGTAGTAGCTGTCACCAAGGGAACAGTATTTTAATTTGAATAGATATATTCCCTCTGGGCAGGAGTCCTACTGGGCAGGAGCCCTACCTGGCTCCACCTACATTACAAAACCACTTGGTAGGTGGCAAGAAAGGCATCTATGGGCACCATGGTGCACCATGCTGGGGACCCCACGTGACCTTCAGAAGTAGGGTCTCTGGTAGGTTTCCCAATCCCCAGGTCCCAGCGGGGGATCCCCCATTTTTTCAGGCTTCTCCTGGCCCCCAGCCAGCTGGCTGGCGGGGGAAGCCCTGCCCCCCACAATCACCATGTAGTTGTAGAGCTCCTGCAGGTCCATTTCAAAAATATGTGCCTTTAAGGCTGAGCAGGAAACAGGAAGGGCTTTGGAGAAGGGCCCCTCCCTTTGTTTTGCTTTCGTTTTCAGATCAAGTAAAGTTCTGCAGGAACATGGCCCAGTAAGTATTTGTGTGTGTGAGAGAGGGAGGGGGCAGGGGATTCCCTGGTTTGGAGGCCCTCCCCCCCGCTTTAGAAAGCATGGGGGGGTAGGGAAATGTCTACTGGGCACTCTTTTATTCCCTATGGAGAACGATTCCCATAGGGAATAATGGGGAATTGATTCGCGGGTATTGGGGGCTCTGGAGGAGATGTTTTTTGAAGTAGAGGCACCAAATTTTTCATATAGCATCTAGTGCCTCTCCCCAAAATACCCCCCAAGTTTCAAAACGATTTGACCAGAGGGTCCAATTCTATGAGCCCCAAAAGATGGTGGCCCTATCCGTTATTTCCTATGGAAGAAAGGCATTTAAAAAGGTGTGCTGTCCCTTTAAATGTGATGGCCAGAACTCCCTTGGAGCTCAGTTATGCTTGTCACACCCTTGTTCCTGGCTCCATCCCCAATGTATCCTGGCTCCACCCCCAAAGTCTCCTGGCTCTTCCTCCGAAGTCCCTAGATATTTCTTGAATAGGACTTGGCAACCCTAGTCTCTGGGTCTATTGATGCCAGAGTGTGAAATATTGCCTTCTTCCCTTCCTTCTCCTCATGGATTTATGAACCATGTGCAGGATTGTTCCCCCTGCTGGGGTGTAACAGTGATGCCTAGCTTTGGCTAGCTTCTGACCCACTACTATGCATGAAGCATTGCTGATGGCATGAAAATCATAGTGGAGGTCAGGCAAACCACGTGATGGTTGCAGATTTGACTGGAATATCCTATGTGAAATGGTGTGTACGCTCAGAAATGCTTCATCAATGTCAGGCAGTTGAACTCTGCCACTTCCTTTGCCGTTGCTACTCACCCTGGAGTCTTACGTGATTGGCAGTGCAATCCTAGACAGACTTCCTCCAGTCTTACAGACATGTATGCTGAGTAGTAGATGCATAATGAAGGTGGAACCACTTGGACAAGTCCAGGGTTTCTCCCACGCTCTACCCCCTGCCATGTCCCTTAGCACAGGTTATCTCTAAGATCCTCATTGTCTTAAACTGGGGCCAACTGATAAAGGAGGTGTTTCAACTTTTGGGGCAAGTGTTTTGAATTAGCCCTCAACTCCCTGATTCAATAAACTGAATGAAGGGAAGGAACCAGGGCAACTGTTGTACTGTCCCTTTTCTTTTGAGCAGCCTTCCTTTGCCACCAAGAATAGCAGCAGGAGTCTGGTATCCAGTGGCAGCATTTCAAGCTGTGGCATCTTCAGGAGTGCCAAAGAGGTACTCTTTAGGTGATGTTCACTGACTTCTAGAATCTCTAGCTTCCATGATAGAACATGAATCTGCTTTTGAAGAGCTGAACTATTTTTACATTGTTCATTTTGAATGGGCAGTAAGTAAAATGTTCATTCTAGACTTCCCAGTTTCCTCTCTAGGGAATGGGGTGGGTACCCAAGTCACAGTTCACCTAGAGTGCAAAAAATAAAAAACATTTAGCTATCCCTTACAAGGATCAGCTTTACCAGGGGTTGTTTTGTAGAAAAAGGTCCAGCAGGAACTCATTTGCATATTAGGCCACACTCCCTGGTGCCAAGCCAGCCAGAACTGCATTTCTCTGTGTTCCTGCTCAAAAAAAGCCGTACAATGTTTTACTATAACTAGGCCAGAGAATCCATTGTAGTTGGCAGCTTGTATGCTGATAGTAGATGCAAAAGCTAAAAATAAAAAAATTGAAATAGTTGCCCTCAAAATTGAAATACTTCTTTTATCAGTTGGCTCTAGTTTAAGGCAGCAAGGTTTTGATATAGTAGGGTGTGGAGGGTGGGAGAAACCCTGGACTTCTGCAAGTAGTTTCTCCTTCATTATGCATCTTCTACTCAGCATACAAAGTTGCCAGCTACATCCTACATGAGGCAGGGGATATAGCTGCCTCACCTCATCTCTCTCACATTCTGAGATCTGAAGCCCAAACTCTCTCTCCAGAATACTTTTATCTTGTCATTATTAAAGGTGGCACATTTGGCCTGACCTTCTCCGTTACATCTTCACAACAGCCCTGTGAGGTAGGTGAAGCTGAGCAGTGCTTGCTTCAAAGTCACCCTATAATAATTTTGGGCTGTCATATCCTGGTTGGATACCTGAGTTTCTGCACCATGGAGGGTGCATGCAGATGGCTCCGGAGTGCTGCAGCTATGACTCATGCACTCCAATTGCTGTTAATGAGTCAGACGTATGCTCTGCTCTGATTCTTCCCAGGAGGGAACCATTACAGCCCTCTTGACTCCTGGAGCTGAGTCAGGCACCTCCGAGAGGGTGCTTATCTTTCACTCTGAGTTTCAAGTTCTTTCTTTTGAGATTCAAAGTCCTTCTACTTCTAACTCCCGTACTTACCAGAATCAATTAGCACACAACAAAAAAAAGTGTAAACAAGACTTCCTTCTTGGCCTATTAAGGTAAATATATTTTTTTCCAGGCCTAAATCTTTTATGCTGTGATTTCAGCTCCTAGTGAATGCTTTCTGTACCTGCAATGATTGGACATGCTGTGGATCACCTGTTCAGAAGGCCCCATGGTGTCCAGAGCTTGAGAAATAAACTGATGCTCAGTAGAAATCCCTATAGGGCCTATGTGTCTTGGCTCCTGAGCATCATTTATGCCTGATGTATCCCAGTGAGGCATGACGTGGACATCACATAGGGGGCTTAAGTCCAAGGGAAACTGCCAAAACCAGCTGATGGGCAGACATCCTATAAACTTCCTTTAGTAAATAGGAGTTACAGTCAATGACTGTGATCCTGTGTTCTTCATTAGAAATCTGCCGAACCATGCAGAAGTGCCAAAGTGCCTGGTAACAGTAAAGAAGAACCCACAGGAAGCCCCATTAGTCTGTTGTGAGAGAATACCCCATTCTTATAAGAAGAGATGCTGGATGTGAGGGCGATCTGGCTGCAACATCTGTCACCTAATTGATTGCCAGGATGGATTCAGTTGATCTGGCTGAGTCCCCTACCTCCCTCACTGCTTCATGTGTGTCCCTCCCAAAGCTGTGCGCTCAGTGGAAGAGGACAACCATCACAGATAGAAGGAGTGTATCATTCTTTGGTTAAGAAGAGACACTGATACCAGGGTCCTTTGGAGGCCCCCAGAAGAAGCTTTGCTTTCTGCCTTCTATGACTCAACCAAAGCAAGAATGGAGGCATCTGAAGTATCTGGAACCTCAGATATGCCAGTACATTTATTTGAATTGATTAGTTACCATTCTGACCTGGATGGACAAGTTATTCTTCTGAAATCTTCAGCACTCTGCAGTTGGGGCTTGCTTGACAAAGTGGAGCTGGATCAAGGGGCTTAAGTCATCCATCAATCCTTCAGCATCCAGAGATTGACTTCCACTGTCTGTTTGCAGGTGACTGGTTAGCCATTGAACATATGAACATATGAAGCTGCCTTATACTGAATCAGACCCTTGGTCCATCAAAGTCTTCTCAGACTGGCAGCGGCTCTCCAGGGTCTCAAGCTGAGGTTTTTCACACCTATTTGCCTGGACCCTTTTTAGTTGGAGATGCCGGGGATTGAACCTGGGACCTTCTGCTTCCCAAGCAGATGCTCTACTTCTGAGCCACAGCCCCATTCATGGCTGTGCATTGTCAGGCTAGAACAGCTAGCACAGGGGAGATGCATAACTCTTAGATCTACTACTTGATCTGCTGCAGCTGTTAGCCTGGAGCTTGGTGGGCAGGAAGGACTAAGATGCACAAGCTATTCTTCTGAAATCTTCAGCACTCTGCAGTTGTCTAGAAGGCTGTAAGTAACTGGGGCTTGCTTGACAAAGTGGAGCTGGATCAAGGGGCTTAAGTCATCTGTCAACCCTGTCTTCACAGTTTTGGAGTTCCTTCAGAACTGGGGCCTTATGACAAGCAGGGGTACCACAGTAAGGAGCATCCTCTTGCCTCTCTGCAGGTCCCCTTGGCTGGAAAAGTTGGGATAAAATGTTTTAACAATGCAGTCAATAACCATCAAGGCTTGGATCCTGTGAATGAGTTTTGTGCACCCTAGACAGTTTATGCCAGGGCTTTTTTTTTGTAGCAAAAACTCCTTTGCACCCCTGATGCAGGCAATCCTCCAAGAGCTTACAGGGCTTTTAATACAGGGCCTACTGTAAGTTCCAGGAGGTTTGGCTACATGAGGGGTGTGTGGCCTAATATGCAAAGGAGTTCCTGCTACACAAAAAGCCCTGGTTTCTGCTGCGGCGCATGGTTCTTTTTGCTCTAGCACTTACACTTGCCTATGATCTATGCACAAATGAAAGTGCCAGGGCAAGAGGAACCATTGTCTGTGGCAGAGACAATCCAGTGCCCACAGAACTCATTCATAGAATCCAAGCAGAGGGAAAAGTTCCAGTGGGCCAATGGCCTGCCCCCCAACTGGGGCCTCTCCAGCCCCAAGCAAGAGGTAGGTCTTACCCTGGGGGCAGGCTTTGGGCAGTTCTCAGAAAAGGCTGAGCCTTTTTCCTGGGCTGTTCTTCCATTCCATCCCTGCATCCCAAGTCAAAATGTTTTATCAAGGCTGCAGCTTCCATCCTGGGCATCTCTACTTAAGATGGTCAAAGTGATGTTAAAGACCTCTACCAAAGACCCCGGAGAACTGCTGCTAGTCAGAGCAGCCAAGGCTGCCCTTGATAGTCTGAGGGTCTCACTCAGCGTATCACTAGGGTTGCCAATCCCCAGGTGGGGGCAGGGGATCCCCCAGTTTGGAGGCCCTTCCCCCTGCTTCAGGGTCATCAGAAAGCAGGGTGAGGGGAGGGAAATGTCTGCTGGGCATTCCATTATTCTCTATGAAGACCGATTCCCATAGGGTATAATGGAGAATTGATCTGGGGTGGCTGTTTTTTTGAGACAGAGGCATCTGATGTCTCTCCCCAAAATCCCCTCCAAGTTTCAAAAAGATTGGACTAGAGAGTCCAATTCTATGAGCCACAAAAGAAGATGTCCCTATGTTTCATTATTTCCTATGGAGGGAAGGCATTTAAAAGGTGTGTGGCCCCTTTAAATGTGATGGCCAGCACTCCCTTTGGCGTTCAATTATGCTTGTCACACCCTTGCTCCTGGCTCCACGCCCAAAGTCCCCAGATATTTCTTGAACTGGACTTGGCAAACCTACATATTGCAGCTTCATGTATGTTCACTAGATAGTACAGAAGTACTCCTTGTGCTTCAGCTGAATCCTTCAATTGAAGGATTCAGGAAACTTGGTCTTTCCTTGGGCATGTGAAGTGAGCCTCACTGGAATTGGTGGGACTTAACTTCTGAGAGCTAGCCTGAGTCTTTAAGACTATATAGTGGGTTTTGAGGCAGGGTATCCAGGAAATCAAGAGAGGTGACACCATGTTGGTGTCTTGTGAGAGTGTGCCAGATGAGGAAGACCAGTCAGAGTCTTCTCAAGCAGCAGGAGACTTGGGGACAGCTGAAAAGGGGAGGCATGAGGGACATTCTCCTTGCTGTCTGTCTTCTCCTGAAAGCAGGTATTCAACAATAGACACAAAAGCCCAGGACACAACCAGAGCTTTTGTATCCTAAGAAACATCTATGGAAGGTCCTTTTGGGGAAAAAGAAAAGGCCTTTTATTTCTTCAAGCTTCCAGGTGCTCTCATCACTGGGCACATAAATGGGGCCAGGCAGTTAAGCTGTGTTCCACAGTAGGGGACTGGGAAGTGTATTTCCCCAAACATTAGAAGAAGAAGAAGCCTTTTGGTTTGTTGCTTTGAAAAAAACCCCTGCCTGATATATTTTCCTTCCCGTAAAATATCTCTCATGGGGAAGAGGGAGGAAAAAAGAGCAGAAAAGATAAACCTCCCATGGAAAGCTTTGGCGGTGTTTTTGTGGCTCTCATGTATATTAATCACTATGAATATTTATGGTAACTTTCCTGCTCCAGAGCACTTTCTGCTGTAGTAGAAGCTTTTAATTCCCAGTGTTACCTCATTGGGGGAGGGGTGGGGAGGAAGCACGTGACAGTGAGTGTTTAGGAGCAGGGCTTCAGATGGCCCAGTGAGCCCTCTCAATCCTGAGGCTTCTCCATCTTTCATCTCAGGTCTGGCCGCTTGTCAGTCACCCAAAGAGAAAACAGTCAGCCCACGTTAGTGATGCCTGAGGTGGAAATCAAAGGGAACTGAGGAGGGGAAGAGTGTTCAGGTGACATATCTGAAGAGTTTTGTATGATACCAAAAGAGTTTTGACAGGGCTTGGACACATCCCTCATCGATGGACTCCATCTTGGTCTCAGGAGGAAAGTATGGTTTGTGTTGAGAATGCCTCAGGTGAGGTTGTGGGCAAACAATGCTACCCAGCAGCAGAAGGCAGATGGGGAAGTCATGGCTAGGAAATTCTGGGCTGAGGGAAGTTCAGCATTCATGGCAGAAGATTTAAGAACATAAAAAGAGCCCCATTAGATCAGAAAAAAAGATCCATTTAGACCGCATCCTGGCTCACTCAGCAGATAACAAGTTGCACTGGAGAAACAAGCTACACATGCTAAGACCTTCCCCTGATGCTACCTCCCAGTACTGGTATTCAATACTGCCTATTCAGTTTTCTGCCCATGAATACAGAATTCCCTCTAATTACTATGGCTAGTAGCCATTGACCAACCTATCCTGACACAAAACTGTCTAATCTGGTTTTAAAGCCAGCTATACAAACAGCCCTCACCACATCCAGTAGCAGTGAATTCAGCGTTTTAATAGCTGGAACAAGAACACTTTCATGCAACCAAGAGTTATCACAAGATCACTCTTCTTTGTTGGACTGTGGGATGATGTTAGAGGTTTGGGGCAGAGGGCCATTTAGCAAATGTCTTTGCAGTTCCCCATGTCATAAGCTGTCTATCATCCTACAAAGTGCTGAGAACCACATGCCAGTATCTAATCTAGAGTTTCCCCTAGGAACTTACAATATATGCCCCCCTCTTCGTTGTTGTTTTTGTTTCTGTGTTTTGTTCTTTTTTTCTGTTCTTTTCCATTGTTGTTGCTAATGATCCTAATTTACTTGTTTCTTTTGCACCATCTGTATTCAAGATGCTAATTCACACCGGTTCACCTCATGTTCTGCTCACCATTCCCATAACCCTGGAGGATTTGCACTGTAATCCTAAACAGAGTCAAATTCCTCTAAAACAATGAGCTTAGAAGGGTGCTTTCTCTGATGTGCATATGGAAATCTGACTGCAAGGGAGAAGGAAATGAAGGTTGTACTACCACAGTTACTGCATAACGGCAAAGATGTTCAGCATACCGTACAAGTGATGTTGCGCGCAAGAAGATCTGGGGTTGGCTTGTGAGTGATTATGTCTGTTGAAAACAGTATGTTCAACTGTCAAAGACGTTTGTTTCAAGTTTTCAGTATCCCTCATTTGTATAGCACTTCTATACATTTCACACAAAAACAGGCATCAATTGAAACATCCGATTTCATAAGCAGATTAGGGGTGAATGGGAAGATAACTACCATTTCATCCCCCAAGAGGGGAAAAGCCATATCAGAAAATAAGAGTTTCCAATTGAAACCACGTGGCCCCCAGATTTGGTCACATCTAGGGCTTTTTTTTTGTAGCAGGAACTCCTTTGCATATTATTCCTAATATATCCCTAATGTAGCCAATCATCCTGGAGCTTACAATAGGCCCTCTACTAAGAGCCCTATAAACTCTTGGCAGATTGGCTGCATCAGGGGTGTGTAGTCTAATATGCAAAGGAGTTCCTGCTACAAAAAAGTCCTGGTCACATCCCTAAAATTCCCCTCTTCATTGTATGCTCTTTGCATGGAGCTGGATGATCACATGATCCCAAAGCCCAGGTCTGAGCAATGTCTGAGCAGCCCCAGAGGAGGATCCAAATCCTGTCCTCCAAATCTGTGATGGTGGTTTTGCTAGGAATCTAGCAAGTAGTTTCTCTCACACTGTTTCTGTTTCTGCCCTTTTCCTGTGTGCCACAGAGGCTGACTGTTGCTCAGAAGGGAGCTGAGGTTGCCATGAACCACTTGTTGCATATGGACTTCTTATCTGTGAACAATCTCACACCTGCTACTCATTATAATGTACCTGTTTCCACATGCCCTGTCTTGTTAATCAAAGGTTGTGTAGAAGGGTTCAGTTGCTACAGTAACCGGGGCTTGATGAGAATGACAAATCCATCCATGATAAGTTAACAGGGAGGATTTGGCAGCGCTGTTACTGGTCAGAGGGCTGTACAAATGTTTAATCTACATGGGTGAAGCTGTATTTTCAGGACATTCTGCCCAAGCATTCAAGCTGTGTCACAACAACCTCTCCATCTCTCTCACACACAAACATACCCCTAGCCTACCCATTAGGTGCAGCTACCCTTTCCCCCTGCATTTCATTTATTCCTCCCTTGATAGCCTCTGTAATCATCACAGTAGCTTTTCTCTGAAGCATGCTGGAATTTTCCTAGAGTAGAACTCTGACAAACAGGAAAGCAATGTTCTGTTGTGGGTGTCACAAAATGGCTATTGCTGATCAGTGTGGCTACAAGCTCTGGAGCTGGTTTCAGTAAGGAACAGGTGCTGGATTCTGGACTTCTGTGAGGTGATAGGTCCACACTTTCTAATGCCAGGAGCAGGGAGGTTGGTTCTGAAAGCTAGGCACTCTGCAGATTCTCAGAGGCATGTCTGCCTTTATTATCACACTGGTTCTGGAGTGATGGTCCCCAGATGTATTTCCTGATTCTGCCAAAGTGCTTTTTCACAGCTGGACATATTCATAGAAATCTGGAGGTGACACTTTTCTTATCACTTGATCTCTCATGTCAGGAAAAAGCTTCATCTGCTGGATTTCTGCATATCACAAATGCATGCATTTTCTGTTGTGGCTAGCATCTGATATAATGGCCTGCTTGATGGGGTTAAGAAGGCTCCCATTCTCTGGGCTTTTCACAAACTATGCAAAACTGAATTATTGAAGAGAGTTTTTTGCAAGGAAATAGGGCTGTACTATTTTCCTTCAGTACAGGAAACAGGGGTGTACTGTATTTCTTCAGAACAGTTCAGGAAAAAAGCTTGGGGTAAAAGGTTAGGAACTATAGTCTATACCACTGTATATAGTTCACACTATTTGTTGTTACAAGTAGGTTCCCATGGTGCATTTTTTGCATCACTTAATGTGTCATGTTAATACTTCTGCTTTGCTTCATCTCTGGTTGGTCTTTAGATCCCTACAAGTCAAATTCTGTTGCATTGTCAATTGGATATCCCACTCTGTTGATTGTTTTGAGTTATTCTGCATAATCTGTCTAGCATCTGAGAGAGAGAGAGAGAGCTTCCTTGCCTAGCAAGAAAGGGAGGAATAGAGCAAGCAGATGGAGAAAGTACCAACATTTCTCCCCAGATTTTAGATTTATTTTTTACTTAGTCCTGTTTCTGAAGTAAAGCTGATGTGCACCATTGTTCAAGATTTTTTTTTTTGAATCTCGAACAGAATATTGCTCATGTACAGAAAATGTATGGCTTCCTCTGTATTCTCCCCTCCCAATATTAATTTGCAGATGTGCATTGATGAAACACTGGAGACAAGCAGTCGTGTTGCAGTTGTACATGTGACTGTGTCACAGTTCTTTTTGGTTTCAAGAGGCGCATGTGCACATAGGCATGTTGGTAAAATGCTGGAACAATGTGGTTGTAACAATATTACTTTGTGGCGAGTCTGACTCAATATTTAGAGCTGCATCTGAAGAAAGGCGAGATTAAAAACAGTTGAATGAATAAAATAAATTGCCAAAGCACGTATACATAAGCACGTATACATAAGCTGAGAGTAGAGAAAGAACCTTGCTGCATATATATATGTATTTGCATGTATTTTGCTTTGTGTGTGTGTGTGATGTGCCCATGCTCAGAAGTAATGTAGATGGGAAAAGAGATGCACAAGTCAGGAATGAAACCTCTGGTAAATTGTGTATGTTCTAATGTTAGGAATTTAGGTATTTTGAATTCAGAGGGAGAGGGAATGCCATCTCACAGGGCTATAAAGAAGCAGAACGAGAGAGACTCTCATCCTAACTCTGGAGTCCTAACTCTGGATGATTCATGCGAGCAAGCCAAACCACCTGCCAAATTCTTTTTTTTTTTAAATGTCACATTCCAACCCTCCCTGGTGTAACTTAAGGATGACTGTCTTCAGCATCACCGTGACATCAGTGCTGCCAAGGGACAGTATCATTCCTTTCCCCTAAATCTCCTGGGGCATTCACACATGCAATTTTATTTACAGTATTCTGTATGAATCCAGAATAACTCCTTGGATCCATACCACAAGAACCAATGGAGAGTAGACTCTTCATATATTTTTTTAAAGCCCCCCAAACCTGCAATGCTTTGTTCTGTTTGTGAATGTGCCCAGGCTAGCCCTGTCTCATCAGATCTCAGAAGCTAAGCAGGGTTGGCCCTGCTTAGAATGTGGATGGGAAACCAAGGAAGTCCAGGGTTGCTACAAGCAGTGGCAAACCACCTCTGAAACATCTCTTGCCCTGAAAACCCTATGAGGTTGCCAGAAGTCAGCTGTGACTTGACACCACTTTCCACCAATTGTGAATACCATCAGAGACAAAGCAGCCTTTTATCTGAAGATGAGTCTGACCTAAGTTTCATCCAGGGCTCCCTTCCAGGTTTCAAAGGCCCAGCACCCAACTCACCTTGGCCGGTCTCTAAAGCCAGACATGTGTTTGATACCATAAACAGTGTGATCCTATACAGTCACATCCTTAAAGCACACTGATTTTGATCTTTTCAGAAGGGTTTGATTCCGTTTAAGATTGTCCTACAAATGTGCCCCCCTCCTTGTCCTCCCCCCTTCCTGTTCTAAACATGCCTTGCAAAAATTTCTCAACCATGCTGAGATCTCTGGTGCCAAATGACTGCTGTACGTAAGCTGTACTTTTTGTGTAAATTAGTGTGCTTTTTAATATAAAGAAGAGAGTCATTGCTAATCAGGCTTTGAGCCGAGCCAACCTCCTGGCCTGACACATCGAACCAGCCGGTAAGAGTCTAGATAAATCTGTGTCCTTGTCGATATTTTTATTCAAGCTGAACAAGTTGTCCAAACTGAACTTATAATTGCAGAGGGATGCATTCCAGGCTGTTTTTTTTTTTAAATGTAACCTCAGCATTCAACACTATGGTGAGTACACAGTCGCTTGCAGGATTACATACATGCGCACAGATAGAAAAATCTGCCTCATCTAACAGTAGTTAATGCTGCCCATATATCCATTTACAAAAGTCGAAGCCCACTTTGGCTCGTCTTTTCAGGTGCTACTGTGGTTGCAGAGAGACTGCTAGGTAGCAGATGAAGGCACAGAACACGTACATGTGCAGAAATAAAGATGGGTTTTGCCAAATTGTCTCACAAACTCAATAAAGTGTATGGGGGCAGAGGAATCAGAGGCAAAGGAATGCTGCAGACTTTGAAGCTCTTGTAATCACCGGCAGTGAGGACTCTGGCTTTAGTTGAAATGAGTCTTCTTTAGCCCTTAGCTCAACTGTTGGGTATTATGGAATGTTTGCAAACAGCCCAACTTCTCAGAAGTTTAACAATGCCAGCTTCTAAGTTCTGTGTTATTTGTGGGAAGAGCTGGCAGCACAGTTGGGCTTGAATGTGAGAGAGATACGTGAGTAGCATGTACATGAGTGAATATGATTCTTGGATTCAGATGTGGCCTGAAAGGTCATGTGCACCAGGGAGAGCAGAAAGGGAATGGACACAAAGGAGATGTTGTGCACGTGCACACACACACACACACACATTAATTTACATGAATCTTCATTTCTTCAAGTATATTTGGTATGGCCTCTGCTAAGGAAGGAATTTGTCCAGGCAGACCTGGGAAAGGCTTCTCTCATGGTCAGGAATTCAAACCATGTAATACCTTTAACAGGGATGGAATTCTAGCAGGAGCTCCTTTGCATATTAGGCTACATCCCTTGATGTAGCCAATCTTTCAAGAGCTTACCAAAAAGAGCCTTGTAAGCTCTTGGAGGATTGGCTACATCAGGGGTGTATGGCCTAATATGCAAAGGAGCTCCTGTTAGAATTCCATTCCTGACCTTTTATTAGGGCCAACTTAATGACAGCATGCAAGTTTTCGAGTTTACCAAAGCTCTTCATGAGATGATAGAAAATAAAACAAAGGGGGGAAAGCAGTCTTTTTCAGGTCAGGGTTTTAAGTCCTTGTGTCGTGTCCATTGTCTCCTGGTGTACACTTTCACTACCTTCCTTCAACAGGGGAGCTGTTCTTGGTGCTGAAACATTAATCCTCAGATGTTTAACACTGGGCCTTTCCCCTTGGTTCCCAATTGGCTGGCATTTCCTGCTTCCATTTCATTGGTAGCTGAGACAGAAGGAAAAGGAAAGGTCCCCTGTGCAAGCACCAGTCATTTCCGACTCTGGGGTGACGTTGCTTTCACAACGTTTTCACGGCAGACTTTTTATGAGGTGGTTTGCCATTGCCTTCCCCAGTCATCTACACTTCCCCCCCCCCAGCAAACTGGGTACTCATTTTACCGACCTTGGAAGAATGAGTCAACCTCGAGCCGGCTACCTGAAAACCCAGCTTCTGCTGGGGATCGAACTCAGGTCGTGAGCAGAGCTTAGGACTGTAGTATTGCAGCTTTAACACTCTGCACCATGGGGCTCTTTTTAGCTGAGACAGAAGGTGGCAGCTAAATTCATTGATCAATTAATAAAGCCCTCCATCCAAACCTAGCTAACGATTGTTGCTTCTACAGCTCACAGAAGCACAACCCAAGCCTTGTATTTTCTCTCTCCATTCATATCCCTTCCTCACAGCCCATCTTTTCCATGGCTCTTTTGCCTTCACCTCCAACAGACTTGAATGCTTAAGCTGAAGGAACTGCATTTCTCCCATATGCCTGTCTCTTTCCCTATGCTGCCTTCGCACCAACCGAATGGTGAGGTATAGATTGTAAGTTTGTGTTGGGAGGGGGAAACTTGTCTTTGTAGTGGTCTCTGAAATCTGTTTTCCATTGGATTGTGGAGCATGCAATGCTTTGGCTGACATGACCAGGAAATAGAGGGACCAAGAACCATAAATATCCTTTAAGCGACTTGTGGAACCACTTTTGTTGAACGCTTATTACTTTTCCCATTAAAAGAGATGATCTTGAAAAAAACAATTTTCTCCTTTTATGACTCCATTTGGGTTTCCCCCTTTCCTTTCTTCACAAAGTTTTATGAAGAGTCTGGGTGGAAAAAAAGCCTGCCTGCTTACTAGAGTTGGGCATTCTTCAGAGCCAGCTTGGTGTAGTGGTTAAGTGTGCAGACTCTTATCTGGGAGAACTGGGTTTGATTCCCCACTCCTCCACTTGCACCTGCTAGCATGGCCTTGGGTCAGCCATAGCTCTGGCAGAGGTTGTCCTTGAAAGGGCAGCTGCTGTGGGAGCACCACCCACCTCACAGGGTGTCTGTTGTGGGGGAGGAAGGTAAAGGAGATTGTGAGCCGCTCTCAGACTCTTCGGAGTGGAGGGCGGGATATAAATCCAATATCTTCTTCTTCACTAAAATTGGAGGGGAATTTTTTTTTAGCAATGCAAAGAGCTGAGGAGTAGAAGATGGCTGTTTCCCAGTTCTCACATAGTATTTCCAGGATACAGAATCTATTGAACTTTGGCTGCAGATAATTGCATCATCCCTGTAATCCTTTAGTTTTAAGAATGACTTCAAAATCTCTGGTGTGAGGCATAACTTTTAAGCTTCTAAGAACTATTCCTACACAGACCTTCTCTGCCCAGAAACACCTGCACATTGGCTTGGAGATCATGATGTATTGTAGAAGATTGTGCCTCATATTCTAGGGCACCCACTCATTCTAGACAAAGTGCTGGCCCTGTCTGTTGCCCCTCTCTGTTACCCCACTGAGAATGTGCTCTAGAAAAAATCCAACCCCTTATTGCAATAGGAAGGCTTGGTGCTCAGCCAGCTGCTTTTTAGGGAAGATTGTCTGGCATTTCTAATCTTAGTGAGGAAGCCCTAATAAGCTTGTGTGGAATTCTGGGGCTTCTTATTGCAGAGTATGAAAAGGTGCAGAAAAAAGCAACCAAAGGGGCTAGAGCATCTGCCCTATCAGGATTGGTTAAAACCAGGGGTTGTTTTGTAGAAAAATAGGTGGTGGAGCTCATCCAGGGATTGTTATGCATCTGCATCTGCTATTCAATGAACAAGGTGGGGAGGAAGAGGGGGAACCATCAAAAAGGTTCAGGAGCTGCACTCCTGTGAGCTCCTGCTGAATTCAAGGCCTTGTTAAAACACTTGTGGTTGTTTAGCTTAGAAAAAAGGCAAGTAAAGGGAAGCATGATACAAGTCTGTAAAACTATGCATGATGTGGAGATAGATAGGGAGACACTTTTCTCCTTCTCTCATAACATGAGAACCTGGGGCCATCCGCTGAAGCTGCAGGGTGAGACATTCAGAACAGATGAAAGAAAGCACTTCTTCACCCAGCACATAGTTAACCTGTGGAACTCCCTGCCACAGGACATGGTGATGGCAGCTAACTTGGAAGGCTTTGAAAAGGGAGCGGACAGATTCACGGAGGGTGGGACTATTAGTGGCTAATAGTCTCAAGTGCTACTAGTCAGGATAGATATCTACTCCCTCCAGTGCCAGAGGCAGTATGCCTCTCTGTATCAGTTGCTGGGGCTCATGGGCAGGAAGGTTCTGTCACAGTCATCCTGCTTGTGGGTGTCAGCTTGTGTTCTATCAAAGTTAAGCCTGCCATTTGAAATGTTTATTTACTGTCAACCTAACCCTATGAATCTTTGCCTACTAATACTAGAGTCATTGTAGAATGTAGAGGGGGGGGGGAAGAGAAGAAGGTGATTGAGACGCCAAAGGCCAGCAAGGTCTTTGAAGTGCAAAAGGCTCAGCTGCTTCCCAGGTGCCAGGCAAGGACACCACCGGGAGGAAGATACAGTTTACATATGTGAAAGATAAGGGCGTGTGAACCCAGTGTCTCCCAAAGACAAATGGCAACTTTATTATGAGAAGTGATTTAAACCCCCTATTGCTTTGATGTATGTCCATAAATGCCAATACCTTTCTCTATGTCGTTATCAGTTTCAAAGAACCTGTGTAGAGTAACATTGCTGTAATCATTAAAATGAAACTTAGTTTTTAATCAAAGACAAGTCTGTTCATTTTGAAACTCCAATGAACCCTTCGCTGACATTGGGCTTTCTAGAGGCAATTGGCCAGCCACTGTGTGAATAGACTTCTGGACCTGGTCTGATCCAGCATGGCTCTTCTGATGTTCTCATAGAATGCACTTCTTTGCCCCCTTGGCACTCTCAGTGCACAAGATACAATAATGCATGGATACAATCTCTAACAACCTCCAGGATTCCTTTGCAAAGGAAAGCTTTAGATGCCAGGTTGTCAAAGAAACATGCAAATATTTTGTTGCTAGCTGTTACTGCTTTAAAGGACAGGCCTGATTTCCCTTCCTTCCCACAATGGCCCGGTCTCATAACCTTCCCAATCGTGGTTGCCATTCTAATTATAACCTTTTTGTGGCCACAGTTAAATTTTGATCTGTGACAGTGTGGAAATTTGCATTAATTGGTTTGTAATGCACTGCTGGGAACTTTTAATTTCTTTATGGGCGGCAGAAAGCCTCGCTTGAGAGAGGACATGCGAGAGGTTAGGCCTTGGTTGCTTGGGTGAATCCAATCTAACATTAGAGATAATGACTGCTTCAGGAAGATTGATTTTCAAATGGTGAAGAATATTCCACTAGTGGCCACTAGGGGGCAGGTCCTCAACTGCAAATCCCCTTCTCTTAATGCCAACAATACCTATCCTAAGCAGGTCTACTTGAAAATAAATCCCACTGGTCCCGGGGGAGCATAGCTTTCAAGGGAGTTCTTTTAGCATTGCCCTTCTTAGTTGCCTCTTAAGTGCAACTGAGATCTGTAAAAAATGTTAGTATTATTAGCATCAAGAGTTCTTATGAAATTTTGCTTTTAATCCCACATGTAGGCCATTCTGACACCAGAGAAGACATAGTGTTCCACACACCCAAGGCTGGCTGAATACAAAAGTGGGCAGAGTTTTGGTCCCTGTATCAGATACATGGAAGAAGGAAGTTTGGCAGGTATGTTTAATCTTCCTTTCTGACCTGGATGGCCCAGGCTAGCCTGCTCTCATCTGATCTCAGAAGCTAAGCAGGGTCAGCCCTGGTTACTACTTGGATGAGAGACCACCAAGGAAGTCCAGGGTTGCTAATCAGAAGCAGGCAATGGCAAACCACCTCTGTTCATCTCTTGGCTTGGAAGTGCTATGGGAATTGCCATATGTCAGATACAACTTGATAGCACTTATTCTCATTCATTCGATTTGCTTAATCGCCTCATCCTGGCCTAAGCCAGGCTCTGGGTGATGTACATCAATAAAATACAATTAAAAATGCAAGAAATACACAAACAAATGTAACAATGCTATAAAAACCCTGATGGCTTCTTGCCATTAAGTTCTTCTGGGATATTGGAACATATGGGGGGAGCCTTTGTGGGGGGGGGGGCAGAAAAGGAATAGTGCCAGCCATTGCTGTCCTCAGTTGAAAGCCTGGTGGAATATTTCTGCCTTACAGGCCCTGTGGCCTGTACCACCTGAAAGTTATGCTACACAATTGTTAAGGGCACACCAGACTTTTAAAAGAGCATTGGGTCCTCTAATGCCATTGCCTCCGCAGGGAACTGGGGATGCTGCTGTTCTTTGCAATGCTTAGATTGCTTTATAGGTTGGCTTCAATGTTCCATCTAATATTTTCCCCCTACTGAGCGGAGCAATTCACATCCTGAGCAGAATATAACTGCTGTAATCTTAAAATGGGCAATGGGCAATGCAAAACCATGTGTGCTGAATGTGGCTTCCTGTGTTAATGAGCGTGCAGCGTAGAGGGAGAGAACCCCTGGTTGGTTTTGGATATTTTCAGTGCGATCTTAAGAACTACACCCTCCTGAGCCCATTGACTCAAATGGGCTTGGGAAGGTCTAGCTCTGTTTAGGAGCACACTGTAAGAATGTTGTGAGCTGCCTAAAGTTATTTTAATGGAGGGGTGACCAACATATATGAGACCGAAGTACAACTGAAATCATTTTAATGTTCAAGTACATTTGCCATGCCTAATATGCAAATGAGGATGTGGCCTAATATGCAAATGAGGATGTGGCCTAATATGCAAATGAGCCCTAGGCAGCCTCACACCCTTCTTCACTGGCGGACTTTAAATGGACTAGAGAAGAGTGTGACTCCCACCGTGGATGGTCCAGGCTAGCCTGATCTTTTTAGATATTAGAAGCTAAGCTGGATGGGAGATCACCAAGGAAGTCCCTATGCAGAGACAAGCAATAGCAAACCAGTCCTGTTCATCTCTTGCCTTGAAAACCCTGTGGGTTCACCATAAGTTGGCTTTGACTTGATGGCACTAACTCCACTTTGGATTGCACTGTGAAATAACTGTTACTCCCAGTTTGGGGTTGCTGCTGTAAACAGCAAGATGTGAAATGGTATAGTGCAACTGTATCTCATGAGATCTTGGAAGCTAAGTGGGGTTGGTACTTGGATGAGGCACCACCAGGGAAGACTTGGTAGAGGCAGGCAATGGCAAACCACCTCTGTTTGCCTTGAAGACCCTGTGGAGGTCACCATAAATTGGTTGCATCTGGGTGGCACTTGACACAACCCTCCCCCCCACACACATACACATTGAACAGCAGACTCAAGTCAGGCATCTTATGTTCCAAAATAAAACACTAGCATGATCTCAATCAGGGTTTTTTAAATATAAAGAACATGCAGGAACACAGTTCTAGCTGGCTTTGTGTCAGGGGGTGTGGCCTAATATGTAAATAGGTTCCTGGTGGACTTTTCCTACAAAAAAGCCCTGTGGGAAACAATCGTGACACCAGGGTGTGGCCTAATATGTAAATGAGTTCCTGCTGGGTTTTTTAAAACACCCCCCCATCTCAACCCATTCAGCATCACTGCTTCATAAGAGGGATGGGATGCGAAAGGAATTTGCACCAGGACATCATTATTTGTATAGGGGTGAGGGAGGTACATAGACATATATTTGGGAAGTAGCTTTGGATTTGGGATAGTTTCTAACACCCCTGCCTACTGAAGGTCTGGACACAGAAAATCATTATTTTGCAAATCTAAGTTTTCCTCTTTCACCCAGTGGGAGAATAAATGTTGCTCTTGCTTTCCCCACTTGATGTTTAAATACCTTGTCAGGCGATAAGAAATGCAAATACCTTAATTATGATCCTTGCTGGACACTGTGCTCACTTATCTGTGTAAAATTATTATGGGACATTTTCTGTCTAATGCAGCTGCAACGTATATGCATTTGCATATATTAATCCCCTGGTAGTCCCCATATTGTACACTTATTAATTGCATTTATGATGATATAGCCGTATTATTGTGCGCTAGTCTTTCTCAAGTAATTGCTTTTAATTACAGTCTCCTTCTCCCTGTTTATTACCAGATAGACTCTAATTTGCCATTATTGGTAGCATACACTTAACCAGGGGATGGCAGCTCTACTAATGATGATTTTTCTCCCATCAATAAACTTTTTTTTTAATTAATTGATTTTTAAAAGCTTCAAAATAGTGTAAGGCTGGCGGCATGTTAACAAGCAGTTCTAAAAGAATCCAGTAGAGGGCAGCAATGCACATAAGAAAAGCCCTATGGAATTGGACCAAGGTCCATCTTGTCCAGCATTCTAGTTAATTTCTGCTGAACAGGTGCATCTACAGAGCACATAAAGCAGGGCGTGAAGGACACTGAGCAGCTTCCCCCAGCCCCCAGTGCCTGAGGTTCAGAAGTGTACTGCTTCTGAACATGGAGGTTCCATTTATCTGTCACAATAGCACTCTGGGCTGAGACCTACTGCATCCTCCCAGCCAAGAGATAAGTGCTGCCCCAAATTTGTCAGGTTATCACAGATCAGTATGTGAAATTCACCTCTGCCCCCTAGCCCAAAAGTTTTCAGGCTTCCCCAGCTGCGTGACCCATTGGCTGAGGCTCCCTCACCCACCCTTACCCCTCCAGTCCTTAGGAAGGGGGTTTCCTCAAATCAAACTGACCCTTCAATAATAAATACATTTTCAAATATACCCCATCTTTCGTCACAGCGTGGACCCCAAGTGGCTTACATTGTTCTTTCCTTTGTTTTATCTGCACAAGAACTCGGTGAGGTGGGTTAGGCTGATTATTTGACTGATTATTTGAGGGACGGTGGCTCCGTGGTAGAGCATCTGCTTGGGAAGCAGAAGGTCCCAGGTTCAATCCCTGGCATCTCCAAAAAAGGGTCCAGGCAAATAGGTGTGAAAAACCTCAGCTTGAGACCCTGGAGAGCCGCTGCCAGTCTGAGTAGACAATACTGACTTTGATGGACCAAAGGTCTGATTAGTATAAGGCAGCTTCATATGTTCATCCAAAGTCACCAAGCGAGCTTCCACAGCAGAGAGGGAGTTTCAAGCCTGAATCATTCAGATCCTAACATGACACTCTACTCATGGCACCATGCTGGTGAAAAGCTGCTGCCCCTTCCTCCTCAGCCATTGCAATGCCTGTGAACGTTCCATGAGATCACAGCAGCTCATTCAGTTAGGAACGAGTCTTGCTGGTGAGAGGCCTCCAATCTCTTCTAGAGGAGATTTATGTATTTATTCACTTCATTCATACCCCATGTTTCTCCCTGAAAAGGGCTCAAACCAGCTTATAATAGTCTCCTCTCCTCCATTTTATCCTCACCATAGCCCTGGGAGATAGCTTAGATCAAGGGTGTGTGACTGGCCCAAGGTCACCCAGGGAGCTCCCCTGGCAGAAGCAGGATTCCGCCCTGTCTCCACTCTAGCCACTACACTGCTCTAACCATTGAATGAAAGGGATATGATAAATGCATTCTGCGCTTCCTCCACCATGGAACTCCAAGTAGGGTTGCCTCGCTAGGTATGTGCTGGAAAATACCTGGAGTCTCTGGGGGTTGATCTGGGAGAGGGAGGGGTTTAGAGAGGGGAGGGGCCTCAGCATGGTACAATGCCACAGAGCCCCACCCTTCAAAGTTGCCATTCTCTGCCAGCTAGAGATCAGTTGTAAGAGTGGGAGATCTCCAGGTCCCAGCTGGAGGCTGGAAACCCTAACTCCAAAGGTGTGTATGGGGGGGGGGGTTCCTAAGAGACTTCTCATCCAGCAGTGGACTAGATCTGGACCCATCTAGCATCAGCAGGGGGGCCAATTTGTGTGCCCTCCGAGGGAACATCAGCAGTCATTTCCCATGCACCGTTTTTTAACTTCTCTAATTGAGAATTCAACCACCTCCTTTCCTTCTGCAGGCATCTGATTAACCTTCAAAATCCAGTTTGGCTCTCGGACAGTTTGCATGGAAGGGACCCATCTGCACTCAAAACGCCACCCTCGAAGAAGCCTTTCAAACACACACTGTTTTGAGAGAATGCTGCCTCCCCCAGAACTTTTTCCTAGGGTTGCCACCTCCAGGTTGGGAAATTCCTGGAAATTTGGGGGCAGTGCCTGGAGAAAGGAGGTGGAATATGGAGAAGAAAGGGAGTCTGGCAAAGATGTAGTGCCATTGAGTCTACCTGCTGAAGTGCCATCTTCTGCTAGAGATCTGTTTCAATTCCAGGAGCACTCCAGGTCCTACCTGGAGGTTGGCAATCCCAGGTTTATCACTTGATAAGGAATCTCTAATAGATAACATTAGAAGGTTCTCTGTACAGTAGGGAAATGAAGGGGCGTTTGTGTGGGGGGAGGGTGTTGGACTGTATTTCTAAGCCTTATTTGAAGTGGCTTACAGTACAAAAGAGCCAGGCAGCAGCTTACAATAGAAAAAAATAAAGTATAAAAATACAAGAGAAAGCAGAAAGCCTTCGGGATCGTTCCGCTCTAGTTCCTGGCCAGGGTCTCTCGAATTCCTTTTCCAGAAAGGGCTGCGTGGCTTTTCTTTCGAACCCTGCCTTGCTCCCTTTCCACAGTCTGTTTAAACGCGTTCCGGCTTTAGGAGTGGAAGGGCACGATCCCACAAGCTTCCACTGCGCAACGTCCCAATTCATACAGCGCGCAGATGGGTCGTCTCCATGCAAACTACCTGCGAGCAAAACAGCAATTTCTGAAGGTGAATCGGATGCCTGCAGAAGAAGGAAAGTAGATAGAGACGGCCAGATCCTTCTACTCGTTTACCGAATGAGTCCAGCGGAGTTTTACTCCTCAGCCCGTATGCTTCCAGAGGCAGCCTCCACAGATCTTAAACTTTCAGATCCCTGAAGGGGGAGGGATCAGGTTAAAATCATGTGTGGATGCAACGAACACGCGTGTTTATGCGAACATGCTATCAAGCCGGCGCAGGCGTCCGCGCGAGCGAGCAAGGAGGCGGCTGCAGGTGCAGGAGCGGACCCTCGGCTGCAAAGCGCTGGGATCCGCTCGGCGTGGGCCCAAGTGCCAAAAGACACGTGCGCCGCCCCCCCATCACTTCGGAACGCGAAATCTGCAGCTGCACGCTGGGCCAGGCCCCCTTTGCCGGCTCGCCTATCTGTGCCGGGCTTCCTTAAAGGTCGGGCCGCCCTTTCCCGCTCCCTCTCTCTCCTCCCCGCCCCCCCTCCTCCTTCCGTGCCTTTTCCGCGCAAACTCTTCGCCATGCTCGCTGCTGCCGCCGCTGCCGCTCTTGGCGTCACACACACTCCGGCGCGAGCCCTGCAGGAGCCCCAGCCGCCGCTGCCGCCGCACCAGCCCAGCCCAGCTCTGCTGGGAGGAAGAGAAGCCCGGAGCGGCAGGGGCGAGAGGCAGCCCCGGGCCTGGCCGCGCGTGCCCGCCTCGTCTGCCCGCCGGTGCCGGGAGGATGCCAGCCGGCTGCAGCGCTCGCTCGCCGAGGCTCCGTCGTCTGGCGCTGCAGGAAGAGCAGCAGCAGCAGCCGCTCTGGCCCGGGGAGACGCGATAGTGCGAGGGACGCAGCAGCCCCGGAGGGGGGAGGCTCCCCCCTCCTTTCTTTTGGGGGGACGACTTTGCAAAAAACAAAAGGACCCCCCCACCTTCCATTTCACCAAGCGAGGAACAGCGTCGCTGCTGCAACTTCAAGATAAGCTTTTTTTTTTTTTTTACCGACTAAAGAAATATTTTGGCCCTCTGCTTCTACCTGCCCCCCCTTTAATACTCCCCCCCCCCAAGGAATGGCAAACTTCGGCTCGCTGGCTGCCTCCTTGTGGAAAATCTTAAAGTCCTGCTGAACAAAGATCAGGTAAGGCGCACGCCAAAAAAATCCTCTCAACCACCTGCCCGAGGAGAGAGGGGCACAAGGGAGGGGGGCGGCCGAGAGTTAGCCCCGGCTGGGAATGCCAGCCAACCGCCCCCCCCGCCTCCCGCGCCATCCCTCCCACCCACACCCGTGTTTTTCCCCATCACGCCTCCCAAGGAAAGTTGCCGCGGTTGGGAGATGGGGGCCGTTCGTAGCGGGCTGGATTTGCTTTGCAACCCGTGCAGCATCCGCCCCCCCCCCCCCCATCTCGATTCCTCCTCTGCTTGGCGAAGGGATGGTGAGCCAAAATCGCCCGGAGGAGGTTTACCGAAAGAGTACCGGAGGATCGCAGCAGGAGTTCTGGCTCGGCTCCCCTGCTCACAGGTCCCCTTGCAAAAAAAAAAGGGTGTGTGTGTTTGTGGAGGAGGCTTCCATTTTAAGCCCCCCCCCCATTTTTCTTGATGCATTTTGCAAGGGGAAAAAAGGTGGGGGGAGCTCCAATGGAGTGGACTCGGAAGTTTTCAGCGGCTGGTCTCTCCAGCGGCCGTTGGTGCGGGGAGGGGAGGTGGGTGGATGCCCGGAGAATAAACCTCCCCTTGTATATTTTTTGCTGGGTAGTCCCCGCCAGGAAGGCGAAACGTGCAAGTGTCCGGTTCTTCTTCCCTTGCCCGCCTGTCTCTCTCTTTCCTCTGCTGCAATTTCCGAGCGCGGGTGTTCGCCTGAAAGCCACCCAAGCCAACCCCCCTCCCCCGGCGGCTTGGCCCGCATCTGCCTGCTGCTCTCCCTTGTCACGGACTTTGGGAACGCGCCGCAAAATAAATCGGCGAGGTTTAATGAGCGGCTTTTAGGCTTTCGGCGTGTGTCGATTTATTGATGCAAAAAAAAAAGAGAGAGAGAGAGATGGGGGAGCGGAGAAGAGAGAGAGAGATTTCCCCCGGTCTGTTTCTTGCAACTTGCTTCTTGGCTTTGCACCTGCTGAATTGTGTGCAATTGGAATAATATTTTGGAGAGGTTTAAGGTGTCTGTGGCTTGATCGGGGAGGGGGAAAGGAAGATGGGTTCCTGGAAATTGCACTGCCCTCAGCCAGAAAATGCCGATTCTCCCCGCGAAAGGCAAACCTTCGCCGGCGAAGTTGCAATGTGGCACCGAGGCAGTTTGAAGAGTTTGAATGGCTTTCGCTTTGCAAGCCGCAAGATTTCTTTTTGAGGGGTGGGAACAAGCTGGAGGAAGGAGGCTGTTTCTCTCCCTGGCCGCCCCTCCTAACTGAGGAGCCAGAGTGTGGAAGGAGGCTGCAACTTTGGAGAAGGTGGTAACTATAGACTGGTGGTGGTGGTGGTGGTAGAGCCGAAAGCTATTTATTATTGGAAGCTTCACTTCAACAATAGTCCCCCCCCCCTCCAGTCTCCCTCCCCCATATACAATGTGGCTTATTCTGTGCAGAGGTGTTCTCTTGCTCCCGCTACAGGCGAAGGGAGAAATGACACATTGTGGTCGCAAGCGCCGCGGAGACCGGAGTTGGTGATTTTCGCGATGTTCGGGTTCACACGTGCAAGAAGGCGTTGCTTTTCTGCAGGGGCAGCAGAACGACTGAGTCAGAATACCTTGCGCTTTGCGGGAATGTGAGAGTTCTGACTGATGGCTTATCCGTCTTGCTGTCCCTGCCTGCAAGTTAGGACTGTGAGTCCAGTCTAGGGGGAAAAAGCTTCATGGATGCTAAGAATAGGCTTGTGGGATTATTTCCTGTCAGATTCTTGCTTTCCTGCATGGAGTTACTAGTGCCTAGAGGAAGGCTTGTACAGGAACTTAGCTGCAGTTCCTTAGCACAGAAACCAAGAGGAAAAATACACTTATCTTTGATATGTAGAATCCGTGTCCTCTTGACCTCTATGCTCATGATTTATGCAGTTGCACAGATAGTGTTTGGGGCTATCTAAGGCAAGTCTCTTATCTCCTCATCCTTTGGGTGCATACAAAACAAATCTGTTCTTTCAAAATACTTAATGTTAAATGTTCTTCTGCCGGTCAGGGAGTTTGAGTGGGGCCCCCACAGGACTTTTCTGAGTCAGGGCACTAGGCCTACCTGCTGCTCAAGGCAGCCAGGACTGGCCACACCACACATCCCAGGGGCGGGTATGAGTAACTGCAGAGCAGGGTGATTCCCAGGTAGCTGTTCCAATCGGGGAGGCCTGTGTGCTGATCGACCTGGTACAGCAGCAACAGAGAAGAAAGACCTGGGGTAGCCATCCCATTAGCGCAAGCTCCTGGGGTCCTGGACTTGGGAGAAAGCCTCCCTTTGCCCTGTGGATGCTGTGCCATTGGGCTGATGTCATCTCTGTGTCCATCCTACTTCATAAAGGCACTCAGCAAGGACTCTTTGTTGGGAGTTGCTTTGGAACCATTGGCCTGTCTTCCCATGGAGGTCCATCAAAGTGAGAGCCTGAGCAGCATCTCCAAACCCTTGGGAAGAAGGGCCTTTCTGTTTATACCGGCTTCCAGCTGACAAAGATGAGAGAGAACATTTTATGGGCAAGAAGGAGAGAGTGTGTGTTTTAATTATTTTAATTAGGCTTTAATGAAAAGTGCCCCAAACCCTCTGCTTTGGAAGATTAACTGTGCATCCAGCCAGTATTTCCTGATGGCCAGAACCATCCATTGGGAACAGCCTGATCTATTCATGTTTGGAAAGATGAGGGAAGCCAAGAAATGGGAGGTGGGGGAGGCAGTTGTCTCTCCCTGTAAGTAGAAGAGAATGAAAATGTGCATTTAGATGCTGGTGGAGAGGTATGGCAATGAGTCACTTGTATGCATCTATTTCCCCCCACCCACTGCAAGTTTGCACTGTTGGTTAAAATTCTGCTGTGGTCCCCTGCGCAGTCGCTTCCCTGAATATGGATTTTGATGGGATTTCAGGAGACAGAAAAGGGTGGTTTCAGCTGAGAGGTGCTCTAAGAGGCTCTTTGGATCCTTCAGTACTTTATTTCACAACCAACATAATCCTAGACAGATTTCAGCAAATATAGTAATTGGGTTTATTTGGCGTTGTGGACCTTAATGGCAAAGTCTCTCCCTTGTTCCCCACCAGTACTAACCTCACCTTAGACTGTATCTTACTAAGATGCTTTAGGGAACTCACTTCTGCATGAAGATAATGATGTCCTACCTTACAGGGGCATTGTAAGTTTTGTGGAGGTTTATTTTCATGTTCAGGATCGCTACAGAAACACCAGGTGTCATTCATGCCCAAATTTTGAAATGCTGAATATTTTGCAGCCTGAGTCTGTACGTATTTTCTTGGAAGCAAGTCCCATTAAGATCCAATGGGATTTACTTCCTCGTAAACATGCCCCGTGGCGCAGTGTGGTAAGCTGCAGTGCTACAGTCCAAACTCTCCTCATGACCTGAGTTCGATCCTGGTGAAAGCTAGGTTCAGGTAGCCGGCTCAAGGTTGACTCAGCCTTCCATCCTTCTGAGGTTGGTAAAATGTATACCCAGCTTGGTGGGGGGAAAGTGTAGATGACTGGGGAAGGTAACGGCAAACTACCTTGTAAAAAGTCTGCCATGAAAACATTGTGAGAGCAACATCACTCCAAAGTCAGAAACGATTGGTGCTTGCACAGGAGACTACCTTTACCTTTAAGCATGCTTAGGATTTTGGCTTCAGTTTGGTGTTTGGGGAGCAAGGTATGCAAATTGCTGGTGTCAAAATGTATGTTATTGCATGTACTAATTTTAAATGTTGTTGGCTACACATGTGTGTAAAGTGCTGTTAAGTCACTTCAGGTTTATGACGGCTGTATGAATGAATGACTTCAAAAATATCTTGTCCTTAACAGTTTTGCTCTGGTCTTACAAACTGAGGGTCATGGCTTCTTTGATTGAGTCTATCTGTCTTATGTTGGGTCTTTCTCTTTTTTGCTACTTTCAACTTCTCCTAGCATTATTGTCTTTTCCGATTACTGTTGTCTTCTCATAACACAACTGAAGTAAGATAACCTCAGTTTGGTCATTTTAGCTTCTCAGGAGAATACAAGCTTGATATGATCTAGAACCCACTTATTTGTCTTTCTGGATATCCGTATAACTCTCCTCTAGTGCCATATTTCAAATGAATCAACTCTCTTCATCGTCCAGCTTTCATACCATTACATAGTAATTGGGAATACTGTGGTATGATTATCTTGATCCTGGTCAACAGTGACACATCCTTACACCTCAGGATCTTTTATGGTTCTCTTGGTTATGGCATGCCACAAAAGCAAGTGGAAGTCATCCATGTTTCTGCCCCTATTCTTTTCTGAGGTATGTAAAACTATCTAATTTTCTGCAGCAAACAACAATTGCTTATTTAATTCTATTTGTAGCTTGCTTTTCTCCCTTCTGGGGGGACACATAGTGGCTTTTTACCTCCTCCACTCAGTCCTCACAACAACAGTCTTGTGAGGATACGTGAGGCTGAAAGCTTGTGACAGGCCCCAGGTCACCTGGGGGGGGGCTTCCATGGCTGAGGGGGGATTCAGACCCCATCGTCCCATCTTCTAGTCCAACATCCTGACCACTACCACCAGGCCAATCCTAGGGGTCTGTAGAGGATCTGATGGGGAAGCTGTTTGGAACTAGATGAGTGTATGGGTTTTTTCCCCGTTCAGTCTCTTTGAAATGACTGGAACAGGTACGTGTGGGGAAACAAACCTAGGAGGTTTTGTTTGTTCGTTTTTTAAAGTGTGGGCTAGTAACATATGTGCAAACCTCTGAACCTTTTCTGCAGTTCATGTGAAACAAAAAGGTGCACCCAGCTGGTTTGGGACCAGGGTACCGAAAAAGCCACCTACTTTTGAGGCATTTGAGGTCATTCACGGATGCTTGTTCTGAAGCACGAAGGGCTGTGGATCCCTTATTTGGCATCCATTTGTTTGGAACCAAATGACTTTAACTGGGATTTTGATAACTTGTTGATTACTGCCAATGCATCATGAAAAAGAAATCCACTTTAAAGACATGGCGTCTTTAAAGTGGATTTATTTTTCATGATGCATTGGCACTTCTTTTAATCTTTGAAGAGATCTGTTGATGTCTTTATTATTGACTGCTTGATGTTACTGATTGAGCTGTTTTAAAGGTCTTGCTGGCTTTAATTTTTATTATGAGCCGCCTCAGGACCCAAATCAATGTAACATCATCAACAACAACACTGTCAAATAATGTGTATTTACTATTGGAATAGAATCCCTTCCCCGATCAGGTTGCCCAGTGACTCTGAGGCTGTTTGTTTTAATTTTCCTCAGTGATGTGACCTTTGGCTCAGTTTCTCCTGGCATCAAGACTTGAGCCCCAGCACTTGTTTAGCACACCCAAGTTCATCAGTCTTGATGTGTACATGTGTGTGCAATAATAAGGGTGCTCTGAGCACATACAGAGTGCCTGTTGCGAAGAAACCTCTATTAGCCCTGAATTCAGCAAGTAAGGTTTCCAGACCAGCTTTTTAAGCCCCAGTGCCTCCCCCTCCCCCCGGAAATGGCTTGCTTTTAGATGTTTGCTCTGCAGGGTGCAACCTGTCTCCGTGTTTTGCTAGAGATACATTCTAATCTGGATTGTGTCAACTAATCCAAGGAAAGAGTTTAATACAGAGGGGGGGTGGTGGTGTCTGGAGGGAGCTTGAGCTAGAAAATCCATGAGTCCTGATTGCTGTATTGTTCTGTGGGGAGCTTTGTAATGAAGAAGGATGGCTGTGAACTGGAGTTGAAGCAATTCATCCAGAGATGTTGACAGATTTAACTCCAGTCTCAGCTGGCAATGATCTCACATCTTTTCTTTGCCGGGGAAGGCTCCTGACAATGGTAGCCCCCAGAAATGTGTCTCTTGGATGACCCCCTCTGACTTTGTAGGTCATTGCTTAACACTTTCCTCCACACAGCGCTCTCTTCATGATCCCTGCAGCTTCCCCTGTGAGGGACAGGAAAGAGAAATTGTGCGGTCACAGAAAGGACACCACAGGGGAACCCTGGTGAAATGGGACCGTCTGCTGCCCCCAGATACTCCAGGCAGGCCAGTTGCTGTTCTGTCATCAGGTTCTTGGAAGGCAGGCAGTTTATTTCTGCCTCAGAGAGGGAAATAGAGCCAATGATACTCTACAGATCGCATTCTGAGGCAGCGTGAGGGGGCAGGTATGCAGGTATTCTAGCCAAACCTGTTTTTTATTTACACACTTTTGTGGGAAAGAATTTAGTTTTTCAGATTTGTTGTAGTGTTACACCACTGTTCAGGAGTTTGAGAAAAACATACCCTGGCTTGTATGAAAAGATTTTATGGGGGGTATTGAACCCTCTGAGAGCAACTGTCAGCATTTACTTTGCAGGATAAAAAGGTCTCTGGCCTCTGGTGGCAGAGCTTGCTTTAATCTTGGAGAGGAGGGACAGAAGAAATGAAGTTCTGGGAAAGGAGGAGGCCAAGGGGAGATGGAGGGCTAGAACAGGGAATGGTCCAAGGGAATGAAGGGAAGTGAAGGAATGTGGAGTGGGAACCTGGAGAGGGAAGCATGGTTCGCAGGAAGTTTTTAAAATATGGAACCGTTAACTGCACATGAGTAACTTTCAGTGGCATCCTTAAGTCTTCCATCATGCAGATGCACAGTGCTGCCTGATACTGAGTCAAACAAAGTAAGGTCAGTATTGCTAGGCTCTGACTGGCAGCAGGGCAGAGGCCTTTCTGCATTACCTGATCTTTTAACTGAAGATGTTGGGGATTGAACCAGGGACAGCCTGCATGCTATGCAGATGCTACTGCCCCCTTGCTGAGAACACCCAAAGTAGCTCTCTAGATATCTGGACGGTTGGTCTGACAAGGTTAATATTATCTCTACAACTGGCTCCCCAGAGCATCTTGTAGAGGTCTTTCACCTTAGGTACTAGATGATCCTGAACTTAGCACCCGTCTGCATGTGAAGCAGATGACCTCTAAGTCACCTCGCCTTCTATCGTTTAGTGGTGTTTAATGAGATTCGAACCTGGGTCTTCCAAATACTTTTAAGTTTGTTAGGCACTGGGATGCTTTCTGGAACAAGCGGGAGCTGTACAAAAAAGACGGTCTCCACTTGTCCCCGGATGGAACCAGGCTGCTGGCGCTTAAAATCAAAAAGGTGGCAGAGCAGTTTTTAAACTAAATCTAGGGGGAAAGCCGACAGGAGATGAAGACTGGTTCGGGAAGACTCATCTCAAAGAGATGAAGGGTTAGCTGATACTGTACTTTTCTACCGGGTAATGGAGCAGAGTTGTCCACTGAGACGGTGACAAACAGAATGGACTGCCTGCCAGAGTCTCGAGGTGGCAGGAGGAAGGTGGCGGGCCTAGCTTGCCTAGGAAATTATAGATGTTTGTACGCACATTGTAGAAGTCTTCGAAGTAAAATTGGTGAGGTGGAATGTTTAGTGTTGAGAGAAAACATAGACATTGTGGGAATTTCAGAAATGTGGTGGAATGAGGAGAATCAGTGGGACACGGTGATTTCTGGATATAAGTTATACCGGAAGGATAGGGAGGGAACGGTTGGAGGTGGGGTGGCTCTGTATGTCAGAGAGGGCATACGGTCCAGTAAAACTGAGGTCAGAGAATTAGACTCCCTTATAGAAATGCTTTGGGTTGAAATAGGGGGCCCAAAAGGCAATTTAACCATGGGAGTTTGTTATCGCCCACCAAATCAAAAGACAGAGGATGACTATTTTTTATTCATTCATTCATTCATTCATTCATTCATTCATTCATTCATTCATTTATTTAATGACTTCTATCCCGCCCTTCCCAACAAGTGGCTCAGGGCAGCTTACAACACAGGAATCTAACATAAATAGGAGTTAAGCATAAAGCATTTAAATTTAAGCATTAAACCATTTAAAACATTGAACCATTTAAAACATTTAAAACATTGGGGGCAGCAGACATCCAGTATAGCTACGCTCAGTTTCTTATACCAGCTAGTCATAGGCCAGCCGGAAGAGGGTTGTCTTACAGGCCCTGCGGAACTGGGCAAGGTCCCGCAGGGCCCTCACCTCTTCCGGCAGCTGGTTCCACCAGGAGGGGGCCATAATAGAAAAGGCCAGGTCCCTTGTTGATTTTAAGCGGGCTTCCTTTGGCCCGAGGATAACTAGGAGATTTTGAGTTCCCAATCTCAGTACTCTCTGGGGAACATGTGGGGAGAGACGGTCCTCCAGGTAGGCAGGTCCTAGGCCATATAGGGCTTTAAAGGTAATAACCAGCACCTTGTACCGGACTCGGTAAGCTATCGGCAGCCAGTGCAGGTCCCGGAGCCCCGGCCGAATGTGCTCCCTTCTTGGGAGCCCTAACAACAGCCGGGCCGCGGCATTCTGCACTAGCTGCAGCTTTCGGGTTTGGCACAAAGGCAGCCCCATGTAGAGAGCATTGCAGTAGTCCAACCTCGAGGTGACCGTGGCATGGATCACTGTTGCTAGATCGTCACGTTCCAGGAAGAGGGCCAACTGCCTTGCCCGCCTAAGGTGAAAAAATGCGGACTTGGCAGTGGCTGCTATCTGAGCCTCCATCATTAAGGAGGGCTCCAATAGTACCCCCAGGCTTTTGACCTTGTCCGCCGCTATCAGCGACACACCCTCAAAAGCTGGTAGGGGGATTTCCCTCCCTGGGCCCCGACGACCCAAGCAAAGGACCTCTGTCTTCGCTGGATTTAGCCTCAGCCCGCTCAGTCTGAGCCACCCAGCCACTTCCTGTAATGCCCGGTCTAGATTTTCTGGGGCGGAGACTGGTCGGCCGTCCATAAGTAGATAGAGCTGGGTGTCATCAGCATACTGGTGACAACCCAGCCCATACCTTCGAGCAATCTGGGCAAGGGGACGCATATAGATGTTGAATAACATCGGGGAGAGAACCACCCCCTGAGGCACTCCGCAATCAAGCGTTCGCCTCTGGGATAGCTCACCCCCGATCGCGATCCTTTGTCCCCGACCTTTGAGGAAAGCCAACCCCTGAATCCCCGCATCGGCGAGGCGGCAGGTCAGTAACCGATGGTCGACCGTGTCGAACGCAGCCGACAGGTCCAACAACATCAGCACTGCCGAGCCGCCCCGATCCAGATGCCGTTGGAGGTCATCCACCAGGGCGACCAACACCGTCTCCATCCCGTGACCCGGGCGAAAGCCGGACTGGAGTGGGTCGAGGACGGAAGCATCCTCCAGGAAAGTCTGTAACTGCATCGCCACTGCCCTCTCAATAAACTTGCCCAAAAAGGGCAGGTTTGAGACTGGCCGGTAGTGCGCCAATTGGGCCGGGTCTAAAGTTGGTTTTTTTAAGAGGGGGCGGACCACTGCCTCTTTGAGCGGTGTTGGAAAATGCCCTTCCATCAGGGATCTATTTATGATATCCCGTATAGGATATCTAAGATCCCTCTGGCAAGATTTAATAAGCCAGGAGGGGCAAGGGTCCAGATTACAGGTTGTTGGGTGTGCAGATAAGAGAATCCTGTCAACTTCCTCCAGGCTGAGAGGGCCGAAGCCATCCAGAACACAATCCGAAGACAGGCCCGGAGCCTCGGTTTCACTAAGTGTCTCAAATATGGCCAGGGGGTCGGGGCGGAGTGATGCGATCTTGTCCGCAAAGAATTTCACAAAAGCCTCACAGCCAATCTCCAATTCAATAGAATTTGGTCTGTGTTGTGGCAGTGTTGTAAGGTTCCGAATTATATCAAACAATTGTGCCGCGCGCGAAGTTGCGGACGCAATCTTAGTCGCAAAGTATGTTTTCTTTGCGGCTTTGATTGCCATCTCATAGGATTTCAAACTCTCTCTATAGGATGTTCGAGTCGCTTCATCTCGAGTACACTGCCATTGTCTCTCTAGTCGTCTGAGCCCCCGTTTTTGTTGCCGCAACGCCTGGTTCAAACGGGGGCACAGAGGGCGCCTAGGTGCGACCTCCTCAATGGCCCTAAAGAGTCCATCATTCCAGGACTCTACCAGGTCATCCATGGAGTCGCCAGTGGGCCAGACATCCCGTAGAGCCGTTAGGAACCGTTCCGGGTCCATCAGGCTCTGCGGGCAAGCTAAAATACGCTCTCCGCCTAAACAGGGTTGGGGTGATACATCCACACGAGCCTTAAGGGCATAGTGATCCAACCATGGCACTGCTATAGTAGCAATATCGTCCACTAAAACTCCCGCCACAAAGACCAGGTCTAACATGTGTCCCGCCTGATGAGTGGGCATTGTAACAACCTGGGAGAGTCCCAGTGTCGCCATGGATGACACTAAGTCCAACGCCTGACTGGAAGCCGCGTCGTCGGCATGGATGTTGAAGTCACCCAAGAGCAATAGCCTAGGGTACTCCAACGCCCAGCCCGCCACCGCCTCCACCAGGGATGGTAAGGCGCTGGCCGGTGCGTTAGGCGGTCGGTACACCAGCCAGATCGCCAACCCCTCCCCAACGTCCCACATCAGGCCGGCACATTCAACGCATGGAATCTCCGGGGCCGGGAGTGCCCTGAAGGAGTAAGCCTCTCGTATGAACAATGCCACTCCTCCCCCCCGCCCGCTAGTCCAGGACTGGTGAAAGACCGAGTATCCCGGGGGGGTCATCTGGGAGAGAGTCACAGTCTCCCCATCCCGCACCCAGGTCTCGGTCACGCAAGCCAGGTCCACATCCTGCTCCAGCAGGAAATCCCGAAGGATCATGGTCTTATTATTGATGGATCTGGCGTTACATAACACCAGTGACGGAGGCGAGTACATTCGTCTGGCTACACTACCTGTCACCATCGGGATGGGACACAGGCTGGAAGGTGGCCGAGCACCACTGTGTCTCAGCCCCCTTCGCCTATAAATCTGCTTGTTCCCACCGTCATACCTTCCCCTCCCCAGGAGTACCGGAATCCCCAGGCCAGTCATCAGCTCCCGGTGGGCACCAGCTAAACAGCTGGTAGTACCAATACCTCTGACTTCTTTTAATTCCTATGTTCTGATCTATCAATGATACCCACTACCAATTAATTCAAATTTAAGTCCCTCAACCAACACCCACTAACTCCTTAGCTAAGATTAATAAATTAATAAATCCCTTGGCTCCTTAATTAAACCTCTACCTCTACCTCTGTCCTCATCTCTTATTAATTTGCCAGCAATATAACCATATAGCTAATCAAAAATCTAGTTAAAAGACCAATAAATAATTGGTCTATAATATGATGGAAGGCTTAAAGATGGTGGCTAGACAAAAAAACTGTGTCGTCATAGGTGATTTTAACTACCCGCAGATTGATTGGGTCAATATGTGTTCTGGTTGAGAGAAAGAGACTGAGTTTCTAGATGCTCTCAGTGACTGTGCTATGGAGCAGATGGTCACAGAACCTACCAGGGCTGGGGTGATCCTGGATTTGTAATGCCCAAGACCTGGTGAGAGATGTAAAAGTGATCGCACCACTTGGGAGCAGTGACCATAATGTTATTGATTTCACTATTTGTATAAATAGGGAGTTGCCCCAAAAGACCAGCACAACCACGGCACAACTTTAAAAGGGGTAAATTTTCTGAGATGCGGAGGCATGTGAAGAGGAAACTGAAAGGAAAGGTAAATACAGTCAAAACCCTTGAAGAAGCTTGGAGGCTATTTAAAACTACAGTCCTAGAAGCACAGATAAAATATATATCACAGGTTAGGAAAGGTACAAACAGGTATAAGAGAAGGCCTGCATGGTTAACAAACAAAGTAATGGAAGCTATAAAAGGTAAGAAGGACTCCTTTAAGTGGTGGAAAGCTAGTCCAAGTGAAATTAATAAAAGGGAACACAGGCAATGGCAAATCAAATGCAAGACTGTGATCAGGCAGGCAAAAAGGGACTATGAGGAGCATATTGCAAAAAACATAAGGACCAACAATAAAAATTTTTTCAAATATATTAGAAGCAGGAAACCAGCCAGGGAGGCAGAGGGGCCCTTGGATGACCAAGTGGTCAAAGGATTACTGAAGGAGGATAGGGAAATGGCTGAGAAGCTAAATGAATTTTTTGCCTCTGTCTTCACTGTGGAAGATGAGAAGTGTTTGCCTGCTCCGGAATCACTTCTATTGGAAGGGGTGTAGAAAGACCTGAGCCAGACTGAGGTGACAAGAGAGGAGGTCCTACAACTGATGGACGAATTAAAAACTAATAAGTCCCCAGGTCCGGATGGCATACATCCAAGAGTTCTGAAAGAACTCAAAGTTGAACTTGTGGATCTTTTGACAAAAATATGTAATCTTTCATTGAAATCTGCCTCCGTTCCTGAGGACTGGAAGGTAGCAAATGTCACCCCCATCTTTAAAAAGGGTTCCAGAGGAGATCCAGGTAACTACAGGCCAGTCAGTCTGACTTCAATACCGGGAAAGTTGGTAGAAACCATTATCAAGGACAGAATGAGTAGGCACATTGATGAACACAAGTTATTGAGGAAGACTCAGCATGGGTTCTGTAAGGGAAGATCTTGCCTCACTAACCTGTTACATTTCTTTGAGAAGGTGAACAAACATTTGGACAAAGGAGACCTGATAGATATTGTTTACCTTGACTTCCAGAAAGCTTTTGATAAAGTTCCTCATCAAAGGCTCCTTAGTAAGCTCGAGAGTCATGGAGTAAAAGAACAGGTCCTCTTGTGGATCAAAACTGGCTAATTAATAGGAAGCAGAGAGTGAATATAAATGGGCAGTCTTCGCGGTGGAGGACGGTAAGCAGTGGCGTGCCACAGGGCTCAGTACTGGGTCCCATGCTCTTTAACTTGTTCATAAATGATTTGGAGTTGAAAGTAAGCAGTGAAGTGGCCAAGTTTGCGGATGACACTAAATTGTTCAGGGTGGTAAGAATCAGAGAGGATTGTGAGGAACTCCAAAGGGATCTGTTGAGGCTGGGTGAGTGGGCGTCAACGTGGCAGATGAGATTCAATGTGGCCAAGTGCAAAGTAATGCACATTGGGGCCAAGAATCCCAGCTACAAATACACGTTGATGGGGTATGAACTGGCAGAGACTGACCAAGAGAGAGATCTTGGGGTTGTGGTAGATAACTCACTGAAAATGTCAAGACAATGTGCGATTGCAATAAAAAAGGCCAACGCCATGCTGGGAATTATTAGGAAGGGAATTGAAAACAAATCAGACAGTATCATAATGCCCCTGTATAAATCTATGGTGCGGTCTCATTTGGAATACTGTGTGCAATTCTGGTCACCGCACCTCAAAAAGGATATTATAGCATTGGAAAAAGTGCAGAAAAGGGCAACTAGAATGATTACAGGTTTGAAACACTTTCCCTATGAAGAAAGGTTAAAACGCTTGGAGCTCTTTAGCTTGGAGAAACGTTGACTGCGGGGTGACATGATAGAGGTTTACAAGATTATGCATGGGATGGAGAAGGTAGAGAAAGAAGTCCTTTTCTCCCTTTCTCACAATACAAGAACTCGTGGGCATTCAATGAAATTGCTGAGCAGTTGGGTTAGAACAGATAAAAGGAGGTACTTCTTCAAAGGATGATTAACATGTGGAATTCACTGCCACAGGAGGTGGTGGCAGCTACAAGCATAGCCAGCTTCAAGAGGGGGTTAAATAAAAATATGGAGCAGAGGTCCATCAGTGGCTATTAGCCACAGTGTATACACATACAAACTGTGGCTAATATATATATTTGGCCACTGTGTGATACAGAGTGTTGGACTGGATGGGCCATTGGCCTGATCCAACATGGCTTCTCTTATGTTCTTACTGGTCCAACCCTCTTAACCATTGTACTACACTGGATCTCAAGCACAACATATCCCATCTCCTACCCACCCCCTTTTCCATGATGCTACTGATGTCCACTCAGAGATGGTTCTTCCATCAGAACAGGTGGGTCCCACTCTCTTATTTCTCATTCTGGTACAGACCAAACCACATCCATTCCTCTGCTGTGAATCAGGATCCCTCCTCCCCTGCTGGCTGTCTAGATAATTCAGGAAATCCAGTTGTTATATTGAGATGCTTAGGTACAGTTTCACCCCAAGTTTGTAATTCCTCCCAATGTGACAGCTGTCACGGAGCAAGAAAGAACGGGGTTGCGGGGTGGGGAGAGAATGTGTCGTGTTTGATAAGGACACTCCAGTGAGCGAATGTCTGCCCTGGAGGGTAGGGAGCATTGTTCTGAATCCCATCTGCGATGCTATTTCTAATGCTGCTTCCCTGTTTTTGGTGACTTGTCCTGCATATGTTGTATGATAGATTGTCATCATTGGGCATCGTAGGTAAAGCTGCATCTGGGCCTTGACAAACTCCCCCCCCCCCCCCCCCCGCAATGGACTGATCTCAGTTTTCAAACTGAAGAGCTTCATCTCCTCTCTCAACAACAAGACAGATTCTTTTGCAAAAAGGTCTTAAGGATTTATATATATATTGCTGTGGGATTTCTGATTTTTTGTCTCTCTGCAATGCAATAACTGGTTTGGGACAGATATGAAAGAGCCTTATGCAGGTGAGAGCACTGGTCCGTATGACTCAGTAATACCCCTTTGACTGGCAGCAGAAGTGCGGGCAGAGGAAGATCTTTACCAGAAATTGCTACCTAAGACCCATTAACTGGAAATACCCAGGACTGAACCTGAAACTTTCTGAATGCCCCTTTTCTAATACATTTTGCAAAGTCAGACCATTGGTCTGTATTGCTCAGTAATGTCTGCTGCAGCAGGGACACTCCAAGGTTTTGGGCACAGGTAGGTGCCCCTGCTGTTTGAGATCCTTTGACTGGAGATGCAAGGATTAAACCTGGGACCTTCTACATGGAAAGCAGGGGCCCTACCGTTGGCTTCTCCCCAAAAGTCTCGCCCCCACTTTCTTCACTGGCAGGGGCTTGCCCATAGACCAAATCCGACCTCTGCCCCCCAGAGTGAGAATCACGCTTCTAGACCAGCGAGTCCTGCAATGTGCTGCCAGCTATTTCAAAGGTTATTGCGAAATTCTCAAAACAAGATTAATTTTAATCCACTTTAATTACAAAAAACTAAATATGTGCCATACAGCACTCTTTCTTTCCCCCCTCTGGGCCACTTCCAAAATTGTTAATGCTTGGTTATGAAGGCTCTTTCCATTTATGCAAACAGCCACCAGTCCCAGGGGCTAGATTTCTGGGAAGCCCAGCAGGCAGCCAGGGGAAGAGGGAGCTCAGAAAGTTCGGTTCTGTGAGCAAAACGTTATTAAGTTGGAACGTGTAATTTCCAGATCACTGCTACCTGAATGCAATGACCCCATTAGATTGTTATTTTAGAAATATTGCATTTTATACTATGAAAAGTTTCCAGTTTACTCTATTTAAGAGGAAGGGATGTTGTTAAATCAAATGGCAGGACATTGCGGCTCTGAGAAGGTTGGGGATTTTTGCCCTTGACCAGCAGGGGTTGGGTGTGGTGGCAAAAGAAAGTGTGGTTTTTGGGGAGAGCTGGGTGAGCTTGAGACAGTCACTCTCTGTTAGCCCTGTCTACTTCCCAGGATGGTGGTGGCTGTTGGGATAAAATGGAGGAGGAGAGAATGGTGCTGTAAGCTGCTTTGGGCGTTCACTGGGGAGAAAGTAGAGGATATAAATATTTAAATCATGGGGTGCAAATCGATGCTGTCTGATTCTGTCCAGTGGGCAGGATTTGGTCAGGCTTTTATCTAATGCCCTGTGGCGCAGAGTGTTAAAGCTGCAGTACTGCAGTCCTAAGCTCTGCTCACAACCTGAGTTCAATCCCCAGTGGAAGCTGGGTTTTCAGGTAGCTAGCTCGAGGTTGACTCAGCCTTCTATCCTTCCGAGGTCGGTAAAATGAGTACCCAGCTTGCTGGGGGAGAAGCGTAGATGACTGGGGAAGGCAATGGCAAACCACCTTGTAAAAAGTCTGCTGTGAAAGCAACGTCACCCCAGAGTCAGAAATGGCTGGTGCTTGCACAGGGGACCTTTCCTTTCCTTATCTAATGCACTTTATGGTGCTAGGCTGCAAACACAGCACCAAGGGGAATTTGCAAGGAAGGACTCTTTGCATCATCTCCAGACCTTATCGAGTCTCCAGTTTCGTTCATTCATTCACTCATTCATCCCACCATGCAAGAAAGCAAGTGCCTGATTTTTCCATCATCTCCCTTGCAAATGTGTTCAGTTACTCTAGTTCAATAAGATACACTTTACAGTCATTTTAATAATTCTGACTTTTGGTGCAACCTTGCCAATAATTCTTCAACAGGTTATATTGGCCCATAAACATTTTTGTTTTCCTGCCTGCTCCCATCTACTCATGCTATTTTCAGAAGGCAGCTGTGCTAGTCTACAATAGAACGAGCCAAATTCGAGTCCAGTAGAACATTAGAGACCAAGAAGGTTTTCAGGTTATGAGCTTTCATTTCTGATGAGGGGAGCTTTAACTCTTGAAAGTTCATACCCTGAAAATCATATTGGTCTTTAAGGTGCCACTGGACTTGAATCTAGCTCTTCGTGTTATCTTGTGACCTAAAAGAAAAACTAGAGAACTTCATTACCGTGTTTCCCACCTCATGAAGTTAATTGTCCATCCATGTCTCTTCCATCACCTTTTGGTTAGCTCCAGTGTTTTCAGAAACACTAGATTCAAACCAGATTTCCCCCTCAGGTCCTCATCTCCCCTCCCACATATGTTGCTGTTTCTCTTCCTGATTCCCTTGCACCAGTCATTCCCCCTCCATTGGAGTTTTTTTTGCGAGGATTTAAAAAATCCATAGTAGTATGCTGCTACAATGCAATAGGATGCTATAGTGTAAGTGCCCTGTTGCTCCTGTATTCACAGACTCCACCATGAGGAGTCACCCCTGTGTGGAAATAAATTTTACTGTAATTTTTTTTCCAGATAGCTTAGATTATTGCATTTTAATTTGTCAAAGTGCTTCCATTCTTTGTAGAAAGAGGAAAGGAATTATATAAACGTGACTTAAATATATAAATTGAAATAATCCAAGGATTCTTATAAGAGGTGTACATCTCTCCTGGCTTATGTTACATCTTTGATGTTTATATGAGGAAGGTATGTATGTACATAAGTGCAGTAAAGTTGAAACCGATTTATGGCAATCCCAGCGAATAGCTTCCAAGGCAAGTGAGAAGCAGAGGTAGTTTGGAATTGTGTTCCTCTGCAGAGCCTTGCTTGGTGGTCCCCCATCCAAATACTGACCAGTGTTTAGCTTCTAAGATCCAAGACTAGACTATACCATTTTGCGTTCCCTTTTCCTGGGGCAGGAGCATCACCCTTAGTTCAGCTGCATCTTTAAGGATGTGACATGGCAGATATAGGAAGGGCTTATTGGAGACTAGTTGTTCATTTGGGCATTGCTGAGAGAAACAGTTGAGCTGATCGTCTTCCTTGGTAGATTGCAGTGCTTAAATCTTCATAGCCCCACTTCATAAAATTTCTTATTCTGTCTGCAGCTGTGTCGCCGTCTTGGGATTAAACCTTCTTAAGACCTCATGTGAAGCTGTGTGCTTGCCCCAATGAACCAAGCAGCATCTCCAGGGAATGTTTCAGCTCAGAAAATTTGCACAGCAGTTGAGGCTTACAGTCACCCCTTCTCCTTTACCCCTCTCACTTGCCATTATCTACAAGTTTAATATTTGGAATCTCAGTCATCCAACTCAGCATCAAGTATACTTTGTGCCTCCAGAAATCCAACTCTTGATGTCTGTTGATTTCCAGCAGATTAACCCCCCCCCCAAAAAAAAAATCTCTTCATTCCTATCTGAGAAGTAGATCTTGCAGAGCAAAGTAGTTGATTTTCTTGAGGTCTCTGGTATCTGGGAAATACAAGTCCCGATTGAGACGATAAAGAACAGAGAGGCAGTGAGCGATAAGAGATGGTAGAAAGCACAAAAAAGGAAAGTAAAGAATAGGAAGAGAAAATTCATGGAAGGGTCACATGACCCAGCAAGCACTGCCTACTGTGCATGAGCCAGCCAAGGGTCCGTCTAGTTCAGCACTGTACTGGTAATGGTCCTTTGGCCAGCTGTCTCTGGAAATATGCAGGCAGGATGTAAAGGTCAAAACCTTCCACTGGGTTCTCTCCCAAACACCTGATTTCAGAGCTATACTGCTGCAAAACATGGAGGTTCTGTTGATTTGGCATAACTGATGACAATCCTGCCCTCTGTGGATTTGTCTAATCTTTTTTCTTTAAAAAAAAAAAGCAGAAAAGAATCCAGGAGTCTTCCATATGGAGAAAGTCTTGCAATTTAGGGTGTTTATCAACAAGGTCAAAAAGAGGACCCAAGGGAGGGGTGTGAAAAAGGTTGTAAAATTATGTGCAGCAAGGTGGAGGAGACTGAGAACTTCTAGCAAAATGTTGGTCAGTAGCAGAAGAGAAAGTCCAGCAGCATCTTAAAGACCGCAAATGAGACTTCCAGGGTATAATAAGCTTTTTGAGAGTCAGAGCTTCCTTTGTCAGATACCGAGTGTATTGGTAGATAAAAGAAAATATTTGGTTTGATATTCCCCCCCCCTTTGTTTTGCACAAGTGCATCAAGAGCCAGTGGAATTAATTGGCTTGGGATCTCGGGGGTGGCCATTGCCACCGAGGTCTTTTAAAATGCATTAGACACAAGCGTGTCGAATGGTGTTCTTAATGGCTACCAGCCCCCATAGCTCCTCGCGCCTCCTCCCTGTTCAGAGATATCATCATCTCTCTGGCTGCCGGGGACTCGAGGAATAGAATGAAATTTTTACAAAGGTCAGCTGATACCTACACAGCAGCGCGCTCGGCTCTGTGAAATATCTGACAGCTTAAACTAAAATCATCTAATAGGCAGCCAGTGGACTGGTTCGTGGTCAATATTGTGCCAGTTCTAACAGCAGCAGCCACTGAACAGGAAATGTAGCGAAGAAATGCTAGGGTGGATAGACCTTCATGGGATGGATCATGCCACCATGCCCTGCGCTGCCTGAGTCTTGCTGGTGATTCATTCACCTGCTACCTCTATTAAATGTATAGTCAGAGTACCTTCTCTTTCTTGCATTCGGGTGCCAAAGTAAGGAACTGCTGCTAGGGAAGCAGCGAAGACAGCATTTCTCAAACTTCTGATAGCCGAGCTTTGCTTCTTCCAAGATTAAATGCCCCCTTCACTCCTGTAGATGAAAAAGGTTTACTTTGAGAGTATATAGGGGTATTAATTATCTTCCTTTGGAGGCATCCACTCCCAGAGAGTCTGCTTGAAACCTGGGCCAGTTGCAAGGAAGCAGGCCCTGAGCATGCACAGCAGGCAGCCTCCTCCTGAGTGTGCAGTTTGGCTGTGCAGATGCATTGCAACTGATTGAACGATTCAGTTTTACCTAACACAGAGAGTGCCACCCCCTGGTGGCAAGGCCAGAGCAGAGATGTGGTACACAGCTGGTCTCTGTGGGTAGGTACTTCTGACTCTCAAGGAGCCTTTAATGGTTTAAATAAATATATTTCTCAAGGCGCATGTACAGTTCTCTCAAGGCCTGCTGCTTGCCAATTTTTGATCTGGGGGAGGAGGCAGCTTGGGGTGCAGCAAGATTCTGGAAGCTGTTCCTTCTCTCTGGAAGTGTGCAGGGGAAGAGGGCTGGAGGAGGAAAATGAACCTGAAAGAATCCCTGCATGTTCTGGCTGCTAGTAGGAAGTCTTGTTCACTCAAAAACAGAGGATATCACTCAAATACATCATAAACAGGCCTCATTTTGGGCAGGAATTTACAGGAGCAAAGCTCTGGAAATTTTCTTGAGCTCTTTATTTCTTAATGCCGCCCCCCCCCCCCCGAAAAAAAAAAACCTTGCTTCTGGGCTTCCATTGTTTAAATCCCCTGTGAGAATTTTGTTGAACTCTTAAGATTTGACAAACATTCTAATATTTTCCCCCACAAAAAGAAGAAAATATCCAAAAACATTTAAAGTGGAGTGATGAAAATCTTCATCACACCACTGTGGCCACAGAGGAGGAAGTAATTTAAAAAGTATGATGGGAGTAAGATTTTATTAAGGCAATTATAATTCAAGAAGAATTTTAAGTTGCATGTTGAGCTGATATGATTGAGTACACCTGCAAATGAGTTGTGCTAATGAGCTCCAGCACCCCTTTTTCTGTGATGACCCCTGATCTTAAATATGTCATTAAATTCACAGCTTTGGAATGTCTATGCGTCTGTGAATTTGCATTCTATTAATGTTCAGAAGTTAGTGTAAAACTTCCTCTCTGGGTAGGATTCAGGGCTGTGAAAATAGGAATCTGGTAGTACCTTCCGGATTAACAAAATGTCTAGTCTCCAAGATGCCATTAGATTCCTGCAGGGCTTTTTTTGTATGAGGAACTCCTTTGCATATTAGGCCACACACCCCTGATGTAGCCAATTCTCCTGGAGCTAGCAATAGGCCTTGTACTAAGAGCCCTGTAAGCTCTTGGAGGATTGGCTACATCAGGGGTGTATGGCCTAATATGCAAAGGAGTTCCTGATACAAAAAAAGCACCCTGGATTCCTGTTTAATTTTGCTGCAACAAACTAACACAGCTACCTCCTCCTGAATTAGCATGACAATGGTAAAGTAAGCATTCCCAGGTTAGATTTCAGCTAGAAACCCAGTTTCTCTGGCAAAAAAAAAAAAAGGGTTGTTTTGTGAATGGCTGGCCTGGGTGTGATCTAAAAACATCCTGAGAGTGGTTAGAAAGTCTTCCATTCACAGTAGGACACAGTAGAAACAAATAGAATTTCCAGGAAAATTCTGCTTGGTAAAGTGAGGGTGGCAGCCTCCATAGCCCAGACTAGCTTGATCTTGTCATTTCTTAGCAAGGTTGGCCCTGGTTAGTAGTTGGATGGGAGACCATCAAGAAAGCCTAGGCTTGCTACACAGAGACAGGCAATGGCAAATCACTTCTGTTCATCTCTTGCCTTGGAAACCCATACAGGGGTGTCAAACTTATTTGTTTTGAGAGCTGAATATGACATAACTGAGACCTGTTGTCGGGCTGGGTCATGTTGAACCGGGCCATATGTATACTTATTTAAGACTAGGTAGCAGAGATATAAACTTTATAAAGGACACAAATACAATTAATTTAAAAAAAAAACTCCTTAAAATGCTTAAAACATTAGCACTCATTGGTCTTAAAGGTGCTTTCTTTGTATTTCGCCCATGGGATCCGGAGAACTGGGCAAAGGAAGTTCTGACTCTTTCCTTCCTTCCCCAGGGGATGAGGAGGGGGAGGAGCCTCAACCAATAGAAGGAGGAGAGGCTTGGCTCAGTAGCTCTGTTGTGCAATTGAGAGAGCATGGCAAAGCAAGCTTTCTCTCCTCTCCTTCCTTCCCAAGGGAGGAGTCTCAGCTAATGGAGAAAATGGAGGTTTCGCTCTGTAGTTCCTGTGTGATTGAGCAAGCCTTGCAAAACAAGCTGTTATGCAGAAGGAAGCAAGAGAAAGGGAGAAGGAAGCAGATGATAGCCAGTTGCTCAGGGAGCTGATAGGAGCCCTCTGGGGGCCTGATTTGGCTCCCAGGCCGCATGTTTGACACTCCTACCCTACACGGTTGCCGAGTGAGGGTAGGTGTTTAAAAAAGGGTGATCCCTTTGCTAGGAGGGATAGCCTTCATCTGATAACCATGAGTGAAAAGGGAATTGTTTCTAGATCTTTCTTTAATAGAATGATACTCCACTCTTCCTTCCCATAACCCCCTCATGGCAGTTTTTGACAAACCAAGCTTAATCAAAATTTGAATTACAACAAAAACAATGCCCTGGGCTTGCTCGAAGCCCCAGGTTTCCTCTTGACTTATCACTTAAAATCTGCAGCATTTAAAATAAACAAAAAAGCATAAAACCGAGCCAACCATTATATAGGAGCATGCTCAACAAATTGCATTGTTAAAAAGGAAGCTCTCGAGCGTATGGCAGGAAGCCAGGAAGGATTGGGGCCAGGAGAATTTCCCTTAGGAGGGAGTTCTGAAGTTGCAGCACCTCTTCAGATTAGTCTCTTCCTCCCCCCCACATCTTGAGGAGTAGCTTTAGATTAAGGGAAGGATATAAAGGATAGTTTTAGATTAAGGGAAGGATATAATTCCATATTTTTATTCTTCCTTTTGTTTAGTTGCAGTAAATAGATATATACTCACTTGGATTTTTTTTTTGTCATCTTCTAATCAGTCATTTTTCTATGCTAAACAAAAGGTAGATCTCTTACTATTATTACTATCATCCTTACTATTATTACTATCAGCTGCTGTGGTTTTGTGGTTTTTCTGCAACCAAGGAACCTGAGGGAGGTTAAGGAGTGCTTTTCTGTCAGGACTAAACCAGCATATATAAATACAGCAGGCACACACACACACACACAGCATATATATATACTTCTTTTATGAGTGGCAGGATTGGAATTAGGAATAGGAAATCTCGTCAAGGTCTGGTAATTTATGGCCTTGTTCAGCCTGATACTGAAATTACCTGTGGAAAACAGGTGAGTCTGTACGGCTTATTTTGCCACAGAGTGTGGCATCAGTTCAGGCCTTTTGGTCTTTGTTACGGCTGTCCTGACAACAATAAAGTCCACAGCTCTGCTGCTGTAGCAAAACAACTGAGGTAGGAATTGTGAAGTCCTGAGTTTGGACCTTACCTTGGTGATGGTCTCATTAGGCAGGCTTTTTCTTAGTTCATAGTTCACGGTTGGTCATACCAACTACTCTTACAAAGATTGCATCAAGTTAGACATCAGCACAATGTTTCCATTGCTGCTTTTGCCCCATCTTCTCTGTGCTAACAGGTCGAATTGCTTCTTCTCCCCAATCTTTTGGTCTCTCCACTGCCTCTCCAACCCCTGCTCCGAGACTCCCATAAATCACTCTGGGCCAGAAGCGGGGGACATCGTGTTCTCTGGCAGGGAGTAATCCTTAATCCTGGAGCCGATTTCAAGAGCAGCCTCCCATTTGGAAAGCCATTTATTCTTTTTTGTTTTGTTTTGTTTTTTAAACCGACAGTTAAGTTAAAATAAATTAAAAGAGGGGGCTGCATGGCTGCCAGTGATAGCAACTGATCAGCCCCTGGCAGCAGCAGAGCTGATAACTACAGTGGCTTGGCAGAGCTGCTGGGGAGGCGGTCGGACTTCTTCAGATGGAAAATGGCCGCATGCCCAGGAGAGGAGAGCAGGATCTGTGCTTTGGCTGGCAGCCCCATGGGGTGTGCTGTAGCTTCTCCTGGCCCACCCCCTGCTCTCCCCCACACCTTCCAGTGGCCAGGTTTGTGTGCATTTTGCCTCAACGTGGATCAGCAAGAATCTACACCTTTATACACATCCTATGATTTTGAGTGGAATGATAGAATGCTCCAGAGGAGGTCTTGCTTATCAGATGAACTTACAGGTTACTTTTATACCTTTTGCCCCCTTCCTGCAAAACAGGTGTGGAGTCTGCTACTGTTTTCCAACAAACTTGCAAACAAACCGAGAATGTGAACGCAGCTGTTAAAAACCAAAGGCCTTGTGTTCCTCAGTCAAAAAGTTATAGCCTTCTAGGCTTCACTGGGCTGGCTGCCTGACAGGGCCTCCAGTGGCCATATTATGAAATGAAAAAAGAGCAATATATGAAGATAAAACCAGATGGAAGGTGACTGGAATCCATCCTCAGCTATTGGCTCTACTTCTGTGATGTCACAGAAGCCTGAAAGTTATGTGGACATAAGAGTTACACCAACAGAAATTAGAGGGGTGTATGTAGCTTGCTAACAGAAGTGGGGGATGGCATAATAATAATAATAGATTTTATTTGTATCCCGCCCTCCCCGCCTAGGTGGCTCAGGGCGGCTAACAACATTTTATACATTTACATAGATAGATAAAAAACTTTAAATTTAACAGTTAAAAATTAAGCATATAAAAAACAGTTAATAGAATTAAAATACATAATTCAAGTTAAGTTAAATGTATTTGGCAGCAATAAAGATATTCTGGCGCTGGTTCTGCCAATTTAATGGATCCATAATAATATAGATGGCGGTTCCTTTATTCCCAGCAACTCAGCAGTCGAAATCAATATAAGCTTGTCTGAAAAGGACGGTCTTGCAGGCCCTGCGGAACTGGTCAAGGTTCCGCAGGGCCCGCACTTCCTCCGGAAGCTGGTTCCACAGTGCAGGAGCCGCAGCTGAAAAGGCCCGTGCTCTGGTGTTTTGGAGCTTGACCTCTCTCGGCCCAGGGATGGTCATTTTATTTTTTCCAGTTGACATCAGTGCCCTCTGGGGTTCATATGGGGAGAGACGGTCCCTTAGGTAGGTTGGTCCTCGGCCATATAGGGCTTTAAAGGTGATAACCAACACTTTGTACTGGACTCGGTATGTAATTGGCAGCCAGTGCAGTCCGCGCAGCCCCGGCCGTATGTGCTCCCATTTCGAGAGCCCCAATAGTAGTCTGGCCGACGCGTTCTGCACCAGCTGCAGCTTCCGGGTCCGGCACAGAGGTAGCCCCAAGTAGAGGGCATTACAGTAGTCCAATCTTGAGGTGACCGTTGCATGGATCACTGTTGCGAGGTCGCGACGCTCCAGGAAGGGGGCCAACTGCCTTGCCCACTTCAGATGGAAGAATGCTGACTTGGCAGTGGCTGCTATCTGGGCCTCCATTGATAATGAAGGCTCCAGTAAAACGCCCAAACTCTTTACCTGGCGCACTGATTTCAATGGTGCGCCGTCGAAGGTTGGGAGAGCTATTTCCCCTCCCAGGGCGCCGCGACCCACACAAAGGACCTCTGTCTTCGCTGGGTTCAACTTCAGCCCACTCACTCTGAGCCACGTCGCTACAGCCTGTAAGGCCCGATCTAGGTTCCCCGGGGCGGAGCCAGGCTGGCCGTCCATTAGTAGATAGATGGATGTGAGCCAGATGTGAGTGAACATATATGAACATATGAAGCTGCCTTATACCCTTGGTCCATCAAAGTCAGTATTGTCTTCTCAGACTGGCAGCGGCTCTCCAGGGTCTCAAGCTGAGGTTTTTCACACCTATTTGCCTGGACCCTTTTTTGGAGATGCCAGGGATTGAACCTGGGACCTTCTGCTTCCCAAGCAGATGCTCTACCACTGAGCCACCGTCCCATCCCCAAGTGTGGGCACAGAAGTCTGAAAACAAGGAGAGGTTCCAGGTTTGAGACCTTTAAATTGGAGAGATGCATATCTGTTGATTGGCACAAAGCTTGGGTGCCTTTAACTTAATGTAAACTTGACCCAGCCACCTTGGAGTGGTGTTGAGGGGAGGTGGCTGGGTTCAAGTTTACAGGAAGTGAAAGGCACCCAAGCTTTGTGCCAAACAACAGACATGGGTCTCCCCAGCAGAAAGCAGCTGTTATACCACTCCCCATAATGAAAACACAAGGTCATTTCCCCAAAGAAAGTAGTTCACAATATTAAGTATCTCAGATCCACCTCTAAAGCAGTAATCCATGCTGTTTGTTTACTAGCTTTCCTCCTCACACATTCATGTTTGTCATTTGTGGCTCTGTCACAGCCTGAAAGAAAGATAATAACACTTGTTTTTATATTTTCCTGGTCTGGTCATCAACAGACAGTTCTTACTCCAGGCAAGTAAACATTCACAAGACAAATATGTTTTTATGTTAAAAGCAGCAGCAGTTGGAAGGAAGGATTAGGACTGGGGCTTCAAGATGCATAAGAGTTTAATTTTCCCCAGCATTGTTTTCCTGATTAAAAGAGACAGGTTGCTTACCTGTAACCGTAGATCTTCGAGTGGTCATCTGTGCATTCACACTCATGGAATAGTGCGCCTGCGCCGATTCCCGAATCGGTACCTGAAAAGCCCGGGATTTTTCCGTGCTCGCCGCCAATGGGCATGCGCAGGCGTCCCATTGCGCATGCTCACCGGCGCCAGCGCGGGGATCCCGCCAGTTCCTTCCTAACCGCTGGAAGCCCCTACTGGAGGGAGACCGTCAGCTGTGGGGAAGGAGGGCGGGTAGTGTGAATGCACAGATGACCACTCGAAGATCTACAGTTACAGGTAAGCAACCTGTCTATCTTCTTTGTGGTCTCTGTGCTTCACACTCATGGGAGATTAGCAAGCAAGACATACCTGGAGGCGGGAAGATGGTCAACCGGAAGAAACAGCTTGCAGCACCGCAGTTCCCAAACGAGTCCTCTGTTGAGCATGCATGTCCAGTGCATAGTGCTTCATAAAGGCATGCGGAGAGGACCAGGTGGCAGCCTTGCAAACATCCGTCAGGGACACGCCTTTCAGGAACGCCACCGATGTCGCCATCGCTCTTGTAGAGTGGCCTCGAATAGGCCCAGGTAACGGCTTCTTGGCCAACAAATAACACAATTTAATAGTCTCAGTGAGCCACTTTGATAGTCTCTGAGACGAAATCCTGGAACTTAACAGGGGCAGCATATGAAACAAAAAGCTGCTTGTCCTTGCGAAAGCTTTTGGAACGACTTAAATAAAACAATAAAGCACGCTCTACATCTAAACCATGCAACCTACGTTCCTCATCCGAGGAAGGCGTAGGGTGAAAAGTGAGCAACCAAACTTCTAAGCTGGAACTGAGAAACCACCTTGGGGAGAAAAGAAATATCAGGACTAACGAAACACCAGCTTCCTGAAAAACAAGATACGGGTAGTCACAGCGCATCGCCGTGAGCTCTCCTGCATGACGTGCTGATGTGATGGCTATCAAAAACGCTGTAACGAACACGTGGCCATCGGTTCAAAGGGACGACGAGTCAGTCTGTCCAGCACCAGAGTCAAATCCCACAACTGCGGGGGCGATCTAGATGAGGGATGAAGCCTAAGCAGACCCTTCAAAAATCTTTTAGAATGAGGGTGAGCAAAACCAGAATGTCCCTCCACTGGTTCATGAAACGCAGATATTGCTGCGAGATAAATTTTAATGGAGGAAAAAACAAGGCCAGCATCCACCAGGGATAGCAAGAACTCAAAAATTACTGACAATCCCACCCTCTGGGGAGGAACTGAAGGATCAACTAGGAACTGAAGGAACTTCCGCCACTTCCTATCATAGGAGGCTCGGGTGGAAAGCTTCCTGCTATTCAGGAAGACGTGCTGGACTCTACTAGAGAACCCACAGGGTCGATGAGCCATGCTGTCAGCTTCAGGTGGGATACGTTGTGATGGAGGACGTGACCTCTCTGTGATGGAGGACGTGACCTCCCAGAAGGTCCGGTTCCGCCGGAAACTGGTAGAAGACCCCCCTCGCCAACTGAAGCAGGATCGGGAACCAGTTCTGGTGAGGCCACAAGGAGTCACCAGGATGTAGCATGGCCTCTCTCTTGCGATTTTGTTGACCACCTTCGTCAACAACTGCAGAGGCAGAAACAGATAGAGGAACCGACCTTCCCTCGGAAGCAGCAGACCGTCTCCCAACAACTCTGGATCCGCAGCCCCTCTGAAACGAAACAGAGGGCACTTCCTGTTCTCGGCTGTGGTGAAGACATCCACCTGAGGATACCCCCAAAGCTGGAAAATAGGTTGGAGGAAGCACCACTGCAGTTCCCACTCATGTGGGGAAGCCATGCCCCTGCTGAGGGAGTCTGTCTGCAGGTTGAGGACCCCAGGGAGATGTGCAGCCTTCATGAAGATGCCATAGTCCAGGCACTCCTACCACAGATCCAAAGCCAGGGCACAGAGCCGTCAAGAGACTGTCCCCACCTGCCTGTTGATTTAGCACAGGGCAGTGGTATTGTCCATCAGCAACGCAACAACCTTCCCCGTCACCAGGGGACGGAAGGAACGGAGAGCAAAGTGAACTGCCAGCAGTTCTAAATAATTTATGTGGCAGTGAGTCAATTTCAGAGGCCAAGGGTCCCCCCCACACAGACCGTCCATGTGGGCCCCCCAACCCCACAAAGATGCATCTGTTGTGATAGTCACAGAGGGAGCAGGGAGATGAAATGGAGCTCCTTGACATATGTTGTGCCTTGACTTCCACCAGTGCAGAGTTTGAAGAGTCGCTGATGGAATGGTAAACCTCTTCCGAGGTGAGTCTCTCAATGGTCGAAACTGCCAGAGAAACCAGAGTTGTAGGCCTCTCATCCTCAGCTTCACAAAAAGTAGCATGCTTGTCGTCGCCGCCATCAGCCCCAGCATCCGCTGCAGCTGCTGCGCTGTGCCCACTTTCGACTTTGCAGAAGTTGCACCAGGTTGATAATGTCCATCGCTCTCTGCTGAGGCAGGAACGCACGATGCAGGTTCGTATCCAGCAAAGCCCCTATGAACTGAACTGTCCTTGATGGAGTAAGGTGTGATTTCTCCAGATTGACCTGCAGACCCAAGGTGTTGAGAAGACGAAGAGTGATGGCAATGTGAGATGACAAACTCTCCTTCGACTCCGCCACAAGGAGCCAGTCATCGATGTATGGAAAGACGACTATCCCTTGAAGCCGGAGACGAGCAGCCACAACGCTTATCATCTTTGTGAACACCCGAGGTGCAGTGGACAGGCCGAATGGAAGGGCTTTGAACTGGAAGTGCTGAGAACCTACTGCAAACCGAAGGAAACGTCTGAACGCAGGATGGATGCTGATGTGGAAGTAAGCATCTTTGAGGTCCAGAGTTGCCATCCAGTCCCCTTGGTTGATGAGGGGTAGGATTGTTTGCAGACTGGACATTCTGAACTTCTGGTACAGAATAAACTTGTTGAGATTCCGAAGGTCCATGATGGGTCTCAAACCCCCATCCTGTTTGGAAACCAGGAAGTAACGAGAGTAGAAGCCTCCTGTCCTGGCCTCCATCGGGACCCGTTCTATGGCTTGTTTCTGTAGGAGGTTGCTCACCTCCGCCAGCAGAGGTGGGGAAGGGGGTGTGGTGATTACCACGGATTGGGTCGGAATCTGAACAAAGTCTATTTTGTAGCCTTCTGCTGCGATGGAAAGCGCCCACCTGTCTGTTGAGATAGACTCCCAGGCCGGTAGGAAAGGGCAGAGGCAGATGGAAGAAGAAAGGATAGGGACGGTGACGTGTGCTACCGAAAAGTCAAAGGCCCTGCTTTTGAGGGCAAGTGCCCTTGGACTTGCCAGTGGTTTGCAAAGCGTATTGGTTTCTATTGTTCCCCCTGTATGGAGACCTGCTTTCCTGTTGAGTAGAGCGAGGTCACCACTGTTGTTCCAGGGAGAACATCTGGTAGGGTTTCGTGACCCAGGGTTTGTGCCACTGCTTGGGTTTGGGAGCTCTAGAAGGGGCTGGGACTCCCAGGTTTCTAGATGTTTTTATGCTCTTGTCAATCTCTTGCAGAGCAGTATCAGTTGTGGTACTGAAGAGGCCTTCTCTCTCAAACGGCAAATCCTCCACGAAGGCCCTGGTGTCTTGTTGGAGGGCTGTTGTCCTCAACCAGGAGTGGCGACGAAGGCAGACGGCCGACGTGACAGTTTTTGCAGAGACGTCCACCATATGTTTTGCCGCAGCCAATTGCTGCTTGGCTACAGCAAAACCCTTTTTCTGCAACTTCTTAGCTGCCGTTCTTTTCTCCTCGCTCAGGGAGGACAGAAGAGGGGTAAGTTGATCCCATACTGAGTATTGGAATCTAGCCATGCACGCAGCATAGTTAGATACCTTTACTCCCAGAGCCCCTGCAGAATAAAATTTTCTCCCTACGTTTTCTAGCTTCTTCCCTTCCTTATCTGGTGGAGAAGAATGAACCTTGCGAGCCTTTGAGGAGGATGACACAACCACAGAATTTGGCTTTGGATGAGAGAAGAGGAATTCTGCTCCAGCCTCTTGGACCTGGTACATGGGGTTCAATCTCCTTGATGACACTGGAGTGGAGGCAGGCTTCACCCAGGGCTCCTTCACTGCCTGAAGGATCACCTTCGTCACAGGCAGTGCAATTGCAGTCAATGTGTCACGCTGCATTATGTTGAAGATCGTATCATCCACGACAGGCTGTGGCTGTGTTATTGGGAGGGAAAGAGAAGTTGCCATCCTCTTGACTAGGTCCCCATACGACTTCAGATCCTCCGATGGCGAGATAGGAAGATCCTTAGCCATATGCGACTCTGGTGAAGGTTCTGGGGTTCTGTCTGGATCTCTTCACAGCGAATGCTCCGAAAGCATCGGTGTCGATTCCCTGACTGGCGATCGAATCGCTACCAATGAGCGGGAACGGGCCTCTTCTAACACCACAGCGCACCTCTCAGGTGGGGCAGAGATCGCTGCCGACGGGCGATGTCCAGAGTGGTGGGAGAGTCTTGACATCTGGGATGCCTCAGATTGTCGGTCCCAGTCTGCATAGTCCCGCGGGGGGTACCACTGGTATGGTGGATAAGGATACGAGTAAGGCGAAGGCCAGTGACGCTGCTCCCAAGGCAGTGGGGGTGGCGGGAAGCGCCGAAGATTTGATGATGGTTCCACATCTCTATGACCTTTCACCTGGTCCATCAGCTCCGCCAATGGTATCGGTGCCGACAACTTGACCTCTGAGACCGAGTCACTCTCACTATGCCGCCTCGATCCAGAGGAGTGGGATCGCTCCGATGCCAAGAGACGGAGTTGCTGAGAAGTGCTGCCTCTCGACACCGAAGGGCTGAGATGAGGGGACGCCAGGATTTTTCGCGGTGGAGCCATCGACGCTGAGGCATCTCGAGAAGGCGAAGGGGTGCGGGACGATCTCTTCCTCTGCTTTTCCTTAGACTTTGCCTTCTTCGGCTCGGATGATTGGGTCCCCAACACATCCCGACGCTGCTTCGCTGGGGTGTCCACCGACCCTTCAGAGGGACGCTTTGTGGATCGCCCGCGCTCGATGGGCATCTCGGTCCTGATCGGCGAGGTATCGGCTGATACGACCGGAGGGGCCATGGACTCTTCCATTGATACCGACGGGGCCGATGCCATGTTTTGCGGCCGAAGTGCCGATGCAACCAATGCAGCCGAAAGTCTCGCTGCTCGATTCTTGCGCGTCTTCTTCGAGAAGCTTAAGCAATGCACACAAGAGTCCACACGGTGCCCTTTGCCCAGTCAAAGGAGACATAGGGAGTGGCCATCAGGGGGGGCAATCTTCTTCCCACAAGATCGGCACCTCTTGAAAAAACCCCAGTGCCTTTCCATAGACGCAAGGAAAAAACCCGCTCAGGAAAGGTTCTGAGGGGAAAAACAGGGAAAAGCGAAGCCCCGAAGGGTGAGTCCAACAACAACAAACTTTTTTTTAACTAACTAACTAACTAACAACTAAATACAACACTAAGAAAAACAACAAACGGGCTATATACAACAAGGTATAAAAGGCAATCCAACGACTACCTAACTGACCGGGGACACACGAAAGGGAATCCTCTCAGCGCAGCGGTCAGAAAGGAACTGGAGGAAACCCTGCGCTGGTGCTGGTGAGCATGTGCAATGAGACGCCTGCGCATGCCCATTGGTGCTGAGCGTGGAAAAATCCCGGGCTTTTCAGGTACCGATTTGGGGATCGGCACAGGCGTACTATCCCATGAGTGTGAAGCACAGAGACCACGAAGAAGGTCAGATCTCCCCCAACATACACAGCTGCTATTTTGTTGGTGGAAAAGAAAGACAGGTAGAATCACAGAACCATAGAATTGGAAGGGACTTTCAGAGTCATATTCCAACCCCCTGCACAATGCAGGAAATTCACAAATACCTCCTCCCCACACATACATCCCCAGTGACCCCTGCTCCATGCCCATGTAAAAACTTCCAGGATCCCTTGCCAAACTGGCCTGGAGAAAAATTGCTGACTGACCCCAAAGTGGCAAACAGCATTTCCCTGGGTGTGTAGGAAAGGGCCACAAGAACTAAGCACTGATGCAACCCTTCCTGCCCTCCTTCTCATGATCTGAGAGTTAAGTATGTCTTTTTTCCCCCTCTTGGAGCTAATAACTCAGAGGGGGCCATGTTTTTCTGCAAAAACAGCAGGGGGAGTGGAATTAATGGCCCTGCCCTCTGCTGTAGCCATGTTCTTGTGACTGCTTAAGAATTCTGGCCACAAACGTTCCCTTAACATGGAGTTCTGCTCCCAGATAAGCCATTCTGCAAATTGAAAGTGTCATTTTACCTTGCTTGTTGGGGGGGGGGGCTTCCTTCTCTCCCCACTGCAGAAATTGACCCCACTTATTCCCACTTCCAAAAGAGCTTCCCTATCCCATCTGGTTGCTTCTGGCTGTAGAGGTCACTGCCTCTTTTTCACTCTCCATTGATATTCCGTGAAGTGCCCGTGAAAGATAATAAGGCCTGGAAGGAATCTTCCTGTTGGTACTCTGATGTTATCTGGAAAACATCTACACTATTTGAGAGAAAAACTATATATTTCTCGCCAAAGAAGATCCGTTCTCCAGTGCTGCACTATTCAAATTTGGCTTGCTGGGCAGAGATTAGGGGGGAGGGGGGCAGTGTCTTCTTGCACACTTAGGAAACATGGATTTCTCCTCTGCAAAACCAGCAGTTCCTGGAAACGTCAAAAAAAGGGGAGCTTAACAAACCCCATTCTATCAGGAGACAATTTTAAATTTTCAGGGTTTGAAATTTCTTTTTGACACCCCTCCCCAATAAAAATGAAAGCAAGGAATGCTTTCTGTGGGTGTGAGGGAAAACCTCCCTGGGAAATTATGTCAGTCCAATCAATATTCTTAAAGCTTCCTTTAAAATCCCTCTGCTGTTTCGACCAACCAGAAGCCTCCAAATTAAAATTTAGCCTGAGGTGAAATGCAGATGTTTTGCAGCTTGAGGCAAAAAAGCTGAGTTGCTTTGGCTTTTTCATAGGCCTCCTCATTCTTTGCATACACAAACAAACCATACCAGGTCAGCTCCCCAACTCCTATATTTTTAGAGAGGGGGGGAGAATCATATTTGTGAGATATGTTTCCCAAGTGTCAGTCGTCATAACTGTCCCAAATGTCCAGCTCAAGGAGGGATCTTAGAGCCCCCTCCCATATGTTTGAATAAGCCTTTGCTGGAGATACAAACTTTAGGGGTTATGAGTTGAATTGCCAACCTCCAGGTAGCACCTGGAGATCTCCCACTATTACAGTTGATCTCTAGATGATAGAGATCCCCTAGATAAAATGGCACCTTTGGCAGCTAGGACTCTATGGCATTATACCCTGCTGAAGTCCCTCCCAAACCCCAGCCCTCCTCAAGATCAACCCCCAGAATCTTTAGGTATTTCCCAACCCCAACCCAGCAGCCCTAGTTGTGAGGATTGAAAAGGCCATAAGATTGCCCTGATTTGGATAGCCCAGATCTTGGAAGCTAAGCAGGGTCAACTGTGGTTAGTACTTGGATGGGAGATCTCTTTTGGAATACCCAGTCAAGAGGACAGGGACAGAGGCTCTATTCAGCCTCAGTCGATATGACTTCCAAGTGCACACACACACACATGCCCATACAATATACAAAATAACAAAAAAAGAAAAGGGCAAAAGATTTCTAGGCCATATGTGAGAGCGAAACATCAGTGGGCTGCTGGAGTTTCGAGTGGTTCAGGATACTGTGTTGCCCCAAACAACAATATGGCAAGGCTGAGTCCATCCAGATTGGTGAGTGGGGCCCTTCCAAACCACTTATGAAGACCACTCAAACTCTCAGGATCTCCTCATTCACTGTAGGGCTTGTTTGAGAGGGGTTCTGAGCTTTGAGGTTGGAAAAGCCCTTGAATGAAACAGCCTCAAATAAGAAGGGTGTGCTTTTGAAAAAATAATGTAAACAGATTTACTGGGCTGGACCAAGTTCCATCTGGTCTAGGGAACTCTGTGGCCAAAGCCACCAGCCAGATATACCCAAGGAAACTCACAAGCATGCATGAAAGTGTGGCTTGCCTTGTTGGTTGTCCCTAGCGCCTCTTCTTCCAAGCTATGCAGCTTCTGTACATGGAGGTTCAATTTAGATAACATCTATCCTTCATCAATTTGCTTTTTTCTCCTCAAAGTCATTTAAGCTAACATCTTTTTTGCATGATTTGTTTTCTGGTTCACTTTGCCTCTCAGAAGACATTCCAAGCAATTCTTTGTCTCACCTCTTGTTCTGGAGGGTGATGCCGGATTATCTTTAGGATATAACATAATATGGAAAGGAAGTGGCCTCCCCCCCTCCATCTTTGCCTTCCCTTTTCCCACTTGCTGCTGAGTGAGAGAATAAGAACTGTACACAAAGTAAATTGTCGCTTAGCTGTGGGAAGATCTAGCACAGTCCCTTCCTTCCTTTGGAAATGATTGGAAAGGGGCTACCTAACGGAAAGGGAAGGATTTGAGGATTTGCTTCTTTCCAGCTTGTTGCTCACCAGCTAGGGCTCCAAGCAACCATCTCTTGGCATGCCTGTTTCATAACTAGAGGGCTAAATAAAGTAGACCAGTCCCACCTGTTAGCCTAACAGCTGGCTTTGCATAAGTTTTGGAATCCTTCCAATTCTGACATCATGGGCCTTTTTCTTGTTCAAGGAGAAAACAAGGTGTGACCGGCTCTTGTTTGAAACCAAGGGGACCCATGCTGCCTCTGTGATGGATCTGGGGAATTGGCTAAGCCTTCCCCTCAGTTTCAAGATGTTCTTACAGCAGCAAGGCTTTGGGTAGTTGCTGTGAGGTAAGATTTTTTTATGGTGCGCGAAGAGGACTGAGATCACTGAAGAAGGTGGTGTAATAAAACAATGAAAATTTATTTACAAGTGATGTGGTGAAATCTTTTTCAAGGCTATCATTATCAGGTCTGCTCATCACCAGAGACAGGACTTACCACTCTGTCGTCTCCTAGAAGCAAAGTTCCTTGAACAAGAAAAATCCCCATGATGTCAGAACTACCAGGAAGAGCCACACACTCTGCTCTCTCATTGAGACCTTTTTTCTTTCTCTGTCTACATTTTCCTCAGGCAGCCCTCAATCCCCTGCTGGAAGGAGATTGGACTCCGGAGCCACACTCCCAAAGGCTGTTGTCACACAAGGCAAAAGTACTGGTTTTGAAAAGCCAGTGGTGTGGACAAGGCATCCACACCAGTTTCTTGCCCCTTTTCATTTCCAGTTTCTAGTTGATTCAATGCTGTTGAGCAGGCCGTCCTGGGAGCTGGCCATCTGGGCTGCTGATTTGCTTGGCTCTTTGTGGAGATGGGAGGTTAGGAAGCCCAGCAGCCAGGGTTACCAGCCTTCAGGTAAGGTATGGAGATCTCCCAGAATTACAATAGATCTCCAGGCTACCGTGATCAGTTTCCCTGGAGAAAATGGCAGCTTTGGGGGGTGTTATATCCCAGCTGGGCACCCTCCTCAAGCTTCACCCCCAACTTTAGGAACTTCCCAACCCAGAGTTGGAAAATCTACTAGCAGCTTCTGAGCTTGTCTTTGTGGGTCCTTCCTTTGGGGGTTTCACTTTACAACAGACATGTTAAGAGTACTTTAATATATTTTGAATGCCCTGGACAATATTGAGCAACTAAAGCCCATGTGAAATGGTTTCCTTTCCCACCCTTGTGTGTGTATTTGTGTATTTGTTTCTGAAGCTGGTTGAGAATGAAGTTGCAGTTTTGAGCTGGTAGAATGAACTGCACAACTTCAGGCTGCTGTCACTTGGGGGTGGGGTCAAATTTCTAAGCTGCCCCCCCCCCCTGATATGCTTGTTTTCTATTGTGTGCCCCCCTCCCAACCTGCATTCCTTAGTGGTATATGACTTAGTCCTAAGCAGAGTTATATCCTTCTAAGCTCATTGACTTCAGTGGACATAGAAAGATGTAACTCTGTTTAGGATTGCACTGACAGCCTGCCATCTTCATACTGTTCTGCTTCTTGCATTGGCCAGCCTGAGGTGGAGTTCTTAAGTTTAGAAGAAACAGGCAGTAATTTTTTTTTCTAGAACTGCAATCTGTGAGTGGAGATTTGCATGTCTATGTTCTTCCAGTGAGAGGAATGAGAACAAGCCCATGTATGAAAAACCAACATGTGACTGAGTTCACCCCAGCCTTGTCTCTGAATTATATTTTTCTATGAGTGGGGAGGGACTGTGATTCAGTAGGTGGAGCATCTGCTTTGCATGGATAAAGTCTTGGGTTCAGTCCCTGGCATCCCTGGCATCTCCAGTCAAATGGATTAAGTAGTAATGCGAAAGGCCTTTTTGAGAGCCAGTTTGGTGTAGTGGTTATATGCACGGACTCTCATCTGGAAGAACCAGGTTTGATTCCCCACTCCTCCACATGCAGCTGCTGGAATGGCCTTGGGTCAGCTACTTGGGTCAGGGAGGGAAGGGTTGGAGGTGGGGTGGCTCTGTATGTCAGAGAGGATATACGGTCCAGTAAGACTGAGATCAGAGAATTAGATTCACTTTTAGAAATGCTTTGGGTTGAAATAGAGGGCCCAAAAGGAAATTTAACTATGGGAGTTTGTTATCGCCCACCAAATCAAAAGAGAGAGGACGATTATAATATGATGGAAGGCTTAAAAATAGCAGCTAAACGTAAAAACTGTGTCGTAATAGGTGATGTTAACTACCCGCAGATTGATTGGGTCAATATGTGTTCTGGTCGAGAGAAAGAGATTGAGTTTCTTGATGCTCTCAATGACTGTGCTATGGAGCAGATGGCCTCAGAACCTACCAGGGGTGGGGCGATCCTGGATTTGGTCTTAAGTAATGCTCAAGACTTGGTGAGAGATGTAAGTGATTGCGCCACTTGGGAGCAGTGACCATAATGTTATTGATTTCACCGTTTGTATAAATAGGGAGTTGTCCAAAAAGACCGCCACAACCACGTTTAACTTTAAAAGGGGTAAATACACTGAGATGAGGAGGCATGTGAGGAGGAAACTGAAAGGAAAGGTACATACGGTCAAAACCCTTGGGGAAGCTTGGAGGCTATTTAAAACTATAATCCTAGAAGCTCAGATAAAATACATACCACAAGTTAGGAAAGGCACGAACAGGCATAAGAAAAGGCCTGCGTGGTTAACAAACAAAGTAATGGAAGCTGTAAAAGGTAAGAAGGACTCCTTTAAGCGGTGGAAAACCAGTCCAAGTGAGATTAGTAAAAGGGAACACAGGCTGTGGCAAATCAAATGCAAGACTGTGATCAGGCAGGCAAAAAGGGACTATGAGGAGCATATTGCAAAAAACATAAAGACCAACAATAAAACTTTCTTCAAATATATTAGAAGTAGGAAACCAGCCAGGGAGGCAGTGGGGCCCTTGGATGACCATGGGGTAAAAGGATTACTGAAGGAGAATAGGGAAATGGCTGAGAAGCTAAATGAATTTTTTGCCTCCGTCTTCACTGTGGAAGATGAGAACTTTTTGCCCACCCCACAACCACTAATTTTGGAAGGGGTATTGAAAGACCTGAGTCAGATTGAGGTGACAAAAGAGGAGGTCCTACAACTGATAGACAAATTAAAAACTAATAAGTCACCGGGTCCGGATGGCATACATCCGAGAGTTCTGAAAGAACTCAAAGGTGAACTTGTGGATCTTCTAACAAAAATCTGTAATCTTTCATTGAAATCTGCCTCCGTTCCTGAGGACTGGAAGGTAGCAAATGTCACCCCCATCTTTAAAAAAGGTTCCAGAGGAGACCCGCGAAATTACAGGCCAGTCAGTCTGACTTCAATACCGGGAAAGTTGGTAGAAACCATTATCAAGGACAGAATGAGTGGGCACATTGATGAACACGGGTTATTGAGGAAGACTCAGCATGGGTTCTGCAAGGGAAGATCTTGCCTCACTAACCTGTTACATTTCTTTGAGGGGGTGAACAAACATGTGGACAAAGGAGACCCAATAGATATTGTTTACCTTGACTTCCAGAAAGTTTTTGATAAAGTTCCTCATCAAAGGCTCCTTAGAAAGCTTGAGAGTCATGGAGTAAAAGGACAGGTCCTCTTGTGGATCAAAAACTGGCTGAGTAATAGGAAGCAGAGAGTGAGTATAAATGGGCAGTCTTCGCAGTGGAGGATGGTAAGCAGTGGGGTGCCGCAGGGCTCGGTACTGGGTCCCATGCTCTTTAACTTGTTCATAAATGATTTAGAGTTGGGAGTGAGCAGTGAAGTGGCCAAGTTTGCGGATGACACTAAATTGTTCAGGGTGGTGAGAACCAGAGAGGATTGTGAGGAACTCCAAAGGGAACTGTTGAGGCTGGGTAAGTGGGCGTCAACGTGGCAGATGCGGTTCAATGTGGCCAAGTGCAAAGTAATGCACAATGGGGCCAAGAATCCCAGCTACAAATACAAGTTGATGGGGTGTGAACTGGCAGAGACTGACCAAGAGAGAGATCTTGGGGTCGTGGTAGATAACTCACTGAAAATGTCAAGACAGTGTGCGTTTGCAATAAAAAAGGCCAACGCCATGCTGGGAATTATTAGGAAGGGAATTGAAAACAAATCAGCCAGTATCATAATGCCCCTGTATAAATCGATGGTGCGGTCTCATTTGGAGTACTGTGTGCAGTTCTGGTCGCCGCACCTCAAAAAGGATATTATAGCATTGGAGAAAGTCCAAAGAAGGGCAACTAGAATGATTAAAGGGCTGGAGCACTTTCCCTATGAAGAAAGGTTGAAACGCTTGGGACTCTTTAGCTTGGAGAAACGTCGACTGCGGAGTGACATGATAGAGGTTTACAAGATAATGCATGGGATGGAGAAAGTAGAGAAAGAAGTACTTTTCTCCCTTTCTCACAATACAAGAACTTGTGGGCATTCGATGAAATTGCTGAGCAGACAGGTTAAAATGGATAAAAGGAAGTACTTCTTCACCCAAAGGGTGGTTAACATGTGGAATTCACTGCCACAGGAGGTGGTGGCGGCCACAAGTATAGCCACCTTCAAGAGGGGTTTAGATAAAAATATGGAGCACAGGTCCATCAGTGGCTATTAGCCACAGTGTATGTGTGTATATAAAATTTTTTGCCACTGTGTGACACAGAGTGTTGGACTTGATGGGCCGTTGGCCTGATCCAACATGGCTTCTCTTATGTTCTTATGTTCTTACAGTTCTCTCAGAGCTGTTCTCTCAAGAGCAGTTCTCAGGCAGAGCTCTCTTAGCTCCACCTACCTCACAGGGTGTCTTTTTGAGGTGAAAAGAAAGGAAGGAGATTGTAAGCTGCTCTGAGACTCCAAGTAAAGGGTGGGGTATAAATCCAGTCTCCTCCTCCTCATGCTTCTGCCTCCTCCTCCTTCCTGAGACCCTGGAAAGCCACTGCCAGTGGAGTAGATCATTCTGACCTTGTTAGACCAGTGGTCTGACCCTGTTGCCTGTTCACATGTTAAAGTGAATACACACATACCCTGCCTGTACGTGCGTAAATCTGTTTTTAAGAGAGAACCAATGAACATTCACCTTATATATGAAACGGAGGACCAGTACATAGATTAATGTGGGGTTTAAACTGCACATTCAGCTGTACACACACTGAATGTAATACGAGCATGTGTAAAGAAAAGGCAAGTGTATATTGTACACAAATCATGTGTGCATTCACTGTAATGTGCACAGGGCTATAAGGCTGGTTCATGTGTTCCTATAAATATTTGTTTCTTTTTGAAAGGGGTGTTCAAACATGCAACAAAACTCCACCCCCCCCCCCCAGCTTTAAGTGATAGAATGAAGGGCCAGGACTGGAGTCAGCCAAAAGTTTGATGCTTGTCCTAAAGTAAAGCAATTTAAGGAATAGCAGATTTTGTATACAGGTGACTCCCTCTCAACCCTCCCTCTTGTGATAAAAAAATCAGCTTCTCAAACAGGTTTGTGCAAATCTAACCTGTTGGTCATTTGGATTTTTGGATTTTAAAGCTTGAGAAAACTTAGTAGAGGAATGGGAACAGGGCAGACTGTGGTAGCAGGGGGACCTTCATGTGCCCTTATAAGGAGAGAGCAGCCCTGAATAATGCTGAGGGTGGGTGTGTGCTGATATTTCATTTCCTGGATTTCCCCAAGTATTGCTGCAGGTTTTCTAGCTGTTCTTCTCAATCTTAAGAGCTAGAAATTTGGGCACTTGCTTTATTTGCCTCCTGTCTGCAAAGTGGTATACCTTTGTGTACCATCAAGTAGCAACCCCAGCAAGGGCCTTTCAAGATACCAACTTTCAAGGCAAATGAGAGGCAGAGATGGTTTGCCACTGCCTTCCTCTGCAGAGCCTTCCTTGATGGTCTCCCACTCAATTACTAACTCTGCCTAGTTCCGAGAACTGACAAGGTTGGGCTGTACTGTGTCACCTTTCTTCACAGAGTTCTTTTAAAATGCTTTAAATCCTTTTCTAGGGGTGGGGTGGGGCAACATTTGAGATGACAGACCGTTCTCTCCTAGTGAGGAACCAACCTTTCTCACAGACCTTGAAGGGGGGTGGGGGTGGAATTTCTCAAGCGGACAACCATAATAATTTCTCATTACGGTTCCTGGCACCTCCTTGTAAAAATAAGATAATAAAAAACGTGGCTTGTACAGCCCTTTTATTAGCTTGTACCTGTCTTGTTTTTTTGGCCATCCTCCATCAGACAGAACCTCTTTTGGAAGCTGATGGGGTGTGGAGGAGGATACGGTACCATCTTGGAGAGAGGGACTCCAGTCGCCTTTCTTCTTCATCCAGCCCTGTGCTGCTCATGCAGGGCACGGAAGGAAATCCAATTCAGCTGTCTCTAGCGGCCACACACTTTGAAGCCCTTTTCTTCTCCCCCTGGAAACTTTGACCAATGTGGGGAAGGGGGGCAAATCCTCCTGTGCCCTTTAGGGCACTCAGCTGCCCCCTAGTTTAGTTGCCAGGGCTTCTTTGTAGCAGAAACTCCTTTGCATATTAGGCCACACACCTCTGATGCAGCCAATCCTCCTGGAGCTTACAGTAGGCCCTGTACTAAGAGCCCTGTAAGCTCTTGGAGGATTGGCTACATCAGGGGATGTGTCCTAATATGCAAAGGGGTTCCTGCTACAAAAAAGCCCTGTTAGTCACTAAGGTTCCGTGGCGCTTGTGTTGGAGTGACACTAGGGGGTGCTGTGCTGCAGACCTTGATGAAGCTGCCTGTGCCTCTTTCTATGGCATTCACAACTTAAAAAAAAATTATATAGGACCACTGCAGTATTGGAAAGGGTTAACTTTCCAAAGCCAGGTGGGATGCACAAACAATTGATGAATTTTGTCTTGCCTTCCCCAACGGGGTCACAGAAAGTGTCCCCCAAGCTGGTAAATGCTTGCTGAAGCCTCCCTAGGAATAACAGTGCTGCTTTCCTGTTCTGGAGCAGCTGAATTTCAGATCTGGTTGTATTCTTCTTGTATTTTCTGCATCACTGCTGCCTCTTATTTGGGGAAATGCCATTGTGAAAGCTGTAGAGGGATGGCTGTATCTTGTAGTGAGTTCAGACCCATCTTTGATGTGTCAAATTGATTATTGCGCATCTGGATGGATGCATGAGCCCAGGCTGCTGGAAAAAAACATTGGGATGAGGTGAGAACAAAAGTTTAGTCTGTGGCCTTTTAATCTGAGATGGCTCATTCACACATGCAAGCCACCGCTTTGTGCACTCAGAGGATTAAGTTGCATGTCTGAAGTGACTCCATGTGACCAGTGACAGAATGTGTAAGCAGACAGCAGGAAAGAATTGTGCTGTCGGGGCTTAGGTCACATCTGAATGCACACCACTTAGAACATAGAAACATAGAGCTAGAAGGTGCCCTAAGGGTCATCTAGTCTAACCCCCCTGCGTAATGCAGAAGATTCACAACTACCTCCCCCCTCCACTCCCCCAGTGACCTCTGTTCTATACCCAGAAGGAGGCAACCCCCCCCCCCCCAAACTCTCCAGGATCCCTGAGCCAATCTAGCCTGGAGGAGAACTCCTTCCTGACCCCAGAGTGGCAATTGGCATTACCCTGGGTATATAGGAAAGGGCCACAAGAGCTGAGTACTGGCTTATCCTTCCTGCCTTCCTTCTCACGATCTGCTTTGATTTCTCATCATTTGGCAGCTTACTGCTGAGCACCTGAGCAAATTTGTGGCAAAACATAATGATGTAACATAAGAAGGACCCTCCAGGATCAGACCAGTGGGCCATCCATTTAGTAGTCCAGCATCTTTTCTCACACTGTGGCCATCTAGTTCCTCTGGAGGTCTAACTCCAGGGCATGGAGGCTGAGGCCTTCCCCTGATGCTGCCTCCTGGCACTGGACAAAAAAGTGCTCTGTGTGCTCTGCTGGTTGGTACACACAAGTCAGCAGTGTGGGAATAAGGGACAAATCAGTCCTGACTTGAAGCTTGCTTTGTGCTAGGAAATGAGGTATCCAAAGAGTTTAGTGGGAAAATTATTATGATGCAAGCCTGGAGTCTGGTACTTGGAGCTGTCTTTTCAAGCGCTGCTTGGCTCTCACCTTGCTTGACCAGCTTCTCTGTTGATATGTCCCTGACTTCGCTGTGCCACATGAAGCTGTGGGGATTGGTGGGGGTGGGGGAGACAGGGGAAAGCTTCCCGGGGAGTTGACCGGGTCTTTTAATGGTTGCTTTAAAAGATATCAACAGGAAATGAGTCTTGTGTGCTGCCTGCTTTCTATCCTTAGAGCAAGTTCCCCATTATCGCAACAAAACAGTCGTTTTTGGAACGCAGCATCGGGCTGGGCTGGGCTTTCTCTCAGCATCTGTCTGCTTTGAGGGATGGTGGCAGATTAATGGCAGGACACTGTGGGAATGTGGCGGAGAGGTGCATTCGCTAAGCCCTCAACGGGTTCCAGCTGAGATGACTTACGTGCATGTCTCGGAGCAAATGTACCTGAAGCCTACCCTCTGCCAGGAATGCTATGATTTTATGACCTGTGTCAATAAAGCCAATCAGCTTGATGTTCTTATTTTGTCAGTGTTTGGCTTCTGCTGCTCTCAGGGAGGGATGAGACACTCTAGAGAGCTCCGATCAACGCTGTGGCATCTGACCACCAGAAATCTTACTCCACCACTACACTGGCTTGTGAGATTTCGTGCAACAGAGTACCCCTGACACACATTCAAGTGGATCTTCTCAACCAAGATTTGTAGGAAAATGTCCTTCCGTAAGCAGAATTGTAGAGATGCTGGCATTTTCCATGAGAGGCAATGTAATGCAGTGGTTAGAGTGTCTGACTAAGGTCTGGGAGATTCAGGTTTGAATCCCCACTCTCCTGATGGAAGCTTGCCGAGTGACGTTGGGCCAGCCTCACAATTTCAGCGTAACCGACCTCACAGGGTTGTTGTGAGGATAAAATAGAGGGAGAATTATGTTCACTGCCTCGTATGCTGGGAGCAGAATTTCTTTCTCAAGTAAAAGGAAATGGCGGAGTGAAGTGGCGAGCCTGCCTGGGGGGGGGGGTGAATAGAAAGGGGTGGGAAACCTATGACCTTCTGTCATGAGGAGTTGGTCAGAACAGGAGAAGGGAGCCAGGAGTGGCAGGCAATATTTATGGATTGTGTAGTATGTTTGCTTGATTTCTGGAAGGAGAGATACTGGGGCATAGACCTCTTTGTACCTTATGCTATGTGCCCTGCAGACTTAGACCTTTAATTCTAAACAAGCGGAGGTAGGGAAATATGCCATAGTTGTCCCACTGTGCAATGAATGCACTATATACTTCACGGTACTTTTCTTGCATTACCGTATTGGCATTGAGAATCCATTTCTGACTGTAGCCTGGTGGGTCTCCGCACAAACAAAACCCTTAGAAGAGCATCATTTTACACAGTGAATGTAACTGACGTGCCAAATCTTTGGGAAATGTTCCTGATTATGCAGAAAGGTTGTGTTTGTGATCCATATACATTTTCTGGGCAGGAATCCCTGAGCACGGCCCAGTAAGAATGCTGGAGCATGTCTAATTAGAACTTCCTCACTCTGGGCTTGGTAGAAATGCAGAGTGGAAGATGCAGGAAATGATACCAGCGAGAAGAAGTAGTATTTTTGTAATGCACCAAAGCATGGGAACTAGAGTTTCCAGCATTTGTTTCAGGGATATATAGATGATTGCAGGAAAGTTATGTAGGGGTGCTGTAGGATTTTTGGGAACAGAGTGCCTCTCAATCCTTATTTTTTAAAAAACCCATCTCTCATACAGGCTTTTGCCAGTCCTTCGGTTAACGGCTTGCAGCTCCTTCCTTGGCACAGCCTTGTTGTCTGACAGCAGCTGCAAGGGAGTTTTTTTTGCACAGGGACTGAGGGCTCCCTGCAGCACTAATGGGCCTGTCACTCAGGTGTGGGATGTCAGGGGAGATTGAGGCATCCTTGCTGCAGGCCGGGCTGCTGGGATTGGAGTGTGAAGCAGCTGCTTGCGTGTAGGGCAAACCAGCCTTCCTCTTTCTCTGCTGCCTCTCCAAAACCTCCCCATATACAGAACTTCCCTCTCTTTGTTTAGCAAGAGACTCAGAAATTCTCAGTGGTGGTGAGGGCAGCAATACAACCATGTTCTGCAACAAAAATTCTGGGTTAGCAGCAGTAAACAGCAAATGTACTGAAGTGCTTTTCACTGTTTGCATCTTATGATTTCGAGGGAGGGAAGTTGCAGTATTTGGAAAATTTTGTGTTCAGGTTTTTTGTCTGTATGTAATTGGGTGGGGGTGGGGTCTGAAGCAGAAGTGCCTGCTTGGGCAGGGAAACATGGAAAGGGACTACAGCTCAGTGATAAAGCATTTGTTTGGCATGCAGAAGGTCCCAAGTTCTATCCTCGACATTTCCAGTTAAAAAAAGAACAGGTGGTAGGTGACATGAAAGACCTCCACTTGAAACCCTGGGCAGCCACCACCAGCTAGAGCGGATAATACTCAGCTTGATGAACCAATCATCTGACTAAATATAAGGAAGCTTCATTTGCTTCTCATGGGCTATGGAGGGTGGTGGGCTCCAAGGAGCGGCTGATAATTGTGCTGTGTGACTTTTCTGCAGAACGTCTTCTTAAATCCTTTTGGCAAAAGGATACCAACATATTTTCTGTCTCTCTGTTGTGACAATGAAGACTAGAAACCTGAGAAATGCCCGAGTCTTTTGCTATTCTACTTCAGTCTGTTGGCTTCTGTGCTGGAACTCTTATTATGCAGGATAAGAACATAAGAGAAGCCATGTTGGATCAGGCCAACGGCCCATCAAGTCCAACACTCTGTGTCACACAGTGGCAAAAAATTTTATATACACACATACACTGTGGCTAATAGCCACTGATGGACTTGTGCTCCATATTTTTATCTAAACCCTTCTTGAAGGTGGCTATACTTGTGGCCGCCACCACCTCCTGTGGCAGTGAATTCCACATGTTAATCACCCTTTGGGTGAAGAAGTACTTCCATTTATCCGTTTTAACCTGTCTGCTCAGCAATTTCATCGAATGCCCACAAGTTCTTGTATTGTGAGAAAGGGAGAAAAGTACTTCTTTCTCTACTTTCTCCATCCCATGCATTATCTTGTAAACCTCTATCATGTCACCCCGCAGTCGACGTTTCTCCAAGCTAAAGAGTCCCAAGCGTTTCAACCTTTCTTCATAGGGAAAGTGCTCCAGCCCTTTAATCATTCTAGTTGCCCTTCTCTGGACTTTCTCCAATGCTATAATATCCTTTTTGAGGTGCGGCGACCAGAACTGCACACAGTACTCCAAATGAGACCGCACTATCGATTTATACAGGGGCATTATGATACTGGCTGATTTGTTTTCAATTCCCTTCCTAATAATTCCCTTTTTTATTGCAAACGCACACTGTCTTGACATTTTCAGTGAGTTATCTACCACAACCCCAAGATCTCTCTCTTGGTCAGTCTCTGCCAGTTCACACCCCATCAACTTGTATTTGTAGCTGGGATTCTTGGCCCCAATGTGCATTACTTTGCACTTGGCCACATTGAACCGCATCTGCCACGTTGACGCCCACTCACCCAGCCTCAACAGATCCCTTTGGAGTTCCTCACAATCCTCTCTGGTTCTCACCACCAATTTAGTGTCATCCGCAAACTTGGCCACTTCACTGCTCACTCCCAACTCTAAATCATTTATGAACAAATTAAAGAGCATGGGACCCAGTACCGAGCCCTGCGGCACCCCACTGCTTCCCATCCTCCACTGCGAAGACTGCCCATTTATACTCACTCTCTGCTTCCTATTACTCAGCCAGTTTTTGATCCACAAGAGGACCTGTCCTTTTACTCCATGACTCTCAAGCTTTCTAAAGAGCCTTTGATGAGGAACTTTATCAAAAGCTTTCTGGAAGTCAAGGTAAACAACATCTATTGGGTCTCTTTTGTCCACATGTTTGTTCACCCCCTCAAAGAAATGTAACAGGTTAGTGAGGCAAGATCTTCCCTTGCAGAACCCATGCTGAGTCTTCCTCAATAACCCGTGTTCATCAATGTGCCCACTCATTCTATCCTTGAAAATGGTTTCTACCAACTTTCCCGGTATTGAAGTCAGACTGACTGGCCTGTAATTTCACGGGTCTCCTCTGGAACCTTTTTTAAAGATGGGGGTGACATTTGCTACCTTCCAGTCCTCAGGAACGGAGGCAGATTTCAATGAAAGATTACAGATTTTTGTTAGAAGATCCACAAGTTCACCTTTGAGTTCTTTCAGAACTCTCGGATGTATGCCATCCGGACCCGGTGACTTATTAGTTTTTAATTTGTCTATCAGTTGTAGGACCTCCTCTTTTGTCACCTCAATCTGACTCAGGTCTTTCAATACCCCTTCCAAAATTAGTGGTTGTGGGGTGGGCAAAAAGTTCTCATCTTCCACAGTGAAGACGGAGGCAAAAAATTCATTTAGCTTCTCAGCCATTTCCCTATCCTCCTTCAGTAATCCTTTTACCCCATGGTCATCCAAGGGCCCCACTGCCTCCCTGGCTGGTTTCCTACTTCTAATATATTTGAAGAAAGTTTTATTGTTGGTCTTTATGTTTTTTGCAATATGCTCCTCATAGTCCCTTTTTGCCTGCCTGATCACAGTCTTGCATTTGATTTGCCACAGCCTGTGTTCCCTTTTACTAATCTCACTTGGACTGGTTTTCCACCGCTTAAAGGAGTCCTTCTTACCTTTTACAGCTTCCATTACTTTGTTTGTTAACCACGCAGGCCTTTTCTTATGCCTGTTTGTGCCTTTCCTAACTTGTGGTATGTATTTTATCTGAGCTTCTAGGATTATAGTTTTAAATAGCCTCCAAGCTTCCCCAAGGGTTTTGACCGTATGTACCTTTCCTTTCAGTTTCCTGCAAGAGGATTCCAAGCAATGCAATTTTTCAAAGCTCTTTTGTTGGCCAGCTCCTGCCTTCCATTTCCTTCTCATCTTCCACTTTGGCAAAGGTCCTACCAGGATGATAATTATGCAAGGCATTGACAGATCTCTTCCCAGGGGGCTAGTTAGACGTTTGTTCAAGAACCGTTAAAACAGACTGTTGGTATAGAGAAAACTAACCTGTAGAGGAGAAAGTTCTGCAGTGGCCTTTTCCCCGTCATGCTCATTTTGAATGTGCAGGCAACCTGCAGCCTTGAATGGCACAGTCTACATTGTCCTTGGCACAGGCAGCCTTTTAAAGCTGGTTTCAGGTTAGAGATGGTCATCCTCAATGATCTGGGCAGCTGTTGCCAGCCTCCTGGCTATTCCTCCCCCCCCTCCAGTAGTTATTTGATAGCATCTACCCATCAGCCAGTAGGTTTGTCAAGCTTTGATCTGAAACACTGAGCTTCCTCCACCACTTCCTGGCACAGAGTGGAGGTAGAGCCAGGACAAAAGGTGATGGGTTGAGATGGGGTTTAGCAGCCCCCAATTTGAGTTGCTTGCAGAGCAGCCCCCACCTCCATCCTGTGACCTTTCTGCTCTTTAGTGGTAGTTCCAGGATCTGCTATCAAAGACAGAATTTTTCATGAATAGGTGATTTATATTTCAAAATAGCTTATTATATTTTAAACCCAAGTAGGGGAAGGGGGAAATGCCCTTGGATTCGTGCCCTGGGCATCGCTCCAAAAAAGATGTGGGTTGTCTCTGTTGGCCTGCTAAATTTATGGGTCAAACCAGGATCCTGTTGCCTGGCTGTTGACTTGACTGCCTGACCTACAGAAGGGTTTTTCTGTGTGTTCCAGGGCAGCTGCTCCTTGAGTGCCATCTGCAGCCATCCAGAATTCAGGGCAGGCAGCTTCTTTCTCTCCTTGCCCTCTTTCCTCCTGGCCTTGGCCCTCCTTCTGCCTGCACCGTGGGGCTCCTCTTGCAGCACTGGTGGGATCGGAGCAGGCAGCAACAATCCTGAACCATCAGGAAAAGAGACCATCAAGAGCTCATTCTGTTGGAACTAATTAAAACGAAGAGAGAAAAACTGAGGAGTAGAGTGCCCTGGAGGCATGTGTTATCCTCCATGCACGGGGCTGACAGGCTGGGATGTCATTCTGTTGTTGAAGTTGGTTTCTATGAGCAAAATCTCCCTGGCTGTGGGTCAAGGGTCAGCCCAGGACTCCAACTTGGGATGGCTGAAATGTCTCTGCTGTCTGGTAACAGCAGGCAGAAGACCCAGCTCTGCTGAAGAAGAGCAGATGGCAGATGCCTTGCATTTATACCAGGCCTGGCCAATCCAGAAGCCCCATACTGTGCGCCAATCCCAAGGGTCGATTTGCATACACCCGTTCCTTTCTGTGTTTCATGGTGACTCAGATGCTTGAGTATGCACAGTGTTTCAGATAGCCTCTGCCAGTTTGCTCTGAGCTTCCGGTTCCTGGGACAGAGTCCTGGGCTACTGGCTTGGCAGGATTCTGGGGTAGCCAATAAATAGTACTTGATCAGCAAACCATCCCTAACTGAAGTGTGGTTGAATGGTGGCCAGTGTGGCCCAGGAAGGTGCTTTTTGCTAGGAGGCTGCACCTTGTTTGAAAGCATCAGAAGTTTCAGTCTTTGCAGGATTATAGAAATTAGTGGCTTTCTACCTTTTTCACCTTTGAAAGTTTCCTCCATGTCAGTCAAGAGATGTGGACACTGTGTGCATTGCAAGTGATTCTTATGGTGTTCTAAGAAGTGTGCTCCATTCATTCTTGTGCTTTGCCATCATCTTGCATGAACTAGGGGTATGTAGACCATTCCCAAACCTCTTCTGAAGTTGCATTTTGCAGGGGAAGATCATACCCATCAATCTGTCACGTGTTTACCTTGCTTTTCCTCTCTCTCTCTTTCTCTCCCTTTCTCCATTTCTGCAGTCTACACTGAATCAGGAGGGATAAAAAAACTATTGATTTTTATCACCTTTCAGAGCTCTGTTCTTGCCTTTTCCAGTGGCAAATCCGTTTTTCCAAATAAGTGCAAGCAGCTCCAGCACAGCTAGGCTCATAGTGGCCTAATTGTTATCCCCCCTCCCCGTTTCTCTGTTGGCCTAATTGTGGGGTGGGGTGGTGGTGGAATTTCCTGGGCAGGAAACAGAAGCTGAAATCAGAAACTTATCAGAAGTTTAGCTCTGGTGGTGATATTTATGGCAATCATTGGAGAGCCTCTCTTATTCTCATCCTAGCCCTGCCTAATTTTAGAGAGCAGGTGGGAGACTGTGGCATTTTGTAACAGGCCTGAAAAAGTCCGTAGGAACCACAAACAAACTCAGCAAACAAATATTAAATGGAACCTCCATATTCAGGGGTAATAAACCTATGAATACTGGCATCGAAGGCAACATTAGGGGAAGACCTCAGCCCCTGTGCCCTATTGTTGGCCCTCCAGGTGGGTCACCCTGTTAGACAGGGTGCTGGACTAGATGGATAACTGGTCTGATCCAGCAGGGCTCTACCTGTGTTCTTCAAGGTCATAGAACCTTTCTGCTTGGTGTGCTGCACTTCTGTTTGCATAGAGTTCTGTATTTAAAGGGAGCTCAAAGCTGGGCTCCATAATCAGTGGTCTGATATTGATGATGATGATGATATTGGATTTATATCCCATTCTCCACTGCGAATCTCAGAGTGGCTCACAATCTCCTTTATCTTCCTCCCCCACAACAGACACCCTGTGAGGTGGGTGAGGCTGAGAGGACTCTCACGCTGTCCTTTCAAGGACAACTCCTATGAGAGCTATGACTGATCCAAGGCCATTCCAGCAGGTGTAAGTGGAGGAGTGGGGAATCAAACTTGGTTCTCCCAGATAAGAGTCCGCACACTTAACCACTACACCAAACTGGCTCTTGTGGTGCAATCTGAAGTGGTACAATCCATGATCCAGCAGGTGTAAACCAGTTCTCAATTATAAGATAGTTTGGACTCCCCAATTGTGATTTCTGCATTGGGAGCCAGCATCCCATAATGGATAGAATATTGGGTTTAGATGTGGAAGATCTGGCCTTAATCTCCTCTGCCAGCCTCAAAGTTCAGGGCTAAACTAGACCTTATGTTTATCATGAGTCCCAACCTGTTTTACAGACAGACATGGCATAGGGGCATTAATCTTGCCAAGTGTTTTGCAGCAGGGTTTTTTTTTTTTTAGCAGGAATGCACAGGAATGCAATTCCTGCTGGCTTGGGGTTGGGTGTGTGTGTAGCCTAATATGCAAATGAGTTCCTGTTGGGTTTTTCTACCAAAAAAGCCCTGTTTGGGGGCATAATTTGGCTTGGGCAAGGGATGTGGGCAGGAAGGCCGTCCTGCTCCGCCCCCTCTACTGAATTCCTGAGCCAGTTCAGGCCCTGAAATGTTTGGGAATGTTTTTTCCTTGGTGTACATGTTTATCAGTAAAATGGGTTGGGAAATCCTGACACATGGCAGAGTTCCCATCTAGTTTGGCCCTCATTAGATGGATATTGGACCAATCAAAATCTCTTGGCATCATCCTACCTCAGAAGGTTGTTGCAATGATAAAAGACATGAAAGTGTCAGGTCCTTGGATGGAAATCTGATACCTGTGCAGACAGACAAACTTGGTGTAATATTTTTCAACCTGCAGCACTACAGATACAGCTTCCTTGCTGTTTGCAAGCTGCTTCCTTGAACGGTGAGGCTCGCCAAATAATTACGGTATCATCCCAGTAGTCGCTTGTGCTTTATGGGATCAGCAATCCCAAATCTCTGTTATGTGCAAGAGCCAAGTAGGTGTGAATGGCAGCAAATGAGCATTTTTCTTTCTTGGGCTTCACCTCCACACCCTTCTCTTGAACATCTAACAGCCCTTCCACCTCTTCTTGCCTCTGCTTCACCTTCTCCACATACCTTAACCGCTGGATGGCTCCAAGGTGGCCTAAAATCCATTATGTATTCAGAAATCTGACTTAATAAGGCAACCCTGGCCTCATTATTGTATTAATGAGTTATTAAAACGTTGTTTGAAGGCTATGGGACTCTTCACGCTGGATTATTTTCCAGAAATCAGTGCTCACATACTCCGTCTTGTATTTTCATTTTTTTAAAGGTCCCTTGGCTTCTCTTAAAACAAGAGTCTGAAGCAATTCTCCATTATATAGGTACACTTGCATTGGAAGCTCTGACTCATGAAAACGGGTTATGAAATAAAATTTTGTTAGTCTTTAAACTGCCACTGGACTCGTTTTCCTGCAACACACCAACAAGGCAACAGGCTAGAAAACTTAACATGGTCCTATGGAATCCATTTCCGCAGGGTGTTTGTAGGTTCCCTACTTTGTTTCATTGTTCACTCCTGGATCACACCTAGCACCTGGGTCTTGTGGCAGTAGTGCACTGCCAGGGTTATTACACCTGGCCATATTGAATGCATTGAATGAATGAATGATGTGCCATTGAGTCATGACCAACTCATGGCAACCCCATCTGCAGGGTGTTCAAGGCAAGAAATGGGAAGAGATGGCTGGTCATTGCCTGCCTCTACATAGCAACCCTGGACTTTCTTGGTTGTTTCCCATCTAAGTACTAACCAGAACTAATCCTGCTTTAGCTTCCCAGCTGATGAGCTCAGGCTAAGGTGGGTTGTTCAGGCTGATTTTATTTTTGCTGATTGGAGCAGGGACAGCTTCAGCTGGTGGGCAGGTCAGGCAGAACTTAGTGGAGGTCCTGCTTTAGGTCCTGCTTAGTGGAGGTCCTGCTTCACTTTCTATGCCTGTTTCCTCTCTACCCATAGTGGGGCATTTGGGGGCAATGCCCCCTACAGATGAGCCCTGCCCAACCCTGAAAGGATGCCAGATCCACCCACCTACCTACCCATCTACTCCTGACTCCTGCCCACTGCGGCCTCACTGGCTTTTCCTGCATCAGCCCAGGAAGGGTATTTAAAGAGATGTATGTCTCCCTGAGTTGCACTGTGGCGGTGGCACACCCCAGTATTTAAAGAAATACATGTGTCTTTAAATACCTTCCTAATCTAATTAAGCTCCCTGCTCCTAGTGCTTGCCCCACCACCAAAAATTTTCTGGCTTCATGTTTCGCCCCCACACTGTATCCAAACCCTGTCCCAAACCTCAAAGCTGTCTGTCATGGAATGTAGCTAGATGTGGACACCAGGAACCACCAACTTTGGGTTCTGCATACTTAATTTTTGTTTTGTTTTGCTCTGGTTGTTAGCAGAAAGTAATTTGGTGCCCCTTCAACTAGAGCAATCCTTCTGCAGACAGCCTTTCCCTAGTCTTGTGAGATAGGAGACTTCATCCCATTAAAAGGAGAGGCTTTGGCTCAGTGGTAGAGCATCTGCTTGACATGCAGGAAGTCACAGATTCAATCCCCAGGATCTCCAGTTAAAAGGGTCAGATCATAGGTGATGGGAAAGATTTCCACTGCACCATGGAGAGCCACTGCCCGTCCAAGTAGACAGCAATGACTGCAATGGACCAGTGGTCTGATTCACTGTGTGAAGAAATGCATTTTCCCTAACATCCACTTTGTGTTTTAAAAGGTTTCTTTTCCTGTTCCCTGGGCAGAGAACAGAAGGAAGGAGGAAGCCCATCAATGGCTTTACAGGCTCACTTCTTAAGAAATGTTAATGAGTCTCACTAGAGACAATGGGATGGTCAAGTCTCCCCCTTCCCTCCCCTTCTGCAGGCAGGTAGCTGAGAGCTGGGGTGTATCGAATTCTAGAGAGGCTAAGGATGGAATTTCCTGGACACAACAGGAAAAGGTGGCATGACCTGGGCAGACTGGGGTTAAGTGGGAGGGGAAAACAGGTGATAAATTCTCCTTGCAACAGGAAATAGCACTTTTTGTGGGATGCTAAATTGAGGAAAGAACTCTGAGCTGGGCTCTGCAAGAAGGCAGCCATTTTGACTATGTGTTTGCTTGGAGAACTGAAGGGGGCTTATGAACATAAGAACATAAGAGAAGCCCTGTTGGATCACACCAATGGCCCATCCAGTCCAAAACTCTGTGTTACACAGTGGCCAAAAAAAAAGGAGGTTCACAAGTGGGGCTAGAAGCCCTTTGCCCCCCCCCCCTCCGCCCCCAAGAATACAGAGCATCACTGTCCCAGACAGTTCCATTAATGTGCTGTGGCTAATAGCCACTGATGGAACCTCTGCTCCATATTTTTATCCAAACCCCTCTTGAAGCTGGCTATGCTTGTAGCCGCCACCACCTCCTGTGGCAGTGAATTCCACATGTTAATCACCCTTTGGGTGAAGAAGTACTTCCTTTTTTTGCGTTCTAACCCGACTGCTCAGCAATTTTATTGAATGCCCACGAGTTCTTGTATTGTGAGAAAGGGAGAAAAGGACTTCTTTCTCTACTTTCTCCATCCCATGCATAATCTTGTAAACCTCTATCATGTCACCCCACAGTCAACATTTCTCCAAGCTAAAGAGCCCCAATCGTTTTAACCTTTCTTCATAGGGAAAGTGTTCCAAACCTTTAATCATTCTAGTTGCCCTTTTCTGCACTTTTTCCAGTGCTATAATATCCTTTTTGAGGTGCGGTGACCAGAATTGTACACAGTATTCCAAATGAGATCACACCATCGATTTATACAGGGGCATTATGATACTGGCTGATTTGTTTTCAATTCCCTTCCTAATAATTCCCAGCATGGCATTGGCCTTTTTTATTGCAGTCGCACACTGTCTTGACATTTTCAGTGAGTTATCTACGACCCCAAGATCTCTGTCTTGGTCAGTCTCTGCCAGTTCACACCCCATGAACTTGTATTTGTAGCTGGGATTTTTGGCCCCAATGTGCATTATTTATTTATTTATTTATTTATTTATTTATTTATTTATTTATTTATTTATTTATATTAAGATTTATACCCCGCCCTTCTCACCTAAGTGTCTCAGGGCGGCTTACAACATAATAATTCAAACACTTCAGTTTAAAACATTTAAAAATACAATTAAACCATAAATTAATAAAAACAAGATAGAATAAAACCGGCGGCCTATAGATACATTTTGTTCCATCCAAGATATTTTTCATTGTCAGTTAATGTCATAGGCCTGCCGGAAGAGGGCTGTCTTACAGGCCCTGCGGAATTGCCCTAGATCCCGCAGGGCCCGCACCTCTTCCGGCAGCTGGTTCCACCAATAAGGTGCCGTTATTGAGAAGGCCCGATCCCTGGTGGATTTTAGACGGGCCTCCTTTGGCCCGGGGACTACCAACAGGTTTTGTGAACCTGAGCGTAGTACTCTCTGGGGAATGTGTGGGGAGAGACGGTCCCTAAGGTAGGCAGGTCCTAGGCCATATAGGGCTTTAAAGGTAATGACCAACACCTTGTACCGGACTCGGAATATTACTGGCAGCCAGTGCAGACCCTGGAGCCCCGGCCGAATGTGCTCCCGTCTTGGGAGCCCTAATAACAGCCGGGCAGCAGCGTTCTGCACTAACTGCAGTTTCCGGGTCCGGCACAAGGGTAGCCCCATGTAGAGGGCATTACAGTAGTCCAGCCTCGAGGTGACCGTAGCATGAATCACTGTTGCCAGGTCGTCACGTTCCAGGAAGGGGGCCAACTGCCTCGCCCGCCTAAGATGAAAAAACGCGGACTTGGCAGTGGCTGCTATCTGAGCCTCCATCGTCAATGAAGGCTCCAACAGCACCCCCAGGCTCTTGACCCTGCCCGACGCTGTTAACGGAGCGCCGTCAAAAACTGGCAGGGGGATTTCCCTTCCCGGGCCGCAGCGACCCAAGCAAAGGACCTCTGTCTTTGCCGGGTTCAACTTCAGCCCGCTCAGCCTAAGCCACCTAGCCACTGCCTGTAACGCCCGGTCCAGATTTTCTGGGGCGCAGGCGGGCCGTCCGTCCATAAGCAGATAGAGCTGGGTGTCATCAGCATATTGATGGCAATCCAGCCCATACCTTCGGGCCATCTGGGCAAGGGGGCGCATATAGATGTTAAATAACATCGGGGAAAGCACCGCCCCTTGAGGCACCCCGCAATCAAGCATGTGTCTCTGGGACAGTTCCTCCCCAATCACCACCCTTTGTCCCCGACCGTCAAGGAAAGAGGAAAGCCATTGCAAGGCCAACCCCTGAATCCCTGCGTCGGCAAGGCGGCACGCCAGAAGCCGATGGTCGACCATATCGAACGCTGCCGAGCCGCCTTGATCCAGATGTCGCCGAAGGTCATCCACCAGGGCGACCAGCACCGTCTCCGTCCCGTGGCCCGGGCGGAAACCAGACTGGTAGGGGTCAAGCATTACTTTGCACTTGGCCACATTGAACCTCATCTGCCACGTTGACGCCCATTTACCCAGCCTCAATAGATCCCTTTAGAGTGCCTCACAATCCTTTCTGGTTCTTACCACCCTGAACATCTGCAGTGTCATCTGCAGACTTAGCCACTTCACTGCTTACTCTCAACTCCAAATCATTTATGAACAAGTTAAAGAGCATGGGACCCAATACTGAGCCCTGCGGCACCCCACTGCTTACCGTCTTCCACTGCCAAGATTGCCCATTTATACTCACTCTCTTTTTCCTATTAATTAGCCAGTTTTTGATCCACAAGAGTACTTGTCCTTTTACTCCATGACTCTCGAGCTTACTAAGGAGCCTTTGATGAGGAACTTTATCAAAAGCTTTCTGGAAGTCAAGGTAAGCAACATCTATTGGGTCCCCTTTGTCCACATGTTTACCCCCTCAAAGAACTGTAACAGGTTAGTGAGACAAGATCTTCTCTTACAGAACCCATGCTGAGTCTTTCTCAATAACTTGCGTTCATCAATGTGCCTACTCATTCTGTTCTTGATAATGGTTTCTACCAACTTTCCCGGTATTGAAGTCAGACTGACTGGCCTGTAATTTCCTGGATCTCCTCTGGAACCCTTTTTAAAGATGGGGGTGACATTTGCTACCTTCCAGTCCTCAGGAACGGAGGCAGATTTCAATGAAAGATTACATATTTTCGTCAGGAGATCCACAAGTTCACCTTTGAGTTCTTTCAGAACTCTTGGAATTATGTCATCCGGACCTGGTGACTTATTAGTTTTTAATTCATCTATCAGTTGTAGGACCTCCTCTCTTGTCACCTCAGTCTGACTTAGGTAATGAGTCAGGTAATGGACTTCAAGGTAATGAAAACTTTATAGAGAGCTAGAACTTCTTAAAGATAAAGAGCCTGTCCTATTTTAACAGCTGGTAGGGCATGTATAAAGAGAGGGATGGAGGATTCAATTGCTCAAATGTGGTGTTGTGCTAAAAGTATGCTTTCAAGCATTTTCTTTTAATTAATACTTCATAACTTTGAATGCTGGTAGTGGTTCTCTGTACCATGTAGACTCCACCATCTCAAACATGCTTTCAGAAGAGAGGAGCCAGGGAGAAGGCAGGCAAGTAGCTATTCCTCCATAGGCATGCAAGGCAGTAAACTGTTCCTATGGTGACCAGTTGCTGGGCAGCAGAAGACACAGAGGCAAGGCCTCACAACTTGGAAGAGGGGGTCCTGATCCTCCCAATGGAAAACCCCTACAAAAATCAGGTGGTGGTGGCAGCCTACCCTGAGAGAGAAAGAAAAGCCCCTCCATGGAGTTGGAAACCCCTAGGAGGACAGGGCAGAACAGGGCCTGCAGGCCAGTCATATTCTGCCACATGGTGTAAGGCAGCTTCATATGTATATGTGTATAAAGATTCTCAGCTCTGTGATTGTTTCATAATGAGTTACATGAAAGGTGAACTAGGAACCCTTGTTTTGTCCCCACCCCCACTCCCTGGGCTGTTGACTTTTTTATTCTGATTCTTGAAAACTACAGGTTGAAGATGCTTCATATTAGAGCTGAAATTTGCTTCCAGAAACTCCTTTCTGAATGTTGACATTTACTATTCATTGGGTGTTTTCTGATTATTCATGGATTTGCTTAGCATCCAGCAAATATTCAATATCCATATTTTATTTCAATATTTGATACTTGACAGTACTGGATAGTTGACAGACGGTGGTACTTAGTATTCGGGGGATGGTGCACAAACAGTATTTAGTACTTGACATTTGGCCGCTTACAAGATTTCATATTTGACACCTGCCAAAATCAAAACAAGCCAGAGATGTTATCAAGTCTAAAGTACTCAGATATCACATTTGGTGGTAACATTTGGCACAGGGGGTTTGTGATTTGAAGCTCTGCATTCAGAATGCAAGTGGAAACAGTGGAAGTGGTGTTGAATCTTGATTATTTGCAAAAAGTTGGTTTAAGCTTTTGTTCCAGGGTTTTACTGTTACATAGGGGGTGCTGCTAGCAGTATGAATTGCAGAGCCAACTGGCTAATGCAAAATGTCTGCCGTTTTGAGCCTGCCGCTTTGACAAGTGGCATGTGTACATGTGCATGCACGTCAGGGAGGGCTTGCATTTTGCACTGCCTGGGGGAAGGACACGCACTTTGCTTATGTAGACTAGGAAATGTTGCATTCTTTCCTGCCTCACTTATCTTCAGATGCAAAAGCTCTTATTGGGGCTGGTCATGGTGCAAGATGGAGCAGAGAGTTTCCAAGAGCAAGCATTTCTTTTTCTGCATAGGAGCACAGATATCCCACTTTGTAGAACTGGACTTGTGTTGATGTAATGGCTAAATTCCTCTCACCTGTTGAAGATCAGTTTATGCTTTACTCCATAGCTCCTCTGTCCCCAGAACCTCATTCTGGGTTTTGAGTGCTGGTTGTACTGCAGTGTGATGGATCTGGTTGGTACCTTGAGCACTGGCTTCATTTATCTGCATGCATGCATGCCTACGTTTAATTTAGGGGTGGGGTGGGGACCATGCACACTGCTGTATGTTTTGTTTCAGTGACAGGAGTCGCATGCCAGGAGGGGAGGACAAGAGAACATTTGCTGGACAGTTAGACTGAACTTTTAAATCCAATTAACTACCCAGTCCCAACAGGCTTGTATGTTTTGTAACCGCATGTCTAAAAGGCACAAGTCTGAACTGCAGTAAACTTCCCCAGATCATACCTTTGGGAAAGAGTCTCCTGTATTTCATAGGATATAAAGTTCTTTGTATAATGGCAAGTAAATTGCTTTGAGCTGTAAAGGGAAGGTGGGATGCAAACACCTTCAAGAAATCAAGACTCTTGGCATAAGGCGAGGCTTTTCCAGAGAGCCCAAGAAACCTGTTCATCAACAAGCTTCCTTTAAAAGATACCATTATCTTTTCCTATGTTATGCAGCCGCAAAGGAAATGGAGGAATCCTGAGCCAGTGGAATGGGCTCAGGCTGTGGGATAGCAGCTTTATTTGTCCCCTCTTGTTAATTGGATGCCTCCTCTACAACTAGAAATCTTGCACAGCTCTTTTCACTGTCTTTGCTAGTTTTCTGTTTCCAAGAGGCTTTCAGCATAAGGGGAGCCACTGCAAAATGCAGTCCTGCAGCAGTACAGTCTGGTCTAAAGCCTTACTCCCCTGTATATGTGAACAAAGCCCAAGTTTGTAAGAGGTATCTGAAGGTTCAGCCTCCAGGTACCAGGTAATGTGGAAGACCCCTGCCTGGACAGCTGCTGTCAGAAGAGACAAACTCAACCAGTGGTCTGGTTCAGAAGGTAGCTGCCTCATACATTCATTAAGGTTGCATTCTGGAGAAGGGGGACTTGGCTCAATAGTAGCACTCACTAGGGCTTTTTTTTTTAGAAAAAGCCCAGCAGGAACTCATTTGCCTATTAGGCCACACCCCCTGATGCCACGTCAGCTGGAACTGTGTTCCTGCTCAAAAAAAGTCCTGGAGCTCACTATGCAGAAAGTCTCCAGCTCAATGCCCTGGTATTTCCAGTTTTAAAAGGGATCATCTGTTAGACGTTGCGAAAGACTTCTGCCTGAGAGCTGCTATAGAAGAAAGCTAGCAAATGGCTGTGCCTCATTGGCTGTGGCAGAGTTTCTGCTTTGCCTGCAAGAGGCCCCAGGTTCAGTCTCTGGCATCTACAGTTAGAAGAATTGGGTCATGTGTAATGTGAAAGAACTCTACCTGAGGCTGCTGTCAATCAGAGTAGACCTTGTTGACCTTACCAGACCAACTCTCACTCAGTATAATGCAGCTTCATATGTTCCTGTGCCCTAGACCATTTCACCAAACCCTCTGCGACATACCAGGGTGTTCAGCATGGTTGATCTCAATTCTGGACTGGACATATTGTTAAAGCAGTTTTGAATGGTGAAAACAGAGAAAATCCCATTGAAAAATCCTCAATATTTACAGAGCCATGCTGTAAAAGAGTTTAAAGAACAGAGAAGAAGTGGCAGGAAACTGGGAGCATTTACAGTGGGTTTGGGCATTTCCACAGTGGGTTTAGGTGGTATTAGGTGGGCTGCCTTTGTGTACACTGTGGTGGTGAAAAGTGCTCTCAAGTCACAGGGAACTTATGACAGCCCTGTAGGGTTTTCAAGACGAGACAAATGGAGGTGGTTTGCCATTTCCTGCCTCTGCAAGGACCTCATTGGTGGTCTCCTATCCAAGTACTAACCAGGGCCAGCCCTACTTACCTTCTGAGATCTGATAAGATAGGGCTTAGGCTGGTCCATCCAGGTCAGGGCGCCATCTTGCAGAATTCACTCCCTGCTGTGAATACCCAGGAAGGCTTTCCCCAATATGTCCCCCAGAGAGTGCTGAGATCGGGTTCTCAGAATCTCTTTACAATCCCCGGGCCAAAGGAGGCCCATCTGATGTCAACTAGGAACAGGGCTTTTTCGATCACAGCCCCTTGCTGGTGGAACCAACTGCCGGAGGAGGTGAGGGCCCTGTGGAACCTTGGGCAGTTCCGCAGGGCCTGTAAGACAGCCCTCTTCCTATTGGCATACAACTGACCGGCATACAACTGACTGGTATATCTGAATACCTGAAAGTGACTCAGTGTGAAATCAACTATAGCTTTTTAAAAAAAGAAAATGAAAATCTTTTAAAGGAATTTTAAGGAAGACTGTAGCATAGCACGCTGACAATTGTGTTTATTTTATTGTGTAAATTATTAATGTATTTTAAATTTTGTTTTTATTGTTAAAATTTAGGGTTATGAGCTGCCCTGAGCCCGCTTTGGAGGGGTAGGGCGGGATAGAAATCTAAATAAATAAATAAATAAATAAATAAAACAATGCCAATACATTTTTTTCGGTCTTCTGGGAATATCAAATCCAGTTGTCTGCATCTTGTAGCTATAGAGCCCAAAGTGACTCAGTGTGAAATCAACTATAGCTTTTTAAAAAAAGAAAATGAAAATCTTTTAAAGTTAAGAATATTTTGGTGAAGTTGGTGGAATGCTTGAATTTCCAGGGTGTAAAGGGAATGTCAGGCAAAGATTTTGATGGGATTAAAGGATTTCTTAGATATGCTTTGCAGAAAGTTATATGATAGAGTTGAATAGTTGCCAGTAATCCAAGTGCAATCCATGCACAGATTTACACTAGTGCATGAATCCAATCACGCAGGGTTCCCTTTGTCTATTTATGACTTGATGTGAGGCTCTCTGTGTGCCCCTTCCTAATAAGAGACTCATGACAGAATCTGTCTGGGCTGCAAAGCAACATGTCAGTTAGCAGTAACATTAAAGGAGTAATGTTAAAGCCTTTCATTTACATAACTGTTTTTTAAAAACATATTTTTGCACTTGTTGATCTCTTGCTCTGAATTTTTATTTATTTATTTATTTATTTTATTTATTTATTCTATAATTTATATCCCGCCCTTCCCACAGAGTGGCTCAGGGCGGCTCACAACAACGACAAAACAATAAAACAAGGTACAAAGTTAATACATTTAAAAGTCAAAACATTTAAAAAACCTAAAAACATTAAAATCTTAACATTAAAACTATCCAGTAGTTTTGATGGCATTTAGCTCTTTAATTATAAAAGGTTGCTGGTCCCTGATCTAATCCTTTCTTTTTAAAGTGATGTAAGCTTGTCAGGAAACCCTGATATAGTGTGGAAGTTGCAGAGCCTTCTGTATTCTGCTCCTGTCCCTCTGTGCTTATTTTCCATATCTCCCCCTGCGTTGTTCGGCAGCTCATTTGTCTTAAGTGTCAGGGACCACCTAGTGTGCTCTAAATTTAGAAAACAGAGGTGCTTTTATTTGTGAGTGTATGCACGCAAATTGTGGGTATGCTCTCTTCTGTGCTCTGCTGCCAGCTTAAGCTTTGCTACTGCCTAGCTGCACGTAAGAGCTGCAGGCTGTGTTTGACAACTTGTTGAGGAGCTGGGGTCCACAGAGGCTGTTGAGGCCAAAGTCTCTGGTTTGAACCTGGCAAAGGTTTGCAAAATTTTCAGGTGCTTCTTTTCCCCACAGGGAGGAAAATATGGGGAAGGGAGGCCACATGTGAGTTAGATTTAAGAGAACCTCCCCGAAAGTCCTGCAGATCTGATTCTGGCACAAGTCAGCCCCACATGTAACCCACCCAACCAAACACTAACCATGTGTGGCTCCTTAAGAGAGAGGGACCATAGATCATTAGTAGAGCACATGTACACAATCCAGATCATTCTCCAGCTAAAAGGATCTTTGGTACATAGAAGTTCAAGGCCTTGGAGTATGACTGGGCAAGGTGCACCAGTGATTACATATGGTGATTCTTGTGTTCATCAGACTTCCTTGTTTTGCTGTTCATTTGGGATGAAAGGGGTTGTTGAACACCTGGCAAGTCACAGTCATGAACTGAGAGTGATTGCCAGAACTGGCTAGCAATAGTTAGGTAGCATTTGCTGGCAGTGTAATAGATTGTCATTTCAGTCCTAGGATCTGCAGGACCAAGGACAGTTCCAAAGAGGTAAAAGCAGTTGCTCTGACAAGCGCTCATTAAAGATCGTGCAGACTTGATGACTTGATTGAGCTTTACAGGGGCAGCACTTTGGCATGGAGTTTTGCATTTGGATGTCAATGGAGTGGCTGTCTCTTGTCTTGGATAGGGTTTTGCAAGATAGCAGCTCTCTGACAGAGTGGAGTGTGTTCAGAATTGCTGGTTCCTGGAACAGAGTTTGACATGGTCTCTTTTCTCATGGTTGTCTAAGAGCAGTGCTCCATCTGCTTGTGCTCCAGTGGAGCTTGGGGATTTTAAGAAACAGCCTTCTTTGTACCGGATCTTCATAAGCCACAAAACCTAATCCTAAATCCTTCACAGTTTCTCATAGTTTTATTAAACCTATCACAAAAGTACTGTTTATAATAAATCTCTGACTTGGATGGCCCAGGATACAGTGATCTCATCAGAAGTTGGACCTTGTTAGTACTTGGGTGAGAGACTTCCAGGGACCTCCAGAGGCAGCCAGTGGCAAACCACCTGTGTTCATCTCTTGCTTTGAAAACTGTAGGGGTCGGCATTAGTCAGCTGCTTGACTGCATTATCTGTTGCTAACTCTGGTAATCATCACCTCAACAAAAAGCTAGCCTTTTGCCCTAGCCTGTCCCAGATTCCTCGTAAGTTTATTGGTGCTTTTAAAAATCTCTGTTCATTTGACTAATAGATCTGATATACAAAGCAATTGATTAAGAAATTTTTTTCATTTACTAGGAATAAGGCCCATTGTGGAGAAAAATACAGCGGGCTCTAGAAAGAGGCTCTGGGCAAGTGCTGTCTTCCCACCACCCAAATAAAGGCACTCACTCACCACACTTCTGATGTCTTCCCACCCCCTCCCAACTACTATCCCCCAACCACTTCTTCCTCTGGAAGAACAGTTGTCATTCTAAGTGATCTCCAACCCTCACCTGGAGATTGTCAACAGTGTTTTCCTGGTAGGAAATAGATTGGTTTGGAGGGTGGAGTTTATGGTACTGCACATGTCTGAGGTCCCACCCCTCCTCAAACCCACCCTCTGCAGGCTCCACCCCTCAAATCTCCAGGAATTTCCCAGCCTGGAGTTGGCAACCCTATCTCCATCCCAGGCAACTATCAAGTGACTTTTATCTGGCCTCCAGACATCAGCTTTTCATCTCCTCCACCCTCCCTGCAGCCCCTACCTGTGAGAAGTAGTCTTTCTCCATAGTGTGAGCCAAAGCAGCTTACATCTTTCTCCTCTCCCCAGTTTTGATATGCACAACAACCCTGTATGGTAGGTTAGGCTGTAAGTCTGTGACTGGTCCTAAAGTACCCAGTCAGCTTCCAAGACAAGAACCTGGGCCTAGTAGACACTGCTGTGAAGTGCTAACTGCTACGTCACACTGACTGTCATGGGGGGGGGGGGCTGCTGTCATGGGGGGGTGACCTCGGCAGGGTATAATGACACAGACCCCAGCCTGCAAAGCAGTCATTTTTTTGCAGGGGAAGTGATATCTGCCATCTGGAGAGCAGTTGTAATTCTGAGTGATCTCCAGCCCTCTCCTGGAGATTGGCAACAGTGTTTTCCCAGGAGAAAATGACTGGGTTAGAGTGTGGATTATATGGCATTGTACCTGTCTGAGGTCCCACCATCCTCAAACCCAACCTCTCCAGGCTGTACCTTCCCAAATCTCCAGGAATTTCCCTACCCTGGAGTTGGTAACCCCCTTTTCTTCCCTGCCAACCAACCTTTTCTGGCCTCTTGACTTCAGCTTTCTGTCTCCTCCCCATTCCCTGCAGCTTCTACATATGAAAAGTGCTTTCTTTCTCTGCAGTGGGGAGCAAAGCAGCTTACATCATTATCCTCTCCCCCTTTTGATCTGCACAACAACCATATGAGATAGGTTAGGCTGAAAGTCTGTGAGTGATCTGAAATCACCCTGTCAACTTCCACAGCAAGAACCTGGGTCTGGCAGACCCTTCTCTGAAGTGCTGCCATGTTGCACCAGCTGTCATTGGGAAGTGGGGGGGGGGGCTACTGCCGAACAGGAGCAAGCAGCCAGGCCTATGGTAGCCAACCTCCAGGTGGAGCCTGAAGATCTCCTGGTATCACAACTGAACTCCAGGCAACAGATCTCTCTCACCCTGGACTCTATCGCATTATATTCAGCTGAGTCCTCTCCTATCCCCAAACTCTGGCTTCTGTAGACTCCACCACAAAATCTCCAGGAATTTCCCACCAACTTGAAACTGGCAGCCCTAATCAGGACTGAGCCCAGTGGGCTCTCAATGAGTCCCTCTGTTTCCCTTCCAGAGGAGAAGGAGGAGAACCCTCAGCCAATCAAGAGAAGGCTTTCTCTGGCTCTTTCCCTTCTCCCTCTCCCAGCCAATCAGGGAAGGCTTTCTCTCCTCTGCAAAGCAGTACAACAGGCACCTCAGACAATGGAAGAGCCAGAAACTGCCAGAACCAAGGTTAGTTGCCTTTTAATGACAGAATCAGCTTGGCTAGTTAGCAACAGCCACTCCGGCAGGACAAAGGAGCAGATTCAACCAATGGCACACAAGTACTCTTGACTGATTGTTTGAAGAGCCAAAGGTTGATGGAGTGCAACCCCAACCAATGGGAGAGCTCCATTTTTCCAAGATGAAAGGACTTTTATATCTATAGGATTTCTTCAATTTATATTCTGCCTACCCCACAAGCGGGCTGGAGGCAGATCACAAAGGACTCTATGTCAAGCCGGCAGAGTCAATAACCAGTCATTTGTTGATACAAAGAAGCTAGTTTATTGCTACAGTTACTTGAGGCAAAGCCAGCATTGAAAGACTAAAGAATATACCTTGATACGTTGCATTTAAGGGGGATTCTGGGGAATTCCTGGGGAATTCCTGGGGGGGGGGGATTATGCAGGGCACATTTACACATTGATGTTACCAATTTGTTCCCAAGCCGATGGCCTTGATCATCCCGAGCTCTCGACTCCCTCCTGAGAGCTAAGTCTGAGAAGGCACAGATAAGGCTTTCACATCTTTCCATTTCAAAGCAAAACTATCCACTACAGGAAGGAGGGGATGGGACAGGTATGCAAATATTACCCCTCTCCAGGTTCTGATCTAGGAACTTGCGCAGTTCCTTCTTCTCCGCCCACCCCATGGGGTAAAGCTTCGCTCGGGGTAGGGTCTCCCCAGGGATTAGTTGTATGGTGCAGTCCGTGTCCCAATGGGGGGGTAGCTGGTTGGCTCCCTGCTCCCTGAACGCCCCCATCAGGTCTCAATAAGCTTTTGGGACGGCGTGTACTTCCTCTACGGACATGCACGCCCTCTCCTTGGCTACTGGGGCTCGCGGACCCCACGCAGGGTTCCACATGTGTCTCACACAGAGGGGATCTACGAACCTGATGGTCTGTGCCCCCCATCTAATGCGGGGCTCGTGTTTTTCTAGCCAATGCACTCCCAAGACTACCGGGTAGGAGCAAGAGGGGGCAATGACGAAGGACTCCTGATCCCAATGCTCCTCGATCCCCATCGGGCAGGGCCGGGTCTCTAGCCTGCAGGGCTCCCCTCTCATCACTGACCCGTCCATCTGTTCGAATTGCGCACCATCGCTCGGAACATGCGGGCGTCCTCCTCGTGCATGTCTTTAGGCAGGGGCTCGCCTTCTCCCCCTCTAGCGCCCTCGGGGTCGTCCTGCGGCACCTGGACGACGATGATGCTGTCCATCTCGCCCGGTTTGAGGGTACCCGGTTCAGTGGCCTCTGGTTCGGCCATCTGCACCCTCTGAAGGTGGCGGGTCATGATGGCATCCCGGCGAATCGGGGCCTCGTCCATGGTGGTGGTTGAGGTCCTCTGTTGGTACTGCCGGGGGGGGTGATCACCAACTGGAACTGCGGAGGGGAGGCAGCCGCTCTCCTGGTGTCTAGGACATGCCAGGGTGCCTCCTGTTCCCCCTCTTCATAGGGAAGCTCCCCGTCTCCTGGAATCTTTTCGGCCATCTGGTTACAAAGTTGCCAGGACGGTTGAGCTTCGGTTGGGAGTCTTTCAAAATGTCAAGTCGGCAGAGTCAATAACCAGTCGTTTGTTGATACAAAGAAGCTAGTTTATTGCTACAGTTACTTGAGGCAAAGCCAGCATTGAAAGACTAAAGAATATACCTTGATACATTGCATTTAGGGGGGTACTTCTGAGGAATTCCTGGGGGGGGATTATGCAAGGCACATTCACACATTGATGTTACCAATTCATTCCCAGGATGATGGCCTTGATCGTCCCGAGCTCTCGACTCCCTCCTGAGAGCCAAGCCTGAGAAGGCACAGATAAGGCTTTCACATCTTTCCATTTCAAAGCAAAACTATCCACTACAGGAAGGAGGGGATGGGACAGGTCTGAGCTAGCAGCATTTGGTTATACTTTGGTTCTACCCAGAATGCTCTCTGACTGAGCCAGAGTTTACAGACAGACTTGACACTCTAAAACACATCTGTACAACAATAATAAATAACAGTTTAAAACCACACATTTAAAAAATAGGTGGCACTGTTGGTTTATGTGCATAGTTCCAAGCTGGCGCTGCTGGGCCTCTGAAGTCTCTTAGATTTGGGCTGCACAGAGAGGGCAAGGTTCAGCAGGGGAGGCTGAGTTATTATTGGATACTTGCCTCCTCAGCCAAAGGCCTGGAGGAACAGCTCTATTTTGCAAGCTCTGCAGAATGGTAATAAGTCCCACAGAGCCCTGATCTCAGATGGAAGCATGTTCCACCAGGCCGGGCCAGGATGGAAAAGGCATTGGCCCCAGTTGAAGCTAAGTGGACATCCCTTTGGCCAGAGGCAACTAGCAGATCTTGACTCTCTGGAGCACATATGGGGAGAGGCAGTCTGGGGCACATATGGGGAGAGGCAGTCCCTCAGTTATGTTGGTCCCATCTGCACAAGGCTTTAAAGGTCAGTATCAATACCTTGAAGCAGATCCAGTACTCAATCAGTAGCCAGTGCAATTGGCATAGCACCGGCTGAATGAATTCATGCACCACTGAATGAATGGTTTACAGTTAACATAAAAAAAAGGCAATAGCAAAAATTTCTTGCATGTACATTTTTGTCAGATGGCAAAACATATTCTGATCTGAACTGTGTCCACTGTGGATTGCCGAGATGCACTACAATAAAGTCATTGCTGAAAATACTAGGCACCACAGTGAAATTGTCAAGCAGGCAGATTCAATGACGAGTCAAAGTGGATACAAAGACTATGTTTATTGATAGACCGCTACTTTGGCTCAAGCCTTGGCTTGAGAAGAATGAAACCAATACACTGATATACAAGTTTTAAGATACACTTCAAAGGGATTCCTACGGGGAGCGGGAGCAAAGGAGCGTTCACACATAAGGTATCAAAACTACATACATTCCCAGGGCGTTATCAGGCATTCGGCCTTGCATCGCCCAGATGGTGCTTCCTCCCGCAGGAGGATTCATGGGAAGGTGCTGATTGCTTTGGTCTCCGTAATTAACAGTCATAAAACAAAGAGGGGCCAGGAAAGGATAATAAACTAGCAGCATTTGGTTCTGTATGATCTTACCCAGGCCTGCTTGTGACAGACCAGGAACCCATCAGTTATTGATCAGAATTAGCCATGCTTGACATACTGCCCCCCTCAAGCCCCCCTTGGTCTTTGAGGGAATTTTCTGTGAAATTTACTGACCACGTCAGGGGCCAATACATCTTTTTGTGCCAACCATTCATTTTCACTAGAAGGAAAGTGTTTCCATTTGATTAAGTAATACAATGTCCCCTGTTTGACTTTGGAGTCCAGAATCTCCTGGACCTCATGGTGACTCTGATTCCCAATCTGGATTGGTTGAGGAGCTGTCGGTCGAGGGTGCCAAAGAGAAGCACCGGGGTCCCTCCGAAGTAGACTGCAATGAAAGACAGGGTGTACTTTACTAAACGTTTTTGGCAATTCCAATTCTACAGTAACCTTATTTATCACCCGTTTGATCTTAAAGGGTCCCAAGTATCAATAAGCCAATTTCTTGGAGGGTTGATTCGGGGCAAGTTTTTTGTTGAGACGAACACCGAATCCCCCACCTTGAAATTCCAGGCAGGCACATGGTACTTGTCATACTGTTGTTTATATGTCTCTCTTGCAGCCTCCAGATTCTCTTGGATTCCTTTCCAGCCCTTGCTTAGGGTTGCCCACCACTGCTCAAATGAGCTAGGCTCTTTTATTTGTTCTCCCCCGGGCAGCATCGGAATTGGTTTGCCTTCGTACCCGCTTATGGTCTGGAAGGGGGAAGCTTTGGTGGAACTGTGCACACTGTTGTTATAACTGTATTCAGCAAAGGGGAGGAGATCCACCCAGTTCGATTGTTGGTGGTTTATATAGCACCTCAGGTATTGCTCTAACAGGGCGTTTACGCGTTCCGTCTGTCCGTCGGTCTGGGGGTGGTAGGCAGAACTCAAGCCTTGCTCCATCCCTAATAGTTTGCAAAACTCCCGCCAGAAGTTGGCAACAAACTGCGGGCCCCAGTAGCTAATTACCTTGTCTGGGAACAAGTGGAGTTTAACAACGTGGTTGAAAAACAAATAGGCTAGCTTTTTAGCTGTGGGTATTTGTGCACACGGAATGAAATGGGCTTGTTTTGAAAAGGTGTCTACCACCACCAGAATTACTGTTTTGCCATGTGATGGCGGTAGTTCCACAATGAAGTCCATTGAGGTCACCGACCAGGGTCGGGTAGCCGTCTCTATTGGTTTCAGCAGTCCAGGAGGCTTCCCCCCTCTCCTTTTCGTCATTATGCATATGGGGCAGGAAGATACAAACTCAGATACATCTTTCTTTAGAGAGGGCCACCAGAACTGCCGGCTAATTAGGTGGAGCGTCTTCATGTACCCAAAATGCCCTGCCAGTTTGTTTGAGTGGCAAAATTGTAGAACTTCCGCCCTCAGAGTTCTGGGGACGTATAGTTTCTCCCCCCTATACCATAACCCATCCTCCTTTTTCTGAATTTCCCCTGGTCGGTCGTCTCCTTCCTTTTCTGTCTCCACAGCCATCCTTTTGGTCCCCCACCCCTCCAATTTACGTTGGGTTTGGGACCAGGTTGTTACAATAGCGGCCACTTGTGAGGGAGACACTAAGGAATCTACGACTTCCTCCCTTTGACTGTTGTGCTGGGGCAGGCGGGAAAGCGTGTCAGCCAAGAAATTCTTGGTGCCGGGAATATGCTTCAGCACAAAGTCGAATTTGGAGAAAAACCCCGCCCACTGGATCTGTTTTTCGCTCAGCTTCCTCCTGCCAGTAAGGGCTTTGAGGTTCTTATGGTCCATCCATATCTCAAAAGGGATTTTGGCCCCCTCCAACCACGACCGCCAGGTTTTTTAAGCATAAGTCACAGCAAATGCCTCTTTATCCCACACCGACCAGTTTCGTTGTTCGGCCGAGAACTTTTTTGAAATATATGCGCAAGGTCTCAGCCTCCCTTCCTTGTCTTTCTGCATAAGAATGGCTTCCAAGGCCACATCGGAGGCGTTGCATTGCACAATGAAGGGCCGCAACTCATTGGGGTGGCTCAGGACCGGCTCGCTAGTAAACAGCCATTTGAGTTTGTCGAACGCCTCTTGGCATTTCAGTGTCCAATTTAGATGGGCCCCCGGCCGCTTGGTCTCGGGCCCCTTCCCCTTCGTTTTTAACAACTCTGTGAGGGGGAGCATGATCTGGGTGAACCCCGCTATGAAGTTTCTGTAGAAATTTGTGAACCTGAGGAAAGATTGTAACTGTCTACGTGTCCTTGGGGGGGGGGGAGCCCAATCCAATACGGCCTGTACTTTGGCCGGGTCCATAGCCAGCCCTTGCGCAAACACCCGAAACCCCAAGTAGTCTAGTTGTCAAGCAATGTGAATCTTTCTTTCAATAATATAATGCTAATAGTATGATGCTAACTGAATGTATCTGTAAAGCTCCATGAATGTCACTAACCATGAACCAAGCCAGGCACATCAAAGAAGGAAATAACTAGAGTGTAGTTCGCGCCTCTTTTGCCTCTCTCGCTTTCACTAACAAATGCAGGAATTTTACTCTTTGAAGATAAGCGCCTCCAGGGACAGGTTCTCAGGCCTGATCCCAGGGAAGGAAACCACAGGGGAGATAAGGAGTTGCCGTGTGAAGATTCACACATGAATACAGCATTGTTTAGAGAATGTAGCTTTGTTTAGAAAACCTTTGATGTGCCTTTAAGTATGCCTTCCAATGTTACTATGTATCAGTTCCAATACCTAGCTTAATAGAAGCATCTTGGATTATCAATAAATCATACTTTGTTTTAAATCAAGGACTGATTTCTTTGAGATCTAATTGCTTGACACTAGCTCGGTCTTCTGGAACTCGCACTTGGACAGTTTGGCGTATAACTTGTGCTCCAACAGAGTGCTCAACACCTCCCTCACCAATTTTACATGAGACTTCTCATCCTGTGAATAAATAATGATGTCATCCAGGTACACTACCACCCCCTTGAACAAAAATTTTCGCAATACATCATTGATAACGTTCATGAACACTCCCGGTGCGCCCTGTAGTCCAAATGGCATCACTAAATACTCCAATTGTCCCATGGGAGTATTAAAGGCTGTCTTCCATTCATCCCCCTCCTTTATGCGCACTCTGAAGTACGCATCCCTCAAGTCCAGTTTGGTGAAAATCTTCCCTTCGGACACCGTGCTTAACAAGTCTTTGATGAGAGGGATGGGGTAGGCATTGGAGGTCAAAATCCAATTAATCCTGCGAAAGTCCGTACAAAGCCTAAGCGAGCCGTCCTTCTTTTTTCCTAAACAGCACTGGGGCGGCGTGGGGGGGGGGGCCGTTGCCGGTCTGATGAAACCCCATTTCAAGTTCCGGTCTAAGAACTTGCGTAGTTCCACTTTCTCGGCCCACCCCATAGAGTACAGCTTCGCTTTAGGTAGTGACTGCCCGGGTATTAGTTCTATGGTGCAGTCAGTGCTCCTGTGGGGGGGAAGTTCGTCTGCGCCCTGCTCACTAAACACCCCCATCAAGTCCCGATAGGCTTTCGCCACAGCTGGGACCTTCTCTGTTGTCAGACAGACCTTCTCCTTTGAAGGAGGAGGCTGTGGACCCCAGTCCAAATTCCACAGGTGGGTCTCGCATAGTGGATCTACAAACATTATGGTTTGGTCCCCCCATCAGATGCTTGGCTCATGTTTCACCAACCACCCCACTCCCAGGACTACATCATAAGAGCAGGAGGGAGCAATCACAAATGATTCTTGGTCCCAATGCCCTTCAATCCCCACCGCTAACAACTGAGTCTCTAGCACGCAGGGCTCTCCCCGCATTACAGTCCCGTCCATCTGCTTGAATTGTATGGGAAAGGGGAGGGCTGTGGTGGTCAACCCCAGGGCGTCCACCAACTTCGGGGTGATTAGCTCCCGATTGCATCCTGAATCAATCAGGGCTCTCACCTGTGTGAATCTTTTGAGTCTAGGGTTCAACAGTTTCACCGGTACAAAATATAACGATCCAGGTACTCTCACCCTGAGCTGTGCCGGTTCCTCCACGACCTGCTGGTTGGCACCCTTTAGAGCAGGTCGTCTCCATTCCCTGACGGCTCATCCATCCACACCAGCTCGCTCAGCTCATCCGCTAGGAAGGCATCCTCCTCCGGCTCCCCGACGGTCGCTGCATTGCCTTTCACCGCTTCCTTAGGGCGGCCTGGTGTTTTCTTTGGGGCAGGGGTGCCAAGCTTGGCTGCGCTTGGTGGTGCACGCGGGGGGTTGGGGCAATTGCTGGCCAGGTGGTTGGGGTCTCCGCACCAAAAGCATTTGCGAGGCCCCGCAGCTTTTCCGCCGCCGCCTCCCCCCGCAGGTTTCTTTACCTCTGGTTTGATTGCTGTCTTTGGATCTTGATTCCCTTTTCCACTTTGCTACTGGCGTTGCATGGCCACTCGCTTCATATTGGTCTCGACCTCACCCGCTAATTCAATCCAGCCCACCAGCATGGCAGAGCCGCTAGCGCCCGGGTCTCTTGGAGGGGATCTTCGTACTGGGCCATCAGACCCTGGAGGAACGTAGTCCAGTTCCGGGCTCATGGCTTCGTACAAGCTCACGTACCATCTCTTGGCGGCCCCCTTCAGCTTTGACCCCAAATAGTCCACTTGACTAAATTTGTCAGGGAACATGTTCCCCCAGTAGTGCATATAGCTGTTCGCCTGGATCGTGAAATATTCCACTTCCTCTGGGTCCCCATCGAATGTGGCATCCAGCTCCCGACCACGGCTGCCGTCTCTTGGTGCCGGAGGTGCAGCTGGTCTTGGTGCCGGTCCCACTGGTGGTGGAGCGGCCAGTACCCCCGGGGCTGCTGGCTGCCAGGCCGGCGGTGGTGGTTGAATCCTCCGGGGTCCGGGTAGTCCCAGAGATTGGGTAATCTCCCTAGTGATCTCCCCCGCCATCCGGGTGATCCCTCTCCCCAGGATCTCCATCTGGTAGGGGAGCGACCACAATGGTGTCGATCTCCTCCGGCTCCATCGGTCCCGGGTTGCCGGCCCCTGTATTGGCCATCTTTACCCGGCGCATATGTCGGGTCAGGATGGCTTCTCTCCGCACCGGTGCCTCGTCCATCATGATGGTGGAGGTCCGCAGTTGCCACTGCCGGGGCGTGACCAGGAGCTGCTGGATCTGAGGAGGTGAGCCTGCTGCTCTCCGGGCGTCCAGTACATGCCATGGCATGGGCAGCCCGTCCTCAAAATCGGGAAGCTCACCACCTCCTGGAATCTTTTCAGCCATTCGGTTACAAAGTAGCCAGGGTGGTTAAGCTTCAAAAGGGATTCTTCTCAAAATGTCAAGCAGGTGGATTAAATGACGAGTCAAAGTGGATACAAAGACTATGTTTATTGATAGACCGCTACTTTAGCTCAAGCCTTGGCTTGAGAAGAATGAAACCAATACATTGATACACAAGTTTTAAGATACACTTCAAAGGGATTCCTACGGGGAGGGGGAGCAAGGAAGCGTTCACACATAAGGTATCAAAACTACATACATTCCCAGGGCGTTATCAGGCATTCGGCCTTGCATTGCCCAGATGGCGTTTTCTCCCGCAGGAGGATTCATGGGAAGGTGCTGATTGCTTTGGTCTCCGTAATTAACAGTCATAAAACAAAGAGGGGCCAGGAAAGGAAATAAACTAGCAGCATTTGGTTCTGTATGATCTTACCCAGGCCTGCTTGTGACAGACCAGGAACCCATCAGTTATTGATCAGAATTAGCCATGCTTGACAGAAATATCTTAGGTGCTGTGGTGACCAGATACCTGGGATTTGTCAGGATCTGCTGTAGCATAAAGCTAGGCAACCAGCAGTCTGAAAGCCAGTCCCAAAAGTTATCCCACTGCACAGTCCCAGATGTTATCTTTATGTGAGGCATTTAACCTTCTTTCTCCTGCAGGAGCTCCAGATACAAGCAAACACTCTCCTGTTTAGTGGGAACAATTGTAGAAGCATTAACGGACTTCTGCCCTTTAACTGTGCACCTCAGCTGCTTTCTCTGAGGTGCAGATAAAGGATTCACACTGGCACACACATGGCCTTCCCTTCTGCATTTGGGCAGCTGGCCTTAAGAAGGAAGAGGTTAGAGGTCTTTGCATGCCTCTTGGCATAGGGGGAAGAGAGTCAGTGACTTTTTCAGCCCTGTTGTGTTCAAAATATAGCCCTTCTTAAAATTAGTTGCCAGCCAGAGCTCTAGGGAAATGGTGGCTGTCTTCATTGGATCGATTAAGAGCCATAATTCACTCACTGTAAAAGGGTGTATGTACATGCTGAGCCAGGTTTTTCAGGGAGGGGGCAACTTTTTAATTTGTAGATGAATAATTCCTGTTGGAACCATGTGCTCTCAGAATTCCATAGGCTTGGCTCCCTTTTATGCTATATTCCCTCCTTTTCCACCCACCCTACTTTCTTCCTAGAAATGGCTAGAATGCCCTTGAGAAATTTCACTTGTCTTATAGAAAGCTAATTTATTTTTTTTCCTGGGCTCATAATTCACAACTGACTTCTTGCCTGAATGAGAGACTCTGGATCTCACTTTGAATTGTGCTTTGGGTGAAACCAGGGAGCAGTTCAAATCTTAAACCAGCCCTGGTTTTGCATTTGTGCAGGGGGTAATATAGGCAGCCCTAATAGCCTACCTAGGCCTTGCTCTTTAGAGCTCAGAAACTAAACAGGGTCCATACTTGGATGGGAGACCACCAAGGAAGATGGGCTGCTATGCAGAGGAAGGCAATGACAAGCCACCTCTGCTCATCTCTTGCCTTGAATATCCCATGAAGTGGAATTTCATTGCCGTGAGTCACTTGTGACTGCATTTTACCTTTAATGTGGGCAGAAACCACTGGATTATGTGCATGAAGTCCTGGAGTATGCATGCTGCGTGAGAGTACCTGCTCACTGAAGTCAGAAAAGCAAGCAGATCATCCTGGCTGAAAAATGCTGAGAAGTCCTGAATTCCTGGCATGCCTAGGCAATTGTCAACAGTACCTATGGATTCACTGCTCTCCAGATCCTTGCTCAGGTGTAATTATAGCAGAACTTTGCTTGGCAGGTGGCACATGATGCCTCTTGTTTGGTGTTATTTAGCAAGGGCATAGGGGACACCCAGACAGTATCAGTTCTTCCAAAAGCCAGTTGCACACATTAGCAGGAGCATCCCACTATTTCCCACTCTCTCACACACTGAAAGCTGCTTCTTCCATCCAGCTGTAAAGTTCTTGCTGCTTTCTCCTTTGCTGGATACAGTTCCTGTCTCTGAACTATTTCTCTGCACCATGCAGCACACTTGTGTTGGCTGGTAGACGTCTCTAATAGCTAGTAACCAGCAACCATCAAAAGCCGTTCTACATGCATCTTCCCTCCATTAGTGCCTATTGAAGAAGCAACTTAGCTATTAAACTAAATAAATATGTAAATAGGCCCAGCTAAAGAGGATGATCACATAATAACATTGATTCAGCCTCATTTAGGGTGGATGTGGGGGGGAGGGAATCTAGATGATTCCTCCTTAATAGCCAAATTTTATGCTGGTGTCTAGGAATCAAAAACATTTTGTCAGCTGTTGCCAGTACCTTTTGTTACAGGTCCAGCTGGGCTTTCTGTTCCTTTGTTGGGAAATCTCCTAGCTCCTATACACTGTGCCAGGGAGGGCTTTAGAAAGGCCAGGATATGGGTCTTTATGATCCTATAAAGGGGAGTTTCCTGTGGCCATCTTGCTTGTACTGAAGAGCTTTGTTGATCAGAACATAAATGCAGTGAGGGAGGAAGAAAGAGAGCTCTGGATTTTGAACATCTGGAAAGTTTATTTCTGCTTGCTGTCTCTGGGGAGGGTTTTTTTGCCAAAACCTCTGGGAGTGTGCAGGCTGTTTGGTGTAGGGTTGCATCTTAAGAACTCTTTGGCTAATATACAACACAGGATTTGTAACAATTCCTTCTGCTGAACCAGCTGATGCACAAGCTTTCAGGTTACACAGAATTCTTCATGGCAGTTGTTTAAAAGACAGTGGCAGAAATTGTGACCTATTCAGGTTGATATTCTTCCAGTGAACTTGAATTTCCTTTAAGCACAGAAAAATATGGTGTTAAACAGGAACTCTGTCAGATAGAGGGGCTGGTATTGCCTTTCTGGGCTTTTACCACTAAAGGATGCAGAGGCAACCTAATAACTTTTGCGATGATCAAACTTGTCTGAACTTCTTTGTTTACATGCAAGGTGGACTGCTGATTGGCCTTTCTTGATGTTCCCTGCTGAAGTTCATCTTGAGGAGAGCACTGAGCTGATCAGCTTTGTGCCAGCAGAGTAATGTAACGGTCTGGACGTTGCAGCATTTATCCAGTCCAGGAACTAAATCATTTCCTTTATTGTGAAGTAGTGCCTCCCCATCTCTACCCCTCCTATCTTGGTTCATGGTTGTCTAGGTTGTTAAATTGTCTGATTTGTATAAAACACAAGGATCACTTTCAGTTTCTCATTGTTGTGAACGTTCGTGGGCAGTTTGATCCTTTAAATTACTGACATCAGAGAGATTGCACTGTCTTCTGTGTCTGTGCAGTCAGCAGCAAGTATTTGAGAAGGGTTTGCAATAAATAATTGCAAGATTAGCTGCATTCGTAGGCATACAGTAAAAGCACGCCAAGATGCCCAGGTAGTAAGTCAGAACTCAAAAATCCCCCATCTCATTTAATGCCTTTTAAAATTGGAAGCAGCAGTGTTGGGGCAATGACTGCAAGAAAGCCATCTGATTGGGTAAGAAAACCATGTTACTACACAAGTTGGATGCATCAGAATAATTGATTTCCTGCTCATAACTGGTAGGTGTTCAAACAAGTTATCTTTGATGTGAATTTTTTTAAAAAAATGACAAAGGGCAAAGTATGCAGTCACACAACTGTCATTTGCTTTCTCAAATAGTGGAACTGCAGAAGCATTTAAACAATTTAGTTTGCTTCTTTGAATGTAAACCTTAGTTCAATTTGGTATAGTGCCAGTTTGATGCAGTGGTTAAGTACACAGACTCTAATCTGGGAGAACCAGGTTTGATTCCCCACTCCTCTACATGCAGCTGCTGAATGTCTTTGGGTCAGTCACAGTTCTTGAAAGAGCTGCTCTCTCAAGAGCAGTTCTCAAAGAGCTCTCTCAGTCCTACTTACCTCACAGGGTGTCTGTTGGGAGAGGAGGGGAAAGGAGATTGTAAGCCGCTCTGAGACTCCAAGTGAAGGACAGGATATAAATCCAGTCTCCTCCTCCTTCTGAACAAGTGTTCTGGCTAGTCTTATCACGTGCCAAAGGATGAGATGTCTGGCAAGACTTTGTGACAAACAACATGAGGGAAGTTAGCACTGTTTAGTAATCAGCCTTTATGAGGGTTGGGGAACCCATGAGATGTCCATACTCTGGAGCAGTAACTTCCAGAGTACTGTTTGAGAATGGCTGGAGTGCCTTGAGAAATTAAATAATCAATTAAAGGGGCTGTTCAGCACTAAATATGTATCAACAGAGAGAGCTACCTGCTATATCTTTGCATGATTCTCCACACTGATCTCCTAGTCAGCCTCTGCTGGGGGGAAGTCATCTGTATTTCATTACTCCTGGTGGAAACAATTACCCAGTCTAAGGAGGTTGCTCATTGTGTGTATGAATCCCTGCCCTGTGTCTGCCTCCTCTTGATCAGAAATTACATTTTGATTGGTGATTTATGCAAAAAAAGAGTGGCCTGACTATCAGCAGCTGTGGGGAGGAACACACCCTAGGGACTTGAGATTCCCCCTACTTAACCTGGATGCTGCTACTGCTTCTGACGTAGAAGCCTTTCCCATAGATGGTTTGGTTGCTTTAACTCTGTACTGAGGGCAATGCCCTCTGCGTGTGCTCACAGGTGCTTCCATCATTGCCTTTACTAGAGATGCATTTTGAGTATTCTCTCAGGTGCTTTCTTCTTCATTATCATAATGATTGTTATTACAAATGCTAATTAGTAAGTTTGTTTTGCAAAACATTGAGCCAGCCAAGTTTTCTAGTTTTCTAGAAGCTGGTTGGTAGATAGGCAGAAACATAACTCTTATTTCCACCCCCAGCAGGACTTAACTGAGAAGTGGTGGAGATCCCAATCTGAGAGATGGGATCTCACCTGAGAGATGGGACCTCTTTCTCTTCTGTGACACTGCTGATGGTGCTGACTCTGGTAAAGGAAAGGCTTGCAGGACCTCTTCTTATGACAACTGCTTCCTATCTCCCAGTACTGGAAAGTTCAGCAGTTCAATGCTGGGTACTGGTCAGAGTATTGGACTAGGATCTTCTAATCCCCCACCCTACCCCAAGCTTGTTGGGTGCCATTGGGCCAGCCACACACTCTCAGCCTATCCCAGGGCTTTTTTTGTAGCAGGAACTCATTTGCATATTAGGCCACACACCCCTGATGTAGCTAATCCTCCAAGAGCTTACAGGGCTCTTAGTACAGGGTCTACTGTAAACTCCAAGAGGATAGGGTACATCGGGGAATGTGGCCTAATATGTAAATGAGTTCCTGCTAAAAAAAAGCTGTGGCCTATCCTGTCACACAGGGTTGTTGTGAGGATAAGAGGGAGGGGGAGGAGAATGCTATAAGCTGCTTTGGGTCCCCATCAGAGAGAAAAGCGGAGCTTAAATGAAGCAGATAAATAAATCTAGGTATCAGTCATCTAGCCTGATGCATAAATTACCCTTGGCAATGTGTTCCCTGAAGTTGTTTCTTCCCCCACTATGTTTTTGTGTTGAGTCACACTACTGAAAAGACTATTCCAGAGCAGATTGAAAGGGAGGGACTGTGGCTCAGTGGTAGAGCATCTGTTTTACATGCTGCAGACCCCAGGTTCAGTCCTTGGCATCTCCAGTGAAAAGGATGAAGTAGGAGGTAAAGTGAAAGATCTCCCCCTGAGACAGGGTTACAGTCCTCCAGATGGAGCCTGGAAATTGGCTGGAATTACAACTGATCTCCAGACTACATAGGCCAGTTCCCTTGGAGAAAATGGCTGCTTTGGAGGGTGGAGTCTATAGCATTGACCCTGCCCTTCCCAGTCTCCACTCCCAAATCTTCAAGTTGGCAACCCTATCCTGAGATCCTGGAGACCTGTTGCCCATCTGAGTACACAGCACTGTCTTTGATGGACCGATGGACTGGTTCAGTACAGGCAGGTTTTTCCTTTTTGTAGCAGAAGCTTCTTTGCATAAGACGCTACACCTCCCTGATGTAACCAATCCTCCAAGAGCTTACAGGGCTCTTCTTACAGGGCCTACTGTAAGCTCTTGGAGAATTGGCTACATCAGAGGGGTATAGCCTAATATGCAAAGAGTTCCTGCTACAAAAAAAGCCTTGAGTATAAGGCAGCTTCACATGTGTTCCTCTGGTTCAGACCCTGTCCATAACTGCTTGTTTCTCTGTGGTCTCTTCCCTAGGGCAAATGTCATAGGATGAACCCTGCTGGACCACTCTTACTGTCTGTGATATCGTGTCTCCTGTGGCTCTCCCGGGGCTTCGACCCAGCTCCCAGTGCGTGCTCCGCCTTGGCCTCTGGAGTCCTCTACGGCTCTTTTTCACTGAAGGACCTCTTCCCCACTGTCTCCACCGGCTGCTCGTGGACCCTGGAGAACCCGGACCCGACAAAATACTCCTTGTACCTCAAGTTCAACAGGGAAGAGCAGGTCTGCACCCACTACTCGCCCATGGTTCTGCCGCTGGATCATTACCTCTCCAATGATACTTGCAGCCAGCCAGAAGTGACGGCTGTGCCTCGGGAGGAAGAGGAAGAAGGGGATGCCAGGTTGGAGCTTTGCCAAGGGGGAGGCCCGTTCACCTTTTTCCATTTTGACAAGAACTTTGTCCAGTTGTGCTTGGCAGAAGAACCTGAGGCAGCCACTCGCCTACTGCCCCCAGATGCTGTGGAGTTCCGCTTTGTGGAAGTCCTCCTGATCAACAACAACAACTCCAGCCAGTTCACCTGCAGTGTCCTGTGTCGTTGGCTGGAGGAGTGCCTCCGTCTCGGCACTGGCCAGCCCTGCGGCCTGTCACAAACAGGGTGTGTTTGCCAGCCCCTCCAACCCCTGCCACCCCCTCCACAGCTCAACCAGACACTGTCTAATGCTCTGACGCCTCCTGCTCCCAGCGACAGCAGCAACAGCGAGTGCTGCGTGACTGAATTGCATTCTGGGAATGCGAATGATGTATACTCTCCAGCCATTAAGTATGGTAAGTGGCTGTGGACATGGGGTGGGTGGAACATGATGGTCTTCTCAGAGAATGTTGCCTGTGGAGGGCTCATGGAAGCCACTGTGGAATAATTTAATTTAGAATCATTTCTCACAGTCACTAATATTATTTTGAATCTTTGCTTCACCTGGGAATGGGAAAAACTACCTCTTTAATAGAATCATCCCCAATTGACAATGTTTTAAGCAATCTTTTGAGTTCCACGGATTTCTCTTAAGGGTACTACATAAGTACTGCCAAGTTGCAACCAACTTATGGTGTGCCCAGCATGCAGCTTTCAAGGCAACTGAGAAGCAGAGGTGGCCTGCCATTGCCTTCCTCTGCAGAGCCTTCCTTGGTGGTCTTCCATCCAAGTACCAACCCTGCTTAGACTCTGAGATCTAATGGAGTTAGACTACCACATGATGGCTTCCCTCTCCCTCTTTGGGTTAATTCCTCCCCCAGTAAGGGGCAGGCTAGAAGCCAAATCTACAAAGTGTTGAAAGAAGTGCTGTAGGAGCTCATTTGGGAATATTACACCGAGTGCAAAAGATCTTTGGTTGCACAGAGGGAAGAGATCCATGCTTTCTTATTACTGTTGGAGACCAAAGCCCTGGCAAGAAAATAGGGAAGAGGACCTTAACCTGGATCTCCCCTTTTAAAATAGCATTAAAAGCAGCTGCAGACCCCCTAATATCGAATTGGGGCTCTGCTACTGAAGAAGCCTTGCTTCTCAATTTAAATCCCTCCCCATGAAGCAGGAAAGTGACTGAGATACCTTTATGGCATCTCTGTGTTAATCTCTTATGAGGAAAATAGTCACTTTGGAGGGGGCATTTAAATTAGGAGAACAGTGCGTTCCCCAACAACATTTCGTTGGCCTGGTTTGCTCCTTCCCATTGCTGCTTTTAAAAAAAGAACAAGCCACCAAGTTGCAACAAACTCATGGTGATACCATCCATGAATTGTTCCAGGCAAGAGATAAGCAGAGAGATAAGCGAGAGATAAGCAGAGATCATTTCACATTGCCTTCTTCTCCATAGCAACCCCAGTCTTCTTTGATGGTCTCCCATCCAAGTGCTGGCCATTGGTTATAAAATCTGTATGCAGGTCTTGCTGTCTGAGGCTAATATGCCTGTTAGTGGTGGGTTATGGTAGTTCTGGCTATAGTGGATCGTCTCTAGTGCAACTGAATGGATATGCTAAAATTCTCTGCATATGGAAAAGCAGGGAGAAGGTGGGACTTTTTCCTTGTTAGGCCAGCTTTCTGTATGCAAAGGGTCTTTTGGTGTGGAGACCCACAGTCCGAAATGATGCACCTGGAAACAGTTGAATCTCCAGAACCAGCATTTATTCAGACAACAGCTGCACTTAACTTTTTTAAAAGTCTGTGATCACGTTTCCTGAGTGAACAGTCCTTTGACTTGCTTCAGTCCTTAAAAATGGATTTGGGTACCAAGCTGGTTTCAGGTGAATAGCCGTGTTGGTCCGTAGTAGAAGTGCAAGACTGGAGTCCATTAGCACCTTAAAGACTTTCTGTGCTTTTGAGAGTCAACATTCCCTTTGTCAGATCTGATTAAGGGAGCATTGACTCTGGAAAGCTTATATCCAAAAAATCTTGCAGGTCTTAAAGGTGCTAATGGACTCAAATCTTGTACCAAGTTGCAGTTTGAGGTTCTGATGATACCTTTGAAAGAGCATTGGCAGTCTAAGAGAGAGATCCACTAGAGATGATTGTGCATGGTTTAGAATGTCTTGTTATATGTGAATTGAGACCTCCAGGTGATAAATCCTTTTTTACTACATAAATAAATCCAAGCTCTGTGATGGTTTGTGGGGTGGATCTTGCAGATATGTCCCGCTTATGGAGGTGCTTTCCGATGGTATAAGGAGCCATTCCCTGGTGCAAAGTATCTGTTGTTCATCGTTGATCTTCTATGCAGTCCCACATGGAGACTGCACCTGAGCAAGCCTGCCTATCGGTAAGTTTTTCAGCTAAGAACCTCCAGGGGGCACTGCACAGGGGAGCAGAAACTTGTTTCCACCCAGGGATCACATGCTCCCACACAGCAGTGCCCCAACCTCCGTTCCCTTTTTGCCCCTGAAGGAGTAGGTTGGTTGATCATGAGTCTTCTAGCTTCATTGTGGTGAAGAAAAATATTCTTGCATTCTTGGATCACCTCTGGGACTCCAGAATGGCTCAGACGTCGGTGGGGTACCTCGGTGGGGTAGGGCGGGATATAAATCGAATAAAACAAATAAATAAATAAGAAGTCCTTATTTAAGAGGTGCTCTTGCTGTGGTGCAAAAATAACTCAGACAGACGAGTCTAATTTCTGCCTGTTTTGTTTGGGAAAGGAACACAATGTGTCCATGTGCAAAGCCTGCCAGCAATTTACTCCCCAATGCCTGTGAAGATAGGACTTCAAACTCAAGGCAGCGCTCTGTGAGATGGCACTTAGAGCCTTACAAACCACCAGCACCCACCTACAGAGGCTCCAGCAAAGCCTCTGATGGCCACATCATTGAGTTCAACACGGTCAGCTCCGCCCCCCCCCCCCCCCTTCTAGATCTCAGTGGAGCTGCCTGAGCTCACATTCACCACAGGCACAGTGCTCCTCTTCTGAAATGCCTGCTAAAAAGGCTAAGACAAAAAACAGATAAACATCAGCTCCCTTCCCATCAACGGTCTCCTGAGCTGACTCCAACATTAAAAAAAAAGCCTGTAACACCTCCAAAGTGGAGGTCACCTCCAATCTCTGTCTCTGAAAAGAACTAGACTTATCAGCTGGGCAAGTTCCATTAGATATTGAATCCAAGCAGACAGTTCTATAGTCTCAGCATGATTGTCCAACCCATGTACAATGTCCCCAAGATATCTGGAGGAGTGGAACAATACCTTTAACCAACATACTGATCCAGGTGGTTACTTCTGTCCTCACCACTCATATGTATGCACACCATCAGCCACAGTGTCCTGCAGACTTCCCTTCCCTGAGATCAAAGGGAAAGAGTTGGAGATGGTGGCCAATTTTGATGGATCCACATCAGATCTGAGTCCAGAAGAATGGATAGAACATTCCTCGGCATCCCCAATGGAAGACCTAAAGATGTCCAGCAAACAGATGACACGCATGGTGCATTCTCTTGAAATAGAGATAACTATGTTTGATCATAAGCTTAGGGATAAAATCCTGAGCTCTGACTCTTCAAGTATTATTGCCTTTCCTGTTCTGGAAGGCCCAGAAGACTTAACACAGGATGCTTGGCAAAGACCTGCTTCTATCCAACCCACAGCAAGAAGCACCTCTGTAGGGAAAAGAAGGAATCCTTCAACCAGTACACGGCTTGCCCCCCACTGTCTTCCCTGGTGGTGGATGAGATGCAACTCAGAGGTCGGGAACCAACATGCTGCCCCCACTGACAGAGGGGCACAAATTGGATGGAGTGGGAAGGAAATTTTACTCCCCCTCAGCCTTGAGATTTAAAATTGTGAATTATGAAGTGATCATGGCAGATTACCAATTGTTTTTATGGGAGCATATGCTTCCCTTTTTGGAGTTGTTGCCAGAAGATAAGAGACCTTTGGCTAAGGTGCTACATACTGAGGTCATAAGGCTATCAAAACAGCAGATCAATGCTGGCAGGCATTCTGCGGATGCAGCAGTCCGGCCCTTGGCCAGTGCAATTGTTCTCAGAAGACTTAGATCAACGATGTTTCCCAATGAGATGAAGCAAACGGTGGAAGACTTACCCTTTGAAGGGAAAACATTGCTCTTCTAAAAGACAGATTAATCTCTTACTCTAATAAAGAAAAGCAAGCAGACAGCCATGTTGTGGTGAGGGGGGGGGGGGCTCAGGCAAGCTCATCCCAATATAAGCAAAGATTGTACACACACTTAACTTGGAATCTGCACCAAAGATAATATAAATATATCTTGGCCCTAGGAGCTCAGTATCCTCCTGCTAAGCCCTATGCACCTCAGCAGAATTTTCAGAGGTGAAAGGGCTCAAATAGGCCCTGTTTTATGAGACAGTCAGGCCCATCAAGGGAGCCCACCCAGCCACAAAAGTCCTTCCATCTAGAATTGGTTAGCTTTGGTAATAGGCTAGCCCAGTTTCAGGAGCCTTAGAGAGCTATTATGTCAGATGAGTGGGTCCTGGCCATAGTAGTTTCCGGATACTTTGCTCCCTTGTTCTCCCTTCATGGGAGCAGTTAATTGGGCCTCAGAGGGCTTAGTCAAGGCACTGGAGGAACTCCTTGACAAGGGTGCCGTTGAGGAAATAGACACTGGCCAGTCTCCTGTAGGATTCTTTTCTGGAGTGTTTCTAGTAGGAAAGAAGGATGGAGGAGTAAGGTCCTTGGTAGGCCTTAGAGATTTAAATGTTTTTCTTCAGATCTCCAGGTTCCATATAGTTTCTATTTAGTCAGCATTACAGTCATTAAAGTCAAATTCCTGGTTCATTATTGATCTGAAGGATGCTTATTTTCTTATTTCGATTCACCAAGAGCACTGCAAGCTTCTTTGTTTTTCTTGTGGGGACCATGTATTTCAATACACTGTGCTACCCTTTGGTTTTGCTACTCCTCCTAGGGGCTTTTCTAAGTGCATGGCCCCAGTTGGGGCCCACTTGCCTTTGCATGGGTGTAATATCATTCCCTACTAGATGACTGGCTGGTGGTGGCAGAAGTTGTTGGACCAGTGTTCCTTAGTGTTGAGACTCTGCCAGGGCTTAGGTCAGCTAGTCAACTGGGAGAAATCTAGTCTGATTCCATCACAGAGGGATCAGTTCATAGGGACTATATTAGACTGTGCAAAACAAGGGGTTTTTGCCCCCCATAATGGCAATAGTTTGGTACTTTAGGACTAACCGGTTCTAATCTGCTAAGAATATCCTCCATCTGTTAGGGCACATGGCCTCAACCACAGTGGTCTTACCTCTGTGCAGATTAGGCCTCTACAACTCTGGTTTTTATCTCACTATAGAGTGGAGGTGCACCCTCTATGTCAGGAGTTTTCCATCCCTAAACTGGTGGACTGTTATGATGGGAGTCTCTTGACAATCTGTCCAGGGAATTGTTCGGCATGCCTCACTTTGAGATAACACTTTCCACAAATGTCAGAACTGGCAGAACGTCAAACAAGACCCAAAACTTGTTGCAAAGTATAGGCATTTATTCGAGAACTACAGTACTGGAGCTTCAAGATAACACTGATGCCTGAGCCTGGCATCTAGTTACATTTTATGCGGTTAAGACAGCAACAATAAAGCAATCTTTCACACGGTTTACAGACAAGTGTCTCGTTCTCAGGAGTTGTTATCAGAAGGGAGGATGCAGTCCCGCTGAGAGGGCCTGCTTCGCCTGGCTTCAAAGGGCCACCTGCAGATGTTGACCAGGGGTTATCTGTCACCCTCCAGTGATCACAGGGTGTTTGAAATGCAGAGCATTTTGTGTTAGCTACAGAGGCAAATCATTATGTGTTAGTATTGGATTACAATATGGAGTCAGTATGGCTAATATCATGTGAGAAAGTTACAAGTTCTGACAGTTTGGTACTTTAGGACTAACCGGTTCTAATCTGCTAAGAATATCCTCCATCTGTTAGGGCACATGGCCTCAACCACAGTGGTCTTACCTCTGTGCAGATTAGGCCTCTACAACTCTGGTTTTTATCTCACTATAGAGTGGAGGTGCACCCTCTATGTCAGGAGTTTTCCATCCCTAAACTGGTGGACTGTTATGATGGGAGTCTCTTGACAATCTGTCCAGGGAAGATTGTTCGGCATGCCTCACTTTGAGGTAACACTTTCCACAAATGCCTCACATTTGGGCTGAAGAGCACATTGTGAGGATTCTTCCATGCGAGGTACCTGGTCACAAACAGAAAAGGAAGGTCGTATTAATTTGCTAGAACTGCAAGCAGTCTAATTCCCTTACCAGTTTTTCATCTAATTTTGCTGCAAATGGACAATATGGCCACATTGTTTTACATAAACATGGTGGCATGGGAACCAGGGACTGTCAAGCAGACGGATTCAATGACGAGTCGATGTTGATACAAAGACTACGTTTATTGATAGAACGCTACTTTGGCTCAAGCCTTGGCTTGAGAAGAATGAAACCAATACATTGATACACAAGTTTTAAGATACACTTCAAAGGGATTCCTACGGGGAGGGGAAGCAGGGGAGCATTCACACATAAGGTACCAAAACTACATACATTCCCAGGGCGTTATCAGGCATTCGGCCTTGCATCGCCCAGATGGCGCTTACTCCTGCAAGAGGATTCATGGGAAGGTGCTGATTGCTTTGGTCTCTGTAATTAACAGTCATAAAACAACGAGGGGCTAGGAAAGGATAATAAACTAGCAGCATTTGTTTCAGTGTGATCTTACCCAGGCCTGCTTGTGACAGACTAGGAACCCATCAGTTATTGATCAGAATTAGTCATGCTTGACAGGGACCTCTGTCAAGAGGTAGTCTTTATTTGATGCACCATTCTAAGTCTCAGTGCTTCCATTTATGCAATTAATATTCCAGGGAAATTGAATGTAGAGGCCAACAGGCTGAGCAGAGCAGGGACTATGTCCCATGAGTTGTCCCTGAAAGCCATATACCTAGCACCTGCTTTTACTCAGTGGGGTATCCCAACTTTAGATCTGTTTGCAACCCAGGACAACACGAAGACCGGGAGGTTCCATCCCTGTTCTGGCAAGAGCATAGGGCCCTTGAGAGATGCATTCCAGAGGTCCTGGATGGGGAACTATTTTTGCATTTCCCCCACTGCACAATTCCCATGTGTGCCTGCACAGAAGATACTCAATTAACAGTTACAAGTAAACGCAACCCTGTTTTACTGTGCTATCAGTGTAAAGGGTGCTTTACTGAGGATCACTGAGAAAGGGGCCATATCCCTGCCCCCAGGAGCTTACAGGGGAGATGGCAGAAAGAAAATAAAAAGACTAGCCAGCCATGCATATAGAGCAAATGTCATTCCTTGTGCTGAAGCTTAGAATGTGGTTTAATGGTTGGAGAGTCTAGAGACTAGGATCTGGGTTTCAGATCTCTACTCTGCCATGAAAGCTCACTGGGCCATTCACATTGTTTCAGCCTAACCTACCTGACAAGTTGTTGTGAGGATGAATGAAGGAGAGGAAAATAATGTAAACTGCTTTGGATCCTTGTAGCAGATAAAGGCGGAGTATAAATTAAGTAAATGCATTTATGTTTGGGGATCATATTTTGATCCTGCTCTTCCTCCAAGGCACTGTGGGTTAGGTTCTCCCTTCTTTCCATAATAAGAAACCTGTAGGAGACTGAATAATGGGCCCAAGTTGAGTTTTATGGCTGATCAGAGGTTTGAACACAGGTTTCCCTGGTACTGGACTATACCACACTGGCAGTCTTAATTGAGACTGAAATGCAGTGCTATGTGTACAGAAGAGAAAGAACACCGCCTTGTTGACCATATGGAAAGGTGGAGCCGTTGTCCTGTTTGTTATGAAAGGGCCAAATTCTGTATTTATGTCATGCATGAGAGGCAGAAGTCAGTTGATCAAGGAGGAAAGGTTTCGTGACTCTTGGTACAAGGAAGATTTAAACCTTTGCTTGCCAGTTATGTGAATCCTGAAAGTAGAGTCTATAGCCTCACCCCCCAGGTTTGCTGTGCTCTGACCACTATTATTATTTGTTCAGTCAGTATTAATTAGCAGGTTGAGGTCCTCTTCCTTCATGCATTCTGGGCCATCTCAGTGGGTGAAAGCTTGTTTTTATCCTGTTCTGCAAACAGTCTTACAGCCACTCAAAGCTGGTAAAGTTGAGAGATGGTTTCTTGCTTTAAGCCACTTGTGGGTCAGCAGGAAATTTGAACTTGGCTTTCTTACATCCATGTTCTGAAGTCTACTGAATTATACAGTGGTAACAGCATAGTGCCTCTGAACCCCCATATCCCTAGAACTCCCTTATCCCTAGAACCTTAAAGACAGCCTTGCCAGATCAGGTTGAAGGCCTGTCTAGTTCAGCATCTTGTTCCCAACTTCAATTACACAAGTATTTCCAAGATGTCCACAAATAGGGTCACTGATAATTCCCCTGGGTCTGATCCTCTGAGGCATATGATCTGCGGTGACTCATACCTGTTGATGGAACTTTTCTCCATGGTATTGTCTGATTTTTGTGTGTGCATCTAAGATAGTGAACCATCGCCCCATCTTGTGTCAGTGAGTTCCACAAGGCAATTATGCATTATCTGAGGTACTTCCTCTGTTTGTCCTGAATGGTCTGTCAGTCTGAGTGATGCTGAGTTCTGGTTTTGTTGAGGGGGAGGGTGGAAAATCTAACAGGCTGTGACATACTCAGCTGTTTTAAGCTCAAGGTCCTCTTTCCAGCTGAGAAGTTGGTGCCTCTTAAACTGGTGTTGTGGCCCAGCTGAGCTGCACTGCCATCTTCACCCCCCCCCCTCGCCGACCTTCCCAGCTCTTTGCTTGTGAGGATCTGGAGAGCACAGGGCTCCTGTCACTCTGCATTGGTGGAGACGTAAAAAACAATTTACGGGGAAAATGACCCCCTTTCCCGTGGCAAATTATCCTTGACTGTGACAGCCCAGGTGCCTGTTATTCCAAGCCAGAATATAAAGGAGCTGCATTTCAGCCCGACCAGACTATTAACCAGGCGGAATGAGGCCATTTGCTTGTTAGAGGGTAGCATGAGCCGAAAGTGGAATAAACCTTTCTCACTGGGCCAGCAAGCTTGTCTTAAGCACCTGCCTGACACCCCCACTGCTTTAAGAGTCTCTTTGGAGAGGTCGGTGGTGGCGGTGAACATAGTTCCTTTCCTTCTTCTAATGCACATCTGTTTGTATCAGCACCATTACTCAGCCTGTCTCCTGAGTGACCTCTGCTCTTCGCAGTCCCCTGAATGTTGCCTGCCAATAAAAAATTCTTTTGTTACAGTTCTGCTTGCAGATTTTGTGTTATTGTATGGGGCTTCTGCAAAGTGCTATTTTGCAGAATTTTGCAGGGTAGCAAGCATTTAGGACTTGGTCTTTAGCCGAGCTGTAGGAATGGTTCTCTGCCCATTCTCTCCCCTCCCCTTCTTGCATCCTGCTTCCCAGCTTGGAAGAATCTCTTGCATTGATTCTCAAGTTATGAGGTGGGACCAAGTGAGCAGCAGTTGCAGGTTATTCGTTTCCACGGGAAAGCCAGATCTGTGGGGGTTACCAGGCTCTTTGGTGGTAGCTGAGACTGCATAGGCCTTAACACATAATTGAACTGCATCCATATCTCAGAAGGTCTGCTTTCAGGCACCCCCGTCCTCTGCTCAGCCAGGGAGCTTGGGGCGAAGGTGCGTCTTTGCATTTCGCTGCAGCAAGCATGCGGGATAATTTGCAGTCGGCAGGCCTGTGATTGCTTTCGAAGGGCAGTGGCTTGAACTCTCTGTTACCTTCCTCAAATTATGTTTGACATTCAATTAAAACCTGGAGGCACCTGGATGTGCCGCAGGGAAGTTGCAATGGCTGGGCGGGGGGGAGGGGGGGAAGGAATAAGCTTATGTTATATTTGCAGGCTCTTCACATACTGGGCTGTACAGAACTGGACTCATCTTTATGAGCTCTTGAGGGGGGGGGGCAAGCAGAGCTGGGCTAAGGCCGAGCAGAAATGTCCTACTTCTTGAATTTTCAACAAGACCCGCCTCCTCTGTGCAAATTCAAGATTATGTCAAGTCAGTCATGTCCTGTGCTGGGTATCTTTTCAAGGTTCCTCGGATGGAGAATCGGGGTTGTGAGTCAGAACCTGAGGTGTAAAGATGATTCATGCATTATATAGAACACAGGTTGGGTTCCAAGGTCCACACCCAAAATAACAATTGAAAGGAAGAGAAGGGGGTCCCCCTCTTTCTGTTCTCCACTGGTTTCTTCCTACCAGGTTGGGCACCTGCCCTTTGAAGAAGGTAGTACAACTCTACGCAGACTTTTTAAAAGATCAAATGTACCCAGAGAGGGCTAGAGACTGAGCTATGAGTGGGGTTCAAATCTAGACTTTTGTCAACAGTATGCCAAAGCGGAGTCTCTTATCCCTCAGTTTCCCTATCTGCAATATTGGGGACAAGGACTCTGGTCTGCCCAGCAGCCTCATAGGAAGGATTATTAAAATAACTAATTATCAAGAACACTGTGACTGCTGTATAGCCATTTTATTATTTATTATAGCCAGGTCCTTTTTTGTGGCAATACATACTGTTACAGAGTACTGACACCTTTCTACAGGCCTGAGGAGGAATTGGTGGAAATCAATACGGTCTTATATATCAGCACTGGCACCTTTTCTTTTCTTTTCAAAAATAGGCACTGGTTATAATGCTTACATCCTGCCTTTCTGCCTAATCAGAATTAAAAAAGTTGTCATAAAACCAATTAAAAAGAATAGCTAAAAATACAGCCAACTAAAACATAAGGTTAGAAAGATGGTTCAGTGAGGTAATGCCAGACCAACCAAGGAAGTCTTTACTTCCTGGTGGATGACAGTGATTAGGGATGAGCATGAACCAAACCATGAAGCAAAATTTATCACAAATTTTGCCTTATTTGTGGTTTGTGAATCAAACTTCCTGACAGGTTCACTGTGAAAACTTTTAAAGCAGTTTGTGATGGTTTATGGACAGAGCAGAAAACGGGTTTAAAAGGGCTCAGAGTCCCTTTAAAACCCTGCTTTCTGTTCCCCGTGAAAGCTGTGAAAACAGTTGAGCAGTGGGGAGCACCCCCCTGTTGCTCAGCTGTTTTTTTGGGCTTTCTGTAAACCCTGTTTAAAGGGATTGCAATCCCTTTCAATGGGGTTTCCAGGGTCACGTCAGTTCAGTGAACCAGCAGGAACCACATTTTTCCAGTTTGTGCCCATCCCTAACATAGATATAAGGGGACAGGTGAATATCCTTGAGGAGGGAGTTCCATCATCTTGGTGCTGTGTATAAGAAGGCCCTCTCTCAGGTTGCCATGGTTCCTAATCTCATAAGGTAGAGGCCCCTGAAGCAAGACCTTAGAAGGTGACTGTAGGGATCAGGTAGGGCTGGACAGGAGTAGGTGGTTCTTTGTATTTGAATTTTTTTTTTTATTATTTTGATCAATGGGTAAGGAATTGGGAGGGGAGGAAGTATAAAAAAACAAATTGTCTCTGAATATCACATTTCTTCAAAACATCTCAGCAAACCATCATATCTTAACATTTATTACCAAGCTGAAAAATAACCTAAGATTACATACAAAGATGTCCCTTAGTAACTGTAAGGTAAGTAACTGTAAGGCCTAGCTACACAAATATGTAAACCCAGGAGTAGGTGGTTCTTAAGGCATGCTGGTTTCAAACAGTATAGGGCTTTAAAGGTGGGCCCCAGCACTATGAAACTGACCCCAAAACAAATCGGGAGCCTGTTTGAAAAACCAAACATCATTGAGCAAGATGCAGAAAACATTTTGACCTTGGATTTCTCCAGAGAAATCTGCTTTCTTCATCTGAGCTGCAGAGGTGTTAAACATAGGAAGCTGCTTTATGCTGTATCACACCATTAGTCCATACAGCCCATTGTCTCTTCAGGCTGGAAATAGCTTTCGGGCAAGGAGAGGCCTACCTTTAATGCTCAACTAGGCCCTCATGATGAGATCCTTATTGGAAAGTTTGGATTTTCTACTTTCATCAATGAGGCGAGTCGCCATCCCACTCTCCTTAGACGCCTTTCAAAAGACCCCAGGGTAAATTTTGCAGGGGCTTGCTTAGCAAGGATGGCTAGAAGGTTTGACCTCTCTATATTGAATGGCTCCATAGTAGGTGATTATCCTGGGGAGATCACCTTTCTAGCCAGCACTAGATGCAGTACTATCGACTATTTTCTAGCCAGCCCTAGATTACTTTCAGAGGTTCTTCACCTACAAGTTCTACCCAAACTAGAAAGTGATCATCTTCCACTACTACTCACTCTAGCTCCTTTAGTTCCAGAGACTTTTCATAGTATTACGATGGGCCCACATTTGGTTCCAGTCCAACAAATAAGATGCCATGCCAAGTGGTCCGATCAGTTGGCACAAACAGTGAGGGGAGCCCTGGAGAAGGAGGATGCTTGCTCCAATAGAAAATTAATTATAGATACTCCCCATGACTTGAACCCTCTGATCCCCTTCGACCATCTCCTCCAACTCATAAAACCATTACTGGTTCAAGATGCTTCTGTTCAACATCGTAGATTCAAAAACGTCTCCAAGCCCTGGTTCGATAAAGAATGCAAGCAAGCAAGAAGAGATCTAAAATCAGCGTATCATGCATATATGAACTCTGAGGGCCTTGATTCTCTGTGTGCACAATACCATCTTTCATGCTCTAAGAAGTTATACAAACAACTGATTGCCACAAAGAAGCGTGAGGCCATGAAAGTGCTGTGGAATAGCATTATACAGTCATCCAAGGAGAAGATCTTGACAGGGTTTTGGAAATTGATCTCGAGCCACTCCTGCAGAGACATCTCCCCCATTGACTCATTTGTCACCCCCAAGAATTGGGAATCATTTTTTCAAGTGCTGTACTCTGATCCCCACCATTCTGCAGTTCCCCAGATTCATGAGGCCCTTTCAGACCTGCCACATTGGCCTCCAGTGACGGCTGGAGAAGTTAGATCTTTGATCAGTAAACTCAAGAGAGGCAAAGCTCCAGGCCCTGATTTTATTCCCCCAGATCTATTGAAAGATAATATAGACTGGTGGTCCTCTCTTTTGGCCCCATTGTTTACATATATAGATTTGACAGGGGATTTACCTGAGGCCTGGAGAGAGGCTATCATCATTCCTTTTTTTAAGTCTGGGCAGAAGGGTAATCCAGCCAATTATAGGCCAATCAGCCTCTTGAGTATTCTGGGCAAACTAGCCATCTTCTAGAGAAATTGCAGTGCTGGCTGATTCAAGAAAGGTATTTGGTAGATGAGTAGGTAGGGTTGCCAAGTCCAATTCAAGAAATATCTGGGGACTTTGGGGGTGGAGCCAGGAGACTTTGGGGGTGGACCAGGAGACATTGGGGCGGAGCCAGGAACAAGAGTGTGACAAGCATAACTGAACTCCAAGAGAGTTCTGGCCATCACATTTAAAGGGACAGCACACCTTTTTAAATGTCTTCCTTCCATAGGAAATAATGAAGGATAAGGGCACCTTCTTTTGGGGCTCATAGAATTGGACCCCCTGGTCCAATCGTTTTGAAATTTGGGGGATACTTTGGGGAGAGGCACTAGATACTATATTGAAAATTTGGTGCCTCTACCTCAAAAAACAGCTCCCCCAGAGCCCCCGAAACCTCCAGATCAATTCCCCATTATACCCTATGAGAAGACGTTTCCCTCTCCACCCCCTCCACCCCCCCCCCCCGTTTCTGGGAAATCTGATGCAGGGGACAGAACTCACTCACCTCCGGAGGTGCAAAGGCACATGGTCCTTTGGGGGCGTGGCTGGGCTCCCCTCCCTTCACCGGCCAGCTGACTGGGGGTGGGAAGCAGCCTGAGAAAACGGAAGAGCTCTGGCTGCCGTTCTCCTCCCTCCCCTCCCCCCGCTTTCCCTTTTATGGCCAGCGGGGGGAGGAGGCTCCAAATCTGGAGTCTCCAGGCCTAGCGGGGGATTTGGGAACCCTATGAGTAGGCTAGGTTTAGGGAAGGACGATCCACGTTGGGACATAATTTGATTCTATCACATTTGATAGAAAAATACGCAACCAGCAGAACAGTTTCTCTTTATGCAGCCTTTATTGACTTAAAATCTGCTTTTGACTTCATTCCCAGAGGGAAATTATGGGAGAAGTTAAGTGCCACATCAATTGACAGGAGACTTTTATTCCTGATCCTGGCATTATATACCAACACGTCTATTAGGGTCAGGTGCAATAAGCAAGGTCTCCTTACTGACCCTATTCCAACTTTAAAAGGAGTCAAGCAAAGCTGCGTGCTGGCCCCTTCCCCTTTTGCCATCTTTATTAATGATATGATCAGCAACCTCCATCTAGTCGATACTCATCCCCCTCCCTGGCAGATAGGCAACTGGTAGCCTTACTCTTTGCAGATGACACAGTCTTGCTGTCTAACACCAGTAGGCCTTAGAAGGGCATTAGCTCAATTTGGTCTTTATTGTGATCATAACCTCTTAGAGATTAATTGTCAGAAAACAAAAGTAATGGCTTTTGGCCCAAAACCCAGGCTAAGGAGATGGAATATAAATGGCCATAGTCTTCAACAGGTAACAATTTACAAATATTTGGGGGTTATGATTCAGTCCTCAGGGTCAAAGAAGGCTCACCACGAATATGCTGCCAATTCTGGTCGCAAATCGACCCAGGCCACCATTAGGTTTTTTCTCATGAAAGGGGGGCATTTTATACCAGTTGCATTAAAACTCTACTTGGCCAAAACAATACCCCAACTCACTTATGGAACTATGTTGGGTCCATCCTTATCAAGTTTTGATCTCCTTGAGAAAATTCAGTCCAAATTCTTGAGAGCCATTTTCCACTTTCCAACCTGCATTTCCAATGCAGTACTACGCTTGGAAACTGGCTTGCTAAGGATAGAGGCTAGGGTGAGCCTACTTTCAATCACCACTTGGCTTAATCTCAGCCATTGCCCCATGAATATCACATCGTTGATTTTAAAGGATAGTTATTGTTCCTCTTGGGTTAGAGCCATCCATCAGAAATCGTCTACGATTGGCTTTTCACCTGAATCTCTCCAGATAATGGCCCTGGATCAAGCCAGGGCCATAGTCAGAGACTACAAGACATTGAGAAACAGAATGATATTACCAAGGTCCCAGATTATCTAGCTCCCCCTCAAAGGAGATATGTGTTAGCTCCAGCCCCCTATCTCTCAACTCTAACAATACCATCCCACAGAAGGGCCTTTTCTATGGCCCGTTGTCATATCTTTCCTTCAGCAGTCGTTGAGGGCCGCTTTAGAAAGGTGCCTATGGCTGAGCAGGTTTGTCCTTGTGGTGCAGATAAAGTTGAAACGATTGACCATGTTTTGTTTGGGTGTGGCTTATACCCTGGCATACGAGCCAGGTACATTTATTCTTTGTTGGAGGGATGTCTCGGGTTTTCTGATTTTAAAATCAGAAATATGCTGTTATCAGATTTTAACCCCCATTTACAATTAATTGTGCCAAATTTATGGCGGCAGCTAGGAGAATTCGTGAAGATTATGTAAAGAAGGGGTCCTGAACTGACTGTTTTTTGAATATTTCCAAGCTTGTATTTTATCTTTTCTTAAATGCCTGAGTACTCTGTATACCATCAAAAATGCTACTGAAACTGATATAAATACAGAGACCATGCATAAAGTTGCCAAATTCTGTTCCCATGTCGAAGTAACGGATTGTAATTTTAACCAGTGTATTCTAGCTAATATTTTTTTCTGGAGCTGTATAATTTTAAAACCTTTTATTATATGTACTATATTTATTAAGCTAGAAGATGTTTGACCACTACTGTATTATTTGTCACATCTCATTATTCATACTAATGTCTTATATTTTATTTTCACATTTATTTTTTAAATATCTTACGTTTTACCTATTTAGGTCCATCTTGATTTTTACAATTTTTATGTGGTTGTTGTTGGCCTGCATTGTGCTGTGTATTTGGTCATGGACTGTAATAAAGCAAACTGAACTGAACTGAGAGGCCTACCCAACAGCATGCCCATCCCCCGCCCCCCAAAATGAGGGGACCAGATATGGAATGCTTTCCACAATCCACAACCCCCCCCCCCCTAAATTTGCTGTGGTGATTATTTCAAGAAGGCCATTCCTTCTGCAGTTTGGGCAAAGAAGGGGAGGTCACTACCCAAGGCAGCTCACAATCTAAGAGCTGAATTATGGTGGGGACCAGCCAACAGGTTTGCTGCTGCTGTTGGCAGAAAGCAAGGAAGTAAGTCATTTTTTTAAAGGCATGACTAGAAAATCTGACCATAGAGATTTCTTCTGCATCATCCCTGGGAAATATGGATTTTCACTCTCTTTGCATGTTTCAGAGTGCAGTCTTCCATGTGTCCCCAGATAGACCAGTTGATACAACCAACAAAATAAGGTCATAAAGCTTTTCCACTTTAGTCAGGGGAGGGGGCAGGATTGCATGTTTAAAAAACAAAAGAATTCTGTCCATAGGAAAATAGCCGCTGAGCTTGATTGTACATATGCAGCTGATACACTGGTTTTCTATGTGCCTGGAATAGGATGAGCTCCCATGAAGGGAGCATTCAAACCCAGACCGCTAATCCCCTGCAGCCTGGCATAGTGGAGCCTGGGAATAACACATTATGAGTAAGCAGGCCTCAGATTCAGTGGGAACTCACAGAAGCACAACTCCTGAACCTTTCTGAGAGTTCCACCTCTTCCTTCTGAGAGTTCCCCCTCCTTGTCCATTGAATAGTATGTGCAGCTGCATAATTCTACAAAATGATCCCTGCGAGTAAGTACCCAAGCAAGGCCTGCAACCTTGGAGGAGTCTAGCAGATCTTGTCCCTGATCTTGGTCACTGCCTTGACCCTTCCTGTGTACATCCTTGAATTCAGAATAGAACAAATATGGGATTGAAGTTCAATAATAAGCATTTCATGAGCACTTGGGTGAAATCCATCCTTTGAAACTGTGCTGCAAGTGGCTATTCTTCAGAAAGTTGGAGGTGATTGACAGAGGATAGCTAACTACTCAATCACTTTGTTCAGGCTGCTGTCAGAGGGGTGATTCTGGGCATGCTGGATCAGTGAGTCATCTAAGCCTGGCTTCTCTTGCATTCTTAATATTGCACTTCTGTGCTTTGATGGATCCCAGCTGCCTTTTCTCCAGGCTGTGTACATATCTCTGGCATCTCTTCCGGTCGGTTTGTCACTGTGGCTCACAGATGCCATGCAGTTTCTCCACTGCCCGGGTGCAGCTAGTTGGCACAGGAAGTCTTTTCTCATACTACACAGGCGGATCTTCTTGGAACCTCTGCAAGGCAAATGCACCGGCTGTGGCACTAAAGCCTGAAACTGGCGCAGGCACTCCATGTGCCATGGTTGGAAGGGCATTTGGAAAAACAAATGTAAAGCCCTCGTCAACTCTTTTCCTTCCCCCATCTGTGCCAAGGTCTGCCACCTGCCTGGGAGATGGCAACTGTTCCACAGAGGTTAAAATGAAAGTGGTTGAAAGCAAACGGGTAGCCATGGCAACAGCCATGCTGGAGAGAATTGGCTTATACAGAGCTTATTAAGGAAAGGGAAAATATATGTATGATTTTCAGCTTCAATACCAGGGGGCTCAGGCTGAGCTATGGAGAATGGCGCGGGGGGGAGGGCAGTGCTGGAGGGGGCCGGTTGCCTAAGGGGGCGTTGATTTGTATTGGGTCCTTTCTTGCTAGGAAAGCAGTCTTGCCACAGTAATGTGGCTTTGAAGAGCCAGGTTCAAGTCTCTGCTCTATCTTGCCCAATCAGAAGTAGTCTCTTGGCATGATACCTCAGGGAGGATCAGTGCAGGGAGTAATGCAGAGATATAGCAGGTAGCTCTCTCTGTTGATACATATTTAGTGCTGAACAGCCCCTTTAATTGATTACTTAATTTTCTCAGGGCACTCCAGCCATTCTTATATAGTACTTTGGGAGTTACTGTCTCAGAGTATGGACATCTCATGGGTTCCCCAACCCTGATGAAACTAGATTTCTGATTACTAGAAAGCCAGTCTTAAAGAGTGCTAACTTCCCTCATGTTGTTTGTCATGATGTCTTGGCAGACATCTCATCCTTTGGCACCTGATAAGACTGACCAGAACACTAGTTCAGAAGGAGGAGAAGGAGATTGGATTTATACCCCGCCCTTCACTCACTCAGAGTCTCAAGAGTAGTTTACAGTTTCATTTCCCTTCCCCTCCCTATGTTAGACACACTATGAGATAGGTGGGACTGAGAGCTCTTTCGAGAACTGCTCTTGAGAGAACAGTCAAGAACTGTGACTGACCCAAGGTCATTCAGCAGGTGCATGTAGAGGAATGGGGAATCAAACTTGATTCTTCCAGATTAGAGTCCACACACTTAACCACTACACAAACCTGGCTCTGCTGGTTCCTTGTTAGACTGAGTAAGACATTGGGCCAGTCCCCCCACCCCCCGTTTTTTCTTGGAGGGAAAAGGATGCAGTTTCCCACAAGCTTCCCTCCTCTTCTTTTCCTAGTACTTTTTGCTGGTAGTGATGATTGTCCAGGACACTGGTCTGAGTTGCCATTTTTCCTCTCTTCCCTGTACATGGACTGCTGGAGATTTGGTGGGAAGCATTTGATCTCAGGGGTCATCATGTGGCCAAATCCTGTTGGGTGGGCAGCAGCCCTGTGAAGCCCTCAATCTTCCATTTAGGGAGTAGAGGGGGAACAAGGAGCTTCTTGCACTGGCATCAAGCATGACTGCTGATACCGGTAAGTGGGGTGAGTGTTTGCCCCCTGCAGCTCTCTGAAACACACCCCAAATGGAGGGGGTCTGCTGACAGACTGCTAAATAGGGCAATGAAATTGTGTGTGTGTGTGGGGGGAAGCATTTCAGCTGAGCCCCGGTTTTGTCACATGAAGGTTGGCTACAATACACATTATGACAATCCCAGCAAGGGACTTGCAAGGCAAGTAGAAGCAGAGGTGGCTTGCTGTTTCCTTCCTCTGCAGAGCCTTTCTTGGTGGTCTCCCATCTAAGTTCTGACTCTGCTTTGCATCTGAGATCTGATGAGACCGGCTGGCCACAGGTGGGGAAGAAGATCCCATCATGGCTGAAACAGGTCCTTGGCTGGCAGTTGACATTACCCACTATTGGGAATGAGCCCAGTCCAGGGTTTGAAAAAAATGGTGTCTTGTACTGATGACCTAGGAGGGATGTGTGTTTCAGCCTAACATATGCAAGATGGCTGGTGATTGGCTTTTGTACATTGCTAACTCTGGACTGTAGCTGGAAAGCATGCTGGGAGCGGAAGGAAATCTGGCAGGATTGGGGCCAGAAATGGGTGCAGTATTGGAGCAAACCCACAAGAGGAACAGTCTTGGCAGAGTCCCTGGCAAGGCTGAGAAGTTGGTCCAAAAGGGGTCGGAATGAGTTTGTAAGTAGAAGGGCAAGAGAGTTGATCAGGAAAGCTGGAAAACTGGGAGAGGGTGAGTAGAAGACAACAGAGAAACCCGCAACCCCACCCAGAGTTTGGCTGTTGCCCAAAGGGCAATCAAGGCCTAATCCAGAAATCTGGATCAAATCAAGAACTTTTTCTCCCTCCCACCAAATACTAGAGCTTGAGAACAATTAATGAAGCTGATGGGCAGTAGATTCAGGATGAGTAAAAGGAAACACTTCTTTACACAATGAGTGGTGAAAATGTGGAATTCAGTGCTAGAGGATATAGGCACAGATAGACCCGGTGCTAGGGGTTCTGCTGCTCCTGGCAGACCCCTACGCCGCGCCCCTCCCAAAACTCCCTTAATATTTATTTCACTCATGTGCAATGCAATGACATCATCATGCAGGGCAGCAAGTGGGGGGGGGAGTGACGGGCGGCGCAAAAGAGTGCTGTCTCGCTGCCGCTTTCCCACTGCACTGTGCTCTTTGGAGGCTTCCTTGGAATAGTGCGGTGTTTTAGTGGTGCCTGGCCACTGCTGGATTGAAAGTGGCTGAGTGGCGCCTTCATGGGAAGGTGCTGCTCAGCTGCTTTCAACCCGAAAGCAGCCAGGTGCCGCTAAAATACTGCGCTATTCGGAGTCTTCCAAGGAAGCCTCTGAAGAGCATGGCGACTGCTTTCAGGTTGAAAGCGGCCGGGTGGTGCTAAAAGACAGTGCTTTTCGGAAGCTTCTAAGAAAGCCCCCCAAAAGTGCAACGGCTGAGTGGTGCCTTCCCAGGAAGGGGTAGGGGGTGCCTAGTGGTGCCCCCAGGTGCAGTAGCGGCCTAGGCAGCCGCCTACCCCACCTACTCCCATGCGCCAATCCTGGGCACAGAAAGCTTTTAAAGTAGATCTGACAGATTCAAGGAGGAAAGGGCTATCACTGCCTACTAACCCTAATAACTGAAGGGAACCTCCATATTCAGAGGCAGTAAAAAACATTTGAATATTAGTGCCAGGAGACAACATAATTGGGGAAGGTCTCAGCCTCTATGTCCTGATGTTGTCCCTCCGTAGTTACTGGTTGACCACTGTGTGAGACAGGATACTGGATGGACCACTGGTCTGATCCAGGAGGACTCTTCTTAAGAACACACAAACACTACGTGGATATAGCCATACTGGGCCGTGGGAGAATCTGACTGTTCTTCCTTCCATCATCGTGCCAGTAGAGAAGACAGCAAGAAACGTGATGGAAACCCAAGTCCTCAATGAGCCCAGTTTTTCCCCTGATGTCATACCATGCTAAATCATATGGTTCTCTGCTGAGACATGGTTGCTTTCTCTGTGCTCTGTGTCACATGATTCTGCTGGGCTTGGCTTTCTTACACAACCTGATATGGAAGCTTGCTGGCCTAAGCTGTCCAGTTGCAAGGAGAGAGAGGGAATCCACATTTCAGCAATACCAAAATTCTGTAAAAGAGTAGTGATGGGAGCAAAGAAACTGGTTTCTTGAGAGATGCAATAGATTCCTTCTCCTGTCACTGGCAGGAGACTTTCTTCCCTGCGGGTGGCTGAAAGATGTTTTTAATGGTGCACGTATGCAGCTGAATGAATGCTTCCAGCCACGGAGGTGGCAGGGCACAGATTATAGAGTGAGCAGCGAAAGTTAGTAAATTTGGACCCATTTTATGGAGCCCATAAGTGTCAAGACAATCTGTGCAGCTGAGGAGAGCGGCGGAGACAGGAAGAAATGCACCAGAGGCTGGTGAGATGCTGCGGCTGAGGGCAGGACATAGACTTTTCCTTGGGGAGGAGAACATGAATGAGAGATTCTTTGCAGAGAATGACACTGCAAAGTGGGCCGCTGCTGTAATCCATCCAAGGTGTGGAGTTCTACAGTGCCTGCTGAGTCACTGATTTGGTGGGAGGGGCTCGGGGCTGCAGCACGTGTGTTGGGGGGTTGAATGTTTTGCCCCCCCATGCTAGAGTGTGACAGAACCCTGCGAACTGGCAAGGAGGCCTATGCTCTTGGTGGGCCAGATCCTAGGGAGGGCAGCATAGCATGTGGTACTAACACATGCATACCCCCACAGGCATGCAGCTGCTGCAATTTCTCTCTCTTCCCATGTCTTCTGTCCAGGGATTCTGTGATATTGGCAGCATTCTGCCCAGTTAGTATGTTTGCTTTTTATTTTGCCGCTGTTTGTTTTTTCCAGGGCACAGTGCATCTGCTGGGCCAGTCACAGGCCTGTTGGTGGGTGGGAAGCCTGCCACCTGCCCGGATGTGTGCATGTGAACCAACATGCCCCAGACAGCAGCCCTTGCCCGCCAGGGCCAGATGGGGAGATTGGAATCACAAGTGCCAAACCGCCCTGCTTTGTGTACTTGACAGATTGTTAGCTGCGATACTTGACGAATATAATAATAATAATAATAATAATAATAATAATAATAATAATAATAATAATAATAATAATAATAATAATAAAAGCCTGGAACAGCCTCTGATGGCCAAGCAGGGGATAGTTTTGAAAGCCTGCTGACGGATCGGAAGGGTGAGGGAAGTTAATTAGAGGCAGTGTGGCAGCCTGCCGGGATGGTGTGTTTGTGTGCCTGGCGCCTGAGAAGCTTGTTGTTCTCCTTCTCTACCTTGCGACAGGGGGGGAAAATCCTCTGGAGTGTTCAGACAGTGCACTGTTGCCGGTGGAATGCAATTTGCATTGGAATCTTGCCTAGGTTGTATGAGACATTACCAGCGACTCTAAGGCAGATTGTTGCCATCCCAAACTGTCCTCCTCCTGCTGATGACAGAACCAGGTGTCTGGAGATCCCTGTCTTATTTGTAAGACAGGTCTGAGCTGGGCAAGTTGTTCTTAAAGAAGCAGAGACCCTTTCGGTGCAGCCTTGGGGAAATGGAGCCACCTGAGGATCCACTGAAAGGCTTTTCTCCTGGCCTTGTTTGCATCTCGCTATCTTCCAACACATTTAGAAGAACCGATTCTGTCCTTATCAAAGTCCTTCTTCAGGAGTAGAATGACTGGAAGAGAGGCATTGTGCTGGCAAGAAAGGGGTCCACATGCTGCTAAGGTCTTCAGCTTCAGTTCACTGCTTTCAGGGCCTATTAGGTTTCAGTGGTGCTTAATGGGAGGAGTGGTCCTGAGCTGACCCAGTTGGGAGCCTTGGCACAGAGTGAGAAGCATGCTTCTGGGTCCCAGGTCTGAGTAGGGCTCCTGGGTAAGATTCTCAGTGTCTGGGGTAGTGGGGAATGTGGGCTTCTCCTGTTAACTCTTGATATAGGGGCATGTAAGAGAAGTGCTTGCCAGGATGGAGGGAGCCTGGTAATCCTTCCAAGAATGGTGACCGTTTCTTCACACATTAGAGTACAAAGGTTGTCCCCAAGAGTCCCCTGCCTGCATAATGGTCATTTGCATATGTTATACGTGCTAGCAAGTTGCTTCCAACATTTGGCAACTGTATGAATTAATGACCTCCAAAATGTCCTGTCACTGACATCCTGGCTGAGATCTTGCAAAATGAAGGCCATGATTTCCTTTATTGATTCGGTCTATCTCAGCTGGGACTTCCTCTTTTCCAGCTGCCTTCATCTCTTCCTGGGATTACTGACTTTCATGATGAGTCTTGTCTTCTCATGATCTGAAAGTACAATAGCCTCAGTTTAGTCATTTTAGCTTCTAGGGAGCGTTCAGGTTTGATTTGATCTGGAATCCACTGATTTGTCATTTTGGGGTTCCATTGTATCTATAAAATCTTCCTTGAACACCACATTTAATTGTCCAACTTTCAGTTCCATATCATAGTATGTATTACCTTGATCTTTGATATCTGGTGATGCTTCCTTATATTTAAGGATCTTTTCTAGATCAGCCTCAATTTCCTTCTGATTCCCTGCCACTCCTCAGGTTGGGTGTTCAATACAGGTTCAATACAGAATAAAAGGGGGGGAAAGGAAGAGCATAAACAAAATAAGCTTGTGGGGTTAAGGGGAAAACTCTAAGTCTGCCATTAGCAGGAGGTTTAAATTAGAGTGTTGCACATTTAGCTAAGCACATTTAGGCTGTACAGAAAAGCCAGAAAGGATCATACCTCTCAATCTCTTAGCCATCATACAAAATTAGCACCAGTTCCTGGTCACCTTTACCATCATTAGAATTATGATCCCCCTCTGACTTGGTGAGCTCCTGACCTTGATGGTTCAGGCTAACATAGTCTCATCAGATCTCGGAAGCTAAGCAGGGTTGGGTGTGATGAATACTTGGATGGGAGATAACCAATGAGGTCCAGGGTTGCTGCGCGGAGGCAGGCAATGGAAAGTGGTCTCTGTTCATCTTTTGCCTTGAAAACCCTACATCAGCCATAATTGTGGCATTTGTTCACCACCACTGTAGGTGCAGAAGGGGCTGAGAAATGTGGTTTTTCCTCACACAGTTACCATTTTTGTAGCAGAAGCTCACTTTGCTGACTTGTGTATCATTCCCATGCAGAAGTCTCGTAGCTATTACTGATCTCAGCTGCTGTAGTATGGTTGCTTAACATTGTGATATCTTGTACATTGAGTTGCCTGTCCATCCCCACAAGTTCACATATGCTATTTGCAAACTTGTTGCTTATTTAGGGACATAGTCCATTGCATCCCTAACTTTTCATACACACATACATACACCCCAGACAGCATATTCTAACTGAGGGAGTGGAGCAGATGAATTGTCTGCTGGATACTTGGGCACTTTTTGGAGAGGAGATAGTGACATGTGGGGGCACCTAGATCTTTGCTGTGCTGTCTTTCATAGAAGTGTGCAATTCTTGCCTACTAGCAGCATGGGGTTTGAGGGTTAGCTCCCCAGACATCTTTGGTTGCAGAATATTCCATCTATAGTGAGCAATGCTTCTGTTTTGGAGGGAAGGCAACAGGATAAGTTCTGCTTGCTGCTTTGTTTCTATTCCAGCAGCTTCTCTGAAGCCAACTTTGCTGAATCCTATTTTAAACAAGCCCTCTGGCCTCATGTTGCTTCCCAAGGAAGCATCTCTATACCCTGCCTAATAGATTGTTTGCCCCTCCTGATAACCCGCCCCTATGCTATTCCTGGCTTGTTAAGGCCTATTTTTCCTTCTGTCCATCACAGACGACACAATCTGGCCCCCATTACGGCAGGAGATGTGTGTCTCCATTCCCCTTCCAGTATTCATCATTACCAGCAAACTCAAGATACCAGGGTCGTGTCATTCTATTCTGTTCTGTTTCATGCAGAAAGAGAAATGGAACTTAGAGTGCACCATTAAGACTACCTATTGCAAGGTTATATGTTTTATTATTTGCCTATTTAGTATTCTGGTCCAGGTTTGTTACCCAGTATTTTGTTTTATATAAACCTGGTATTTAGAGCGTAAAGTGGAGTGGTCCATTTTTTCCCCTGTGGGCCCACCATCTTGACCCCAACCTGTTCTGCCTTTTGGACTGTAAACCCCACTAGACTGCACCCTTGATCCCAACTAAAGGGGCCATCTATAGATGACCCTTCCCTCAAAAAGAGGATGCAATTCATACAGAATTTGCACATGCTAATTTCCATGTATAAATAAGAACATAAGACGAGCCTGCTGGCTTCAGTGGTCTATCTAGAACAGCATCCTATTTTGTATAGAGGTCAACCAGTTGCCCTGATGGGTGAACAAACAGCAGAGAGGTCCAGGCCTGACGTTGTCTCCTAGATTTGTTGCCTTTGAATATGAAAGTTCCCTTTACTCACCATAGATAGTAGCCACTGATAGACTTCTCTTAGTCTATTAATCTGTCTAGCCCCCTTTTAGAACAACCTATGCCTGTGGCCACTACTACCTCCTCTGGCAGTGAATTTCAACATTTAATTACTTGATTAAAGAAGAAATGCAGATTTATACCCCACCCTTCTCTCTGAATCAGAGACTCAGAGCGGCTTACAATTTCCTATATCTTCTTCCCCCACAACAGACACCCTGTGAGGTGAGTGGGGCTGAGAGGGCTTTCACAGCAGCTGCCCTTTCAAGGACAACCTCTGCCAGAGCTGTGGCTGACCCAAGGCCATTCCAGCAGGTGCAAGTGGAGGAGTGGGGAATCAAACCCGGTTCTCCCACACTTAACCACTACACCAAACTGTCCACACACTTAACCACTACACCAAACTGGCTCTCCTTTTGTCTATCCTGAAGCCCATACACTTTTTTTCAGTGCCCCTGGATTCTAGTATTATGGGAAATGGCGAAAAAGCTCTTTGTGTGCACCTTCTCTACCCATGCATATTTATACAAATGTATGCAAATTCATACATATTTACTGTCATTTAAACACAGCTCCCCATAATACCAAATCTGCCCGATTTCTCAGTGCAAACTGTTAAAGAGGAACTTTTATGAGCCCTTCTTATGGCTTTGGAGAGCCAATTTGGTGTAGTGGTTAAGTGTGCGGACTCTTATCTGGGAGAACCGGGTTTGATTCCCCATTCCTCCACTTGCACCTGCTAGCATGGCCTTGGGTCAGCAATAGCTCTGGCAGAGGTTGTCCTTGAAAGGGCAGCTGCTGTGAGAGCCCTCTCCAGCCCCACCCACCTCACAGGGTGTCTGTTGTGGGGAGGAAGGTAAAGGAGATTGTGAGCCGCTCTGAGACTCTTCGGAGTAGAGGGCTGGATATAAATCCAATATCTTCTTCTTTGATCCCCCCCCCCCCAAAAAAAGCAGCCTTTCTCTCAGTGGCAGGTAGCTTTGGGCCCCCTGTGGCTGCTCAGGAATTGAGCTACCCCTTGCCACTTTGGCTGATTTTACTGGACAGAAGCAAACCTTGGAGGAAAATGAACACAATTCAAGGGAAGAAGAACAATGCAAAGAAAGGACAAATGGCAGCAGGGAGCGTGCATTTTGTCTCTAGAGGTCTGTGTCATTTAGCGTTTGTAAATACGAAATGGAGATATATTTATTTGGCTTTCAGGACAGGTCAACTCCTGCCTTTGAAAATGTGATGAAAGGGAATCAAAATACATTTCAAATGAGAGTCTTTGTGATAGAGATGATACTCTTCAGATATCCATGTGAGCAGATTGGTGCGAGTAAAACAAGAGGCTCCAAGGGGATGGTATTCCTGTAATGTTTTTTACACAGAGTAGACTTACAGAGACAAAACATTGGCTCTAGGGATATGGACTCCATGGATATTATACGTAGGCACCCAAGGTACCCTGCTCTGTTTTGTAATGCTGAAAAGTAGTCACTGGGGAGAGGGTGTGAGGGGCCTAATTTGGATCAGAGCACATGAGGCTTTTCCCACTGTGTGGTGTCCCTTGCAGAAATCCATCCCTCCCAACCCAAACAGCAACAGTTGACCAGGAACAAGGGCTCCAAGACCAAGCAAGGGCTTCGGCTCTCGAACAGTTGACCTACTGGACATTTCTTTCCAGTCCCCTATCTGCCTCTTCCCCTTCTTGACATCATTGTGCTATCTATTATTGCTAAGGGATATGCAATCAAGTTTGAACTCAGGTAGTCATCACTCCACCCTCCCCAGTACTTCAGGAGGAGGGTCTGTTCCATACTAGCCAAGGGCGCGATAGAACCAGTTCCCTTGGATCAAAGAGGTCTCAGCTTCTCCTCCCACTATTTCATGGTCCCCCCAAAAGATGGGGGTCTCAGATCCAACATGGACCTCAGGGCCCTTAACACCTTCATTCCACCAAATAATTTCCATATGACTATGTTGAACCACATTCTACTACTCTTGTCTGAGAGTTGCTGGATGGCTACCATCGATCTCTAGGATGTGTATTTCCGCCTGAGCATTCCAGCTGGATCACAGATGCTACCTCAGGTTCACAATAGGCAACACTTCCAGTATACAGCACTGCCCCCAGGGTATTCACCAAAACCATGTTGGTGATTGTGGCACATCTGCGCCTCAAGGGCATTGTGTTATTCCTGTTCATAGATGACTGGCTGCTGGCGGCCAACTCATAAGCTCAGCTGTCCTGAAACATTCAGGCTATGCTCAACCTGCTAACTCAACTGGGCCGCTGTGTAGACTTTAGAAAGTCAATGCTGACTCCCACACAGAGAGTACAATTCATAGGAGCCATTCTGGACTCCACTGCAACCAGGGCTTTTTTTCTACCAGCATGGGCCACGACTCTCTGCTCCCTTGTCCGACAGATAGTGTCAGCAATGGCTTTCACCTTCCAACGTCTCATGGGCTTCATGGCTGCAACCACATCAGTGATCCCTTTTGCCAAACTGCAGATGAGACCATGTGGTTCCATGTGTGGTTCCTGAGTCACTTCAACCCACTCAGGCACCCACAACAGAAGATCCTCACTCTGCCACACCACCTTTTTCCATCCCTACTCTAGTGGGATTAGAAGTCCAATTTACTGGAGAAGGAGGAGTCCAACAAGCATCCACAGAGACCCTGACAATGTATGCTTCCCTCATGGTTGGGGGCCCACTTCTGGGGCATAACATAATGAGATAACATTAGCAGCATCTCATCTTGCAGAGGACCTCAGTACCCAAGCGGACTACTTCAATCATGGGGAGGGGGGCAGTTCTCCATGAATGGGAACTGAACCCAGTCTTCAAGTCCTGGGGCCACCCAGACATCAACGTCTTTGCATCAAGGGAAAACAAAAAGTGCCTTTTGTTTTGTTCACGCAACAGCAGGGAACCTCTGTCTCTCGGGGACAGTCTCTTGATCCCTTGGTCCAGCAGGTTAACTACCTCTTTCCTCCCATTCCTCTGATTACAAGAGTGGTTCACAAGATTTTTCAGGACCAACAGAACTGTATACTGATTATACAAGGTGGCCTCGGCAGCCATGGTTCCCAGTTCTAATCCACCCGAGCAGGGGGAACTTCCACGATTCTCCCCCCCCCCCCCAGCACCAGACCTCCTGATAGACCAAGGGGTCAGATTTACCATCGTAGTGTTCCCCACTTGAAGCTGGGAAATCAGACATCTTTCTCTGCACAAGTAAAGGAAGTCCTTTTGAATAGCAGGAAACTTTCTACTAGACAGTTCTATGAATGCAAATGGTAATGTTTCTCACTTTCACAATGGCTATGGGAATGTCTGCAGTCTCTGCACCCCTCTCAATGATCTTTGCTTTCCTCCTATCCCTGCCTGATGCTGGCATGTTGTACTCCTCTCTGTGTGTATGCTTCTAAGCAATATCAGTATACCATTTGGAAGTGGACAGGACCACAATATTCTCTCACCCAGACAGTAAATGCTTCCTCAAAGAGTTACTTCGCATGTACCCTCCTGTACGGACTCTGCCACCTGCATGGGATCTTTATCTTGTGCTTAATATGCTCACTAGCAGCTCATTTGAACCTATGGCCAAATGTGACATCCATCTCCTCTCTTGGAAGACTGTGTTTCTAGCAGCTATAACCTCAGCTCATAGAGTCAGTGAGCTGGTTGCTCTTTCCTATGGTCCTCCTTTTCATCAGTTTCATGCAGAAGGGGTCTCCATGACTCCAGATATTAGTTTTCTTCCTAAAATTGTGTCAGAGTTTCACACTCAAACCAAACTGGTTCTTCCTACCTTTTTTCCCAATCCTAATTCAGATGAGGACTGCAACTGGCATTCTTTGGATGTCAGAAGGGCCCTTCTTTTCTATCTCCACAGAACTCAGGCTCTTCATACCACACCTCATCTTTTCATCACATATGCAGACAGTCATCAAGGCTCAAGACTATCTTTTCAAAGGCTCTCCAAGTGGATTGTGGAGAGTATCAGACTATGCTGCTTGTTGGCCAAGTATCCTCTCCCAGGGCAACTGAAAGCTCACTCCACCAGTGGCTACTTCCACAGCTTTTTTCAAAGGCATTCATCTCTCAGAGATTTGTAGTGCAGCCATGTGTGCCACACCTAATACCTTCATGAGACTCTATGCTCTGGATGTCTGGGAGTCATGGTTTGGAGCCATGGTTTGGAGTTCAGTACTTTGTTCAGTTCACAACTGAGGCCTGCCAGCACCCATCTTCAGGTAGGACTCAGCTTGCTACTCTCCCAAGGGTGTGAAGCACAGAGACCACAATGAAGATAAACAGATAGCTTGCTTGTAACTGATGTTCTTCAAGTGGTCATCTGCACATTCACACCATCCTGATCATCCTTCCCCTCCGCTATCAGTCTAGTTGCTCTCTCTCTACTGGATTGTTCAGTGGTCAGAGGAAACTGGCAGGATCCTGGTGCGTGCATGATGGAGTTCCCAGGCATGCCCAGTGGGAGGCTGTAGAATCCTATTTCTGGAGCTTTCTTCTATCAGAGTCAGCGCAGGCACTGTTATCTCAAGGGTGTGAATTCACAGATGGCCACTTGAAGATCATCAGTTACAGGCAAGCAACCTGGTGTGTTGTTTTTAAAGAAACAATTTAATGAATTGATATAACTTGTAATGACGTTAGCTGATGTGAACAGTTCACTGGACAGGCCTTCTCTCTGTTTTTATCCTGACACACCAAGGTGTTTTCAAATTCAAAATGCAATTAAAATAGAAATGAAGCTACATAACAGAAACTTTTTTTAAAAAAGTCAGTTGTGGCCAGCCAAGTCTTCTGATCTAGAGATGCCCTGTTGGATAGGAGCCTATGGAGAAATGTACCTCTGATCCCAGGTCAATTTTTAACCTCTGTGAGGACATCCTCACTTCTGGCCTTGCAGACAGTTTACATCATTATGAAGTAAAGAAGCAAAGCTACCACCTACATGGGAACTGGCTTCCTGGAACATTTGATAATATTTAACTGCAGCCAAACACTAGGCAGTTAATTAGCAATATGTGGTCAGTTGGCTGACTGGAGTCCCAACCCTACTCCAGAAAGAGAGCAGTCTGAGAGGGGAAGGGGTAGAGAGGAGAGGTATATGGGAAAGCCAAAGGAAAGCTGTGGAAGCAAAGGAAGCTGAAGCTGGCATGTTGATTGGGAATCACCAGCTCCATCTTTGGCTGCTGGCTTCCAGTGTTAATTTGTGTGGTTGATGTGGAGAAAGGTGGGTCTGCTGAGGAGAGGCAGGACCGGCTGTGCCACTAGGCAAACTAGGCAGTTGCCTAGGGTGTTGGCCTTCTGGGTGCACTGAATTGGGCACCCCCCATGTGACTTGGTGACGTTATCAGTGCAGGGGGGGTGGATGCCAGAAGTTAGCCTTGCCTAGGGTGCCAAACAGTCTAGGGCCCTGAGGAGGGGCAGTCCTCACATTGCCATTTGCAGCAGTCCCACTGATTAACTGGGGCACTTTTTAGTCTAATTGGCTGATCCTGTTGGTTAGTCTTACAACACCTGTGACCCAAGCCTGGGGCCTTCAGACAGATGCACACCTCGGTTCAATTTGGCTGCATTGGAATCTTTCCCAGGCAATGAAGAAGCCAGAGAAATTCTGCCAATGCCTGGCTTTCTCTGGTCTCTGTGTGGGAGTTTATGGGATCATTAAGGAGGCAGCTGGTCCCAGTTACAACTCAGAGTCCTGCTCTGCTTCCCCTGGAGGTGAGACTCTGCAGCAGGCAGTTCAAGTGATGATGTTGTTAGGGAAAGAGTGCCAAGCCATCCTTTGCAAGCCTAGCCGAATCTTTGAACCCCCTTGGATATGGGATTGCAAGGGTAAGCCCCATGGAAACATAGCCTAGCCTGGATCCAGGATGCCCTTTCTCTGTGTTTCCTTTTTCTCCAGCAGTCAAAGTCCAGGCTAGCTTTTATTTCTATATACATGAACTGGTGAGTGGCGTTTCTGCTGCTTACACTGGAGAAGCTAAAAACCACCAAATCATAAAATCCAATTTTAAAATAAGATGTAAAAACTAAACACTAAGACAACAAGGGAAACCCTTGTGGGGGGAAAGTTGTGACCGATCAGCAGCAGCTCTTCAACAAGGTAGTGGTTGGATCTCTCTGGGCAGAGAGGTTGTGCTGTATGGTCACATCAAGGACATAGTCTGTGGGCTGTGGGCTTTTAAAATATAGACCAGTTTCTAGACCTGGAACCTGAAAAGTAAAAAAAATTCTGTTCTATTAACTGGATGAAGGTAGATGGTCATGCAGCTGGTATTTATACCAGCCTAGCCAATCCAGAGACTTCATATTCCCAGCCAATCACATTGCCCAACGTTGTACCCTCCTGTCCCCTTCTGCATGTGAAGATCTCTGAGACATCTCCCCACACACACCAACACACAGAGTCCCAGGCAGTTCACTTGACCAGACTCCTGGGCCAGGTTGTGTGATTTGCCAGCAGTGAAAAGCTTTAAATATTTTATTTATTTTAATTACATTATTTATAGTCTGCCTTTCTCAGTGGGATTACACAGAGTGAGTCGATACAATCAACAAGATGGAACATTCAATAAACAGTGAAGTAGTGTTTGAGTTGTAGAACCAACCTGAAATCTAAAAAACCAGAATGGAAGCAAACCATACATGTTAACATGACACATTAAATGATGCAAGATTACATAGTAGGATCTGTCAGATGATGGGTCCTCAGAATCAACCAGACCTTGAATTGTTGCAAAATTAGGCTTTATTCTGTAATCCATAAGTATCTGAGCACAGGGAAATTGAGGCTGACATACTGCCCCCTCTAAGCTCGTGCTTGGAGTTTGTCTGGGTGCAGTAGGTAAAATCTCTTCAACAGGAGGGGGGCCCTTAGGTCTGATGACTTGACCCATTCATCACAACTAGGGGGAAAGTATTTCCAATGTACTAAAAAATACAAGACCCCCCTCTTCAGCTTGGCGTCCAGCACCTCCCGCACCTCATGATGACTCTGACCCCGCACTCGAATAGGTTGGGGCTCTGGAGGGCGGGGGTGCCATGATGTAACTCCAGGATCTTTCTGAAGAAGACTGCAATGGAAAACAGGATGGATTTTACTAAATAGTTTAGGCAACTCCAGTTCTACTGTCACCTTGCTTATTACTTGTTTTATTTTGAATGGACCCAGATATTTGTATGCGAACTTCCTACAAGTTTGGGGCAGAGGCAGATTTTTATTAGAAAGGAACACCGTCTCTCCCACTTTGAATTCCCACTCGGGGGAGTGCTTTTTGTCGAAGTGGGCTTCATAGTCTCTCTTGGCTGCCTCTAGGTTTTCTTGTATGGTCGCCCAGCCCTTCCTGATTTCCTCCCACCATTGCTGACAGGAGGTGGGAGGGGAAGTCGCTTGGTCGCTTGGTCACTGGGGAGCGAGGGAAAAGGCTTTCTTTCATAGCCATTGACAATTGGGAATGGAGAGGTTTTGGTTGAGCTATGCAAGCTGTTGTTGTACCCGTATTCAGCAAAGGGGAGCAGCTCAACCCAGTTTGTTTGCTGGTAATTCACGTAGCACCTTAAATATTGCTCCAGAAGAGTGTTCACACGTTCTGTCCGTCTGGGGGTGGTAGGCGTAATTCAGCCCCTGATCCATGCCCACTAATTTGCAAAACTCCCGCCAGAAGTTGGCAACAAACTGTGGCTCGCGGTCGCTAATGACCTTGTCAGGAAATGAGTGTAATTTCACAACATGTTGGAAAAATAAATAGGCCAGCTTTTTGGCTGTGGGGAGCTGCTTGCAAGGGATAAAGTGAGCTTGCTTAGAGAAAGTGTCCACTACTACCAAGATCACTGTTTTGCCCTGAGTGTCAGACATTGTAACTCAACCTTATTGCTATAGTAGATAGATATGCCTGCTTGACCTGACTAACTCCATTTTGTAGACTGTTATATTCCATGCCCTCTACTAACCCTGGGAACAGAGATATGCATTTCAAACCAAAGCAATCTAACTGCAAGGGGAGGAATTTCTCACTTGGTACAAAGAACATCTGGGGCCTTTGAAGCTAACAGGCCCCAAGGTAGCCAGCAGGGTTCCTTCCCTGAGAGAGAGATAAGGGAGTATGGGAAACGTCGACTGTCTCCCAGAGTGTGAGAACCCCAAGCTAAAGAGGTTCATGCACACCTGAGCATTAGTTGATTCGGGCTGCACCCGGGAAATTATCACCCCCCGGCTAGTCGAGGCCCTAGGACTAGTGAAGGTCCCTCTCCCGCACCCCATCCAATTCGAACAAATGGATGGGACGGCCATGTGGGGAAAACCGTGCACCGAAGAAACCCAAGCGGCGCCAGTCGGGACCCTAGGACACTGGGGGGTGGAGATTTTCGTGGTGGCCCCCTCCTCATCTTTCGACGTGGTGGTCGGGGTAGGTTGGCTGGCCCGACACCAACCGGACATACAGTGGGAGGCCCAGACCATAGACTTTACCAACTGGCGATGCACCCACCACCACTGGCGGGAGGAGTGGGGCCCCAACCCGCCACCGCAGAATGAAAAGATCTGCGTGACTGTGGAAGAAGTCAAGTCGATCCCCAAAGAGTACCGAGACTTGAGATGGGTGTTTAGTGAGGAGGAAGCCAACGAGCTGCCATCCCACAGAGATACGGACTGTGCCATCGAATTGATCCCAGGGCAGGAGCTCCCCCGAGCGAATGTACTCGATGGGGTGGGCAGAGAAGGACAAGCTAAGAAAGTTCATAGACAAAAACTTGAAGCGGGGGTTCATCAGACCCGCCACGGCGCCCCACGCCGCCCCAGTCCTCTTCAGAAAGAAGAAGGACGGGAGCCTGAGACTTTGCACAGACTTTCGTGGGATTGATGGGATTTCTATGTCCAACGCGTACCCCATCCCATTAATCAAAGATCTGTTGAGCACAGTGTTGGAGGGGAAGGTGTTCACAAAACTTGACCTCCGAGACGCATACTTTAGGGTCAGAATAAAAGAAGGGGATGGATGGAAAACCGCCTTCAACACCCCCATGGGACAGTTCGAATACTTGGTGATACCGTTCGGGCTACAAGGGGCGCCGGGGGTGTTCATGAACTTTATAAACCAAGTGTTAAGAGAATATTTGTACAAGGGGGTGGTGGTGTACCTGGATGACATCATTATTTATTCCAAGGACTTAGAGTCCCACGTGCCCTTGGTCTGGAAAGTCCTGAACACACTGTACCAGCACAAACGGTACGCTAGGCTATCAAAATGCGAGTTACATCAAATGGAACTGGACTACCTAGGGTTCTGGGTTTCCGGTGAAGGGTTAGCGATGGACCCGGCCAAAATCCAGGCAGTGCTAGACTGGGAAGCCCTGAAAACCCGACGGCAGCTACAACCTTTCCTCGGGTTCGCAATTTCTATAGGGGGTTCATAAAGGGGTTCGCCCAAGTAATGCTACCTCTCACCAACTTACTAAAAATGAAAGGAAAGGGGGCAGACGCGAAACGTCCCGGGGCGGGCTTGCACTGGACACCGCAATGCCAAGCGGCATTCGAGAAATTAAAAAGGCTGTTCACGAGTGAGCCAGTGCTAGCCCACCCCAACGAACTGAAACCCTTTGTGGTGCAATGCGATGCCTCCGATGTGGCCGTCGGAGCCATATTAATGCAGAAAGACGAGGAAGGGAGGCTCAGGCCATGTGTGTACGTGTCCCAAAAGTTTTCAAATGAACAAAGAAACTGGTCAGTGTGGGACAAGGAGGCTTTCGCGGTGACGTACGCTCTAAAAACATGGCATTCTTGGTTAGAGGGGGCTCGAGTCCCTTTCGAAATCTGGACCGACCACAAAAACCTAGAAGCCCTAACCGGGCGGCGGAAGCTAACAGCCAAACAGATCCGGTGGGCGGGATTTTTTTGCTAAGTTTGACTTTGTGCTCAAGCACATCCCGGGGTCAAAGAATTTCTTGGCTGACGCTCTCTCGCACCTTCCTCAGCATGAGAGCCAGCGGGAGGAAGTCATTGATTCCCTCATTATACCCTCTTCAATAGCCGGGGGGGGGGGTAACGACCCGATTGGGGAAGAAAACTGGGACCGAAAGGGCGACAAACTGAAGGATGAGGCCGAAAAAGAAGGGGGGGAGAAACCGGAAGGCGTAGAAAAGGGGGAAGGAGGGTTCTGGTATTACGATGGGAAATTTTACGTCCCCAAAAGCCTCTGGCAAGAGATACTACAGCACTGCCACTGCAGTAAATTAGCAGGGCATTTCGGCTATGTGAAAACCCTGCACCTGGTGAACAGACAGTTCTGGTGGCCCCAAATGAAGAAAGACATTTCAGAATTCGTGGGTTCTTGCCCCATTTGTATCATAGCCAAGAAAAGGGGTGGGAAACCGCCAGGACTCCTCCAACCCCTACCCACCGCCTCCAGGCCGTGGGCAGTAGTTTCAGTGGATTTTATTGTAGAGCTTCCCCCCTCGCAGGGGAAGATGGTCATACTGGTAGTAGTGGACACCTTTTCTAAGCAAGCGCATTTCATCCCATGCAAGCAACTCCCCACCGCCAAGAAGTTAGCGTATTTGTTCTTCCATCATGTGGTCCGGCTCCACTCATTCCCGGAGAAGGTCATTAGCAACCGCGGGCCGCAGTTCGTTGCCAACTTCTGGCGGGAGTTTTGCAAACTGGCAGGAATAGAACAGGGACTAAGCTCAGCCTATCACCCGCAGACGGACGGACAGACGGAGAGGGTGAACGGGCTTCTTGAACAGTACTTAAGGTGCTACATCAATTACCAACAGTCGAATTGGGTTGAGCGATTGCCTTTTGCTGAGTATGGTTACAACAATAGTTTGCACAGTTCCACCAAAGCGTCCCCATTTCAAATCATCAATGGTTACGAGGGCAAGCCTTTCCCCTCTCTTCCCAGTGCGGGCGGGACAGTCGCCACCTAGCTCCTGTCAACAATGGTGGGAGAGAGTCAGGAAAGGATGGGAAGTGATTCAGGAAAATTTAGAGGCTGCGAAAAAGACCTACAAGGACTACTTTGACAAGAAACCCGCCCCGCAGTGGGAATTCAAAGAGGGGGATAGTGTATTCCTGTCAACTAAGAACCTTCCTTTGCCACAGTCCTGCCGGAAACTGGCATACAAGTTCTTAGGGCCATTCAAAATAAAAAGGGTGATTAACAAGGTCACAGTAGAACTTGAGTTACCAAAGATGTTTAGTAAGATCCATCCTGTTTTTCATTGCAGTCTTCTTCACAAGGATCCTGGAGCCACATCTTGGCACCCCCGCCCTCCAGAGCCACCTCCTATTCAAGTGAAGCCCCCATGAGGTGCAAGAGATCCTGGACTCCAGGGTACAAAGGGGGGTTTTGTACTATCTGGTCCGCTGGAAGTACTTCCCTAATAGCTGTGATGAGTGGGTAAAGTCAACAGACCTATGAGCCCCCCAATTGCTGAAAAAGTTTTACCTACTGCAAGAGCTTAGGGGGGGCAGTATGTCAGACATTGTAACTCAACCTTATTGCTATAGTAGATAGATATGCCTGCTTTACCTGACTAACTCCATTTTGTAGACTGTTATATTCCATGCCCTCTACTAACCCTGGGAACAGAGATATACATTTCAAACCAAAGCAATCTCTAACCGCAAGGGGAGGAATTTCTCACTTGGTACAAAGAACATCTGGGGCCTTTGAAGCTAACAGGCCCCAAGGTAACCAGCAGGGTTCCTTCCCTGAGAGAGAGATAAGGGAGTATGGGAAGCGTCGACTGTCTCCCAGAGTGTGAGAATGGTTTTATTGTTATGCCTCTCTGTAATGTACAAAAGCCCAAGGCTTAGCCTTAGAGAGTATCAAACTCAATCTGCTTCTATACCAGACCTCTTGTTCTCAAATAAAATGGATTAATTTTGAAACAAAATGATTTGTTCTTGTTTGAAGTTCCAACGTCTGACACTGAGAAGCCGGCAGCTCCACTATAAAGTCCATTGACACCACTGACCACGGTCTATGGGCAGTGGGGGTAGGTTGGAGGAAGCCTGGTGTCTTGCCTTCCCGCTTCTTAGCCATGATGCTAACGGGGCAAGAGGCCACAAACTCTGAGATATCTTTTTTCATTTGCGGCCACCAAAACTGCCTGTTGACCAAGTGCAGTGTTTTTACATATCCAAAGTGGCCGGCCAGCTTATTACAGTGGCAATTCCATAAAACTTCTGGGCGGAGGGTTTTGGGAACGTACCAAAATCCTCCCTCCCCCTTCACCACCTCGCTCGGTCTGTCTGCCCCCTCCTTTTCTGCTTCTTCGATCAGTTTGCTGCCCCCCCACGGCTATGGGGTTTTTGTTTTCTTTCCTGATCGAGTAGTCACCGCCCCAGCTACAGCGGAGGGGGGAATGAGGGAGTCTATCACTTCCTCCCTTTGGCTCTCATGTTGAGGCAGCCTAGATAGGGCATCAGCTAAAAAGTTCTTCGAGCCAGGAATGTGTTTAAGAGTAAAATCGAATTTGGCAAAGAACCTGGCCCACCGGATCTTCTTGGCAGTTAGTTTTCGGCGCTCCATGAGAGCCTCTAGATTTTTGTGGTCTGTCCAGATTTCAAATGGAACTCTCGCTCCCTCTATCCAAGACCGCCAGGTTTTCAATGCAAAAGTCACTGCGAATGCTTCCTTGTCCCAAACCGACCAGATCTTCTTCGTGGTCTCTGTGCATCACACTTGTGGGATACTGCGCCTGCGCCGGCCCCCGATCGGTATCTGTAAAAAGCCCGGGAATTTTCCGCAGTTGGCGCCACTGAGCATGCGCAGGCGTCCCATCGCGCATGCCCAACGGCGCCACCGCGGCAATCCCGCCAGTTCCTTTCTGACCGCTGCGCGGAGAAGCTGCGTTTTCTCGTGTTCCCGGTCGGTGAGCTTTCGGGTTTTTTGCCCTTTTTCTCCCTATTGTATATATAGCCTGTTTGTTATTTTCGTTAGAGTAGTAGTTAGTTTAGTAGTTAGTTAGTTTAAAAAAAAAAGTGTTTTTTTTGGTGTGTGTGTTAGTGGCGGATCGCCCTCCGGGGCCTTCCCCCCCTGTTGTTTCCCCCAGTTTCCCCCCCCCCAGAGGACTCTGAGAGGGCCTGCATAGCGACGATTGTCTATGGACAGTCGCTGGGGTTTTTTTAAGCGGTGCCGAGTCTGTGGGAAGAAGATCGCCTCCCCAGATGGCCATTCCCTGTGTCTTCTCTGCTTGGGTGAAGCGCACCGTGTGGAGGCCTGCCCACACTGCCTCCGCTTCTCCAAGCAAACGAGGAAGAACAGGGCGGCGAGGCTGTCAGCCACACTAACTGCGTCAGCACTTCATCCTCCGAAATCACTGGCGGGCCCGTCGGCATCGGTACCGAAAATGGCGGACGCCTAGGCTCCGATGGTCCCATCGGCCGATGTGACCCAAGTGGATGTGGATGCGCCGACGGAGTGAGGCCCTTCGAAACGAGCCCTCGAAGGGTCGGCGGATGTGCCCGCCAAGAAACGGTGGGAGGACTCGGGGCGAGAGTCCTCTTCCAAGAAAGCAAAGACCAAGGAGAAGCGGAAGCGGCCACGCACTCCATCGCCTTCCCCCGATGTGTCGGCGCTGATCGCTACTGAACCGCCGAGGAAGGCCTTGTCCCCCCCACTCCGGAGCCCATCGACTCCAAGGGGCAGCGCTCATCGGCCTCGCCCTCCCACATCGGAAGCAGAGATCGACCTAACACAACGAACTCCATCGGTGGGTTCGCATCGACGAAGCGGCAAGTCGGCCTCAGACGTAGAGGCGTCGACATCGGCCGATGCAGCCAGATCGATGGCACCTAGGGGCAGAAGAGAGCGAGAGCCATCGGTCGAGTCTCGGCGTTTCCCACCGATACCCCCATAGGAGCAGCATCGATGGCAGTCGCCCTACTCATATTACCCGCCGTACCAATGGTACCACCCGAGGGAGCACCCGGATTGGGAACAGCAGTCCGAGATGTCCTGTCTTTCTCGAGCGTCGCACCGATCTAGGAAGGCATCGGCATCGATCTCGGTTCCTCCGGAGAGACGTGATATACCGGCAGAACCTCAGCGCCGACCCCGACCCGGTCGCCGTGGAGGGAGCCCACACTGGCTCTGTCGGAGCACTCAGCGCACCGAGAGTCTTCACCATCGGGGTCGGAGAGCGACGGGCAGGAGAGAGCCTGGGAACCCTCACCAGATCCCAACACCGCAGAGGACCTTCCAGTCTTGCCCTCGGAAGACCTGAGAGCGTACGCAGAAATGGTGAAGAGAATGGCTGCCACCATCTCCCTGACTGTCTCTCAACCCAAGCCAGTCGTGGACGACAGCGTCTTCAACATAATGCAACGGGACACATCCCCGGCTGTAGCACTGCCTGTAACGAAGGTCATCCTTCAGGCCGTCAAGGAATCATGGAAGAAGCCATCTTCGGCACCGGTGTCTTCGAGGAAGCTGGACCATATGTACAAGGTCCAGGAGACGGGGGCTGAGTTCCTCTTCACGCACCCGAAGCCGAACTCGGCCTTCGTCTCATCTTCCTCTAAGTCACGTAAGGTGCATTCTGCCCCTCTGGATAGGGAAGGAAAGAAACTTGACGGCATGGGGAGGAAGATCTACTCTGCAGGAGCCCTGGGGGTGAAAGTATCAAACTATGCGGCCTGCATGGCGAGATATCAGTACGCCATGTGGGAGCAGCTCTCCCCCCTCCTCTCCTCCCTCCCTGAGGACAAGAGAGTGGCGGCAAGGAAGTTGCAGAAAGAAGGCCTTGCTGTGGCCAAGCAACAACTGGCCGCAGCAAGGCACATGGTAGACATGTCGGCCACGGCCATCACGTCTGCCGTGTCCATCCGCAGGCACTCCTGGCTAAGATCCACCTCCTTACAGCAGGACACCAGGGCACTCATTGAAGACCTGCCCTTTGAAGGGGACGGTCTGTTTAGCACAACAACAGATAACGCTCTGCAAGAGCTAGACAAGAATTTAAAGATCTCCAGAAACCTGGGGGTGCAGGCACCCTCCAAGCAACCCAGAGCCAGGCAGTGGAGCAGAACCTGGACCAAGAAGCCCTTCCACAAGCCATCCTCAGAACAGCAGTGGCGCCCTCGCTCCTCACAACTCGACAGGCAGGCCTACTCCGGCAACAACAGAGGCCGCTACGGTACTCAGCCTGCAAGCAAGTCGAAGGGTGCCCGCCCCTCTAAACAGGGTCTTTGACTTTACTGCTGCACGCATCATTGCCCCCACCAAATCATCTATCCGCCTCCGCCCTTTCCTGCCTGCCTGGGAGCTGGTCTCCTCAGACAGGTGGGCTCTGTCCATCATCAAAGAGGGCTACAAAATAGAGTTTGCTCAGATCCCACACCAGTCCGTAGTGGTCACCACTCCTCCCTCCCCACCTCTGCTGGCGGAGGTGGCCAACCTCCTACAAAAACAAGCCATAGAGAAGGTGCCAGCGGGGGACAGGGCGGGTGGGTTCTACTCCCGCTACTTCCTGGTCCCCAAAAGGGATGGAGGGTTGAGACCCATTATGGACCTACGGAATCTGAACAAATTTATCCTGTACCAAAAGTTCAGGATGTCCACGCTGCAATCAATCTTGCCCCTCATCAACCAAGGGGATTGGATGGTCACACTAGATCTCAAGGATGCGTATTTCCATATCAACATCCACCCAGCGTTCAGACGCTTTTTAAGGTTTGCAGTGGGCCCGCAGCACTTCCAGTTCACGGCCCTACTGTTCGGTCTGTCCACAGCACCCAGGGTGTTTACAAAGATGATGAGCGTGGTGGCTGCCCACCTCCGGCTACAAGGAGTGGTGGTCTTTCCATATATAGACTGGCTCCTGGTGGCCAGATCAAGGGAAAGCCTGGCTGCCCATATTACGACCACACTACGTCTCCTCGATGCCCTGGGGCTGCAGGTCAACTTAGAGAAGTCAAAACTTACCCCATCAAGGACAGTGCAGTTCATAGGGGCAGTGCTGGACACAGATTGTCATCGGGCATTCCTTCCCGCCCAGAGGGCAGAGGACATTGTAAGCACGGTACAGTTACTTCAGAGGCAAGTGTGGGGCACGGCACATCAACTTCAGCCGATGCTGGGGCTGATGGCGGCGACGACAAGCGTGCTACTCTTCGCGAAACTGAGGATGAGAGACCTACAGCTATGGTTTCTTCGTCAGTTTCGCCCAACCAAAGACTCACCTCGAAAGAGGTTTACCATTCCACCAATGACACTCCAATCGCTCCAGTGGTGGGAGTCGAAGGACAACATTTGCCAGGGAGCCCCCTTCCACCTTCCGGCTCCCACGGTGACCATCACCACAGACGCCTCCCTGTGGGGTTGGGGGGCCCACATGGAAGGCCTGTGTGTGGGGGGCCAGTGGCCGCCCAAGCTGGCCCTGCATCACATAAACTATCTGGAACTGCTGGCGGTGCACTTCGCCCTTCGTTCCTTCCGCCCGAAACTGGCGGGAAAGACAGTGGCACTGCTCACGGACAACACCACCGCCCTGAGCTATATCAACAGGCAGGGTGGGACAGTGTCTCGTCGGCTCTGTGCACTGGCAATGGACTTCTGGTCGGAGTGCCTCCAGTACGACATCTTCGTGAAGGCGGCACACCTCCCAGGGGCTCTCAACATGCAGGCAGACTCCCTCAGCAGAGGGGGGCGTCACCGCATGAGTGGGAACTGCAGTGGCGCTTCCTGGAGCCAGACTTCCAGCGGTGGGGGTACCCACAGCTGGACGCCTTTGCTACAGCAGAGAACACGAAGTGTCCCATGTTCTGCTCCAGAGGGGGGGCGGACCCAGCATCTCTGGGAGACGGACTCCTCCTCCCCTGGGCGGGCCGTTTCCTCCACTTGTTCCCACCCCTTCCTCTGCTAACGAAAGTTGTCAACAAGATAGCAAGAGAGGGGCCACGCTGCATCCTGGTGACCCCATGGTGGCCCCTCCAGAACTGGTTCTGCATCCTCCTCCAGCTGTCAGGGGGGAACTTCTACCACTTTCCAGTGGAGCCGGACCTTCTGTCGTCTCAGGGGGGGCACGTCCTGCACCACAACGTGCCTCACCTGAAGCTGACAGCGTGGCTGATAGACCAATAGAGTTTTCTGACAGGGTCCAGCGGGTCCTACTGAATAGCAGGAAACCCTCTACCCGTGCATCCTATGATAGGAAGTGGAGGAAGTTCTCGAGCTTTATGGCCGACCGTTCAGGTTCACCAAACAAGGCAGGCCTGCTGGCAGTCTTTGAATTTTTGCTGTCCTTGGTGGATGCAGGCCTGGTCTTCTCTTCTATTAAGGTTTACCTGGCAGCAATATCTGCCCATCACAACCCTGTGTGTGTGGGGGGGGTATTCTGTTTTTGCCCACCCCCAATCCAAAAAGTTTTTGAAGGGGTTGTTTAGGCTGCATCCACCATCAAGGTCACCCCCCCAGTTGTGGGACCTGACACTAGTTCTGGACAGGTTAACCAGGCGTCCCTTTGAACCTATGGCCACATGCTCTTTGCAGCTCTTCTCTTGGAAGACTGCCTTTTTGGTGGCCATCACGTCTGCTCGCCGTGTGGGAGAACTCACGGCGATGCGTTGTGACTACCCTTACATAGTTTTTAGGGAGGCTGGTGTCTCTATGGCCCCAGACATCAGCTTCCTCCCGAAGGTGGCCTCCCAATTCCACCTTAACTTGGAGGTGTGGCTACCAACCTTTTTCCCTGACCCCTCCTCGGACGATGAGCGTAGGTTGCACGCTCTAGATGTCAAGCGTGCCTTACTCTTTTATCTAAAATGCTCTAAAGCTTTTCGCAAGGACCAGCAGCTGTTTATTTCGTACGCTGCTCCCAAGTTAGGGTCCAGGATCTCGTCCCAGAGGTTCTCGAAGTGGCTGACGGAGATGATTAAGCTCTGCTACCTACTGGTGAAGAAGCCGTTGCCTGGACCTGTCCGTGGACACTCCACAAGAGCGATGGCAACGTCAGTGGCATTCCTGAAGGGCGTGTCCTTGGCGGACATCTGCAAAGCTGCCACCTGGTCTTCACCGCATGCCTTCATGAAGCACTACGCGCTGGACGTGCATACTCAGCAGAGGACTCAGCTGGGGACTGCGGTGCTGCAGACTGCTGCTTCCGGTTGACCGTCTCCCCACCTCCAGGTATGCCTTGCTTGCTAATCTCCAACAAGTGTGATGCACAGAGACCACGAAGAAGATAGACAGGTTGCTTACCTGTAACTGTAGATCTTCGAGTGGTCATCTGTGCATTCACACTACCCGCCCTCCTTCCCCACTGCTGACGGTCTCCCTCCAGTAGGAGCTTCCAGCGGTCACGAAGGAACTGGCGGGATTGCCGCGGTGGGCATGCGCGATGGGACGCCTGCGCATGCTCAGTGGCGCCGACCGCGGAAAATTCCCGGGCTTTTTACAGATACCGATTGGGGACCGGCGCAGGCGCAGTATCCCACAAGTGTGATACAAACCCTTGGATAAACCCCCTATAGAAATTGGCGAACCCGAGGAACGATTGGAGCTGTCTACGTGTCCTTGGGGGTTCCCAGTCCAACACCGCCTGTATTTTGGCTGGATCCATGGCTAATCCCTTCCTGGACACTCGAAACCCCAAATAGTCAAGCTCCGTCTGATGAAATTCACATTTAGACAATTTCACATACAGTTTATGCTCATACAGGGTGGATAACACCTTCCTCACCAGCTGGACGTGGGAGGCTAGATCTTTCGAAAAGATAATGATGTCATCCAGGTACACCACTACCCCCTTGTACAGATATTCTCTTAGCACTTCATTGATAAAGTTCATGAACACCCCCTGGAGACTGAAAGGCATCACCAAGTACCCAAACTGTCCCATCGGCGTGTTGAACGCCGTCTTCCACTCATCCCCCTCCTTGATTCTCACTCTGAAGTACGCATCCCTTAGATCCAGTATGGTGAAAATGGACCCCTCCGATACCGTGCTCAATAAGTCCCTGATCAGGGGGATGGGGTAGGCGTTCGACATCGAAATCCCATTAATTCCGCAAAAGTCAGTGCAAAGTCTAAGGCTCCCGTCCTTCTTCTTCCGGAAGAGGACGGGCGTGGCGTGGGGGGCAGTAGCGGGTCGGATGAAGCCCCGCTTTAGGTTCTTATCAATGAACTTTCGCAACTCTGCTTTCTCTGCCCACCCCATGGAATACAGTTTGGCTTTGGGGAGCTCCTGGCCCAGGATCAGTTCGATGGTGCAATTGGTGCTGCGATGGGGCGGCAGCTCGTTGGCTTCCTCCTCGCTAAACACTTTATGCAAGTCCCAGTATTCCTTTGGAATCGATTTAATCTCCTCTACTGATACACACATTTTCTCATTTCTAGGAGGGGGGTTGGGTCCCCATTGGCCTAGCTAGTGATGGTGGGTGCACCATTTATCAGTGAAGTCTATAGTCTGCGCACCCCACTGTATGTCCGGTTGGTGCCTGGCTAGCCAGCCCACCCCCAACACCACATCGAAGGAGGATGAAGGGGCAATGATGAACGCCTCCACCCCCCAGTGTTCCTCTATCCCTACCAGTAGATCCTGAGTCTCTTCCACGCACGGCTTCCCTCTCATTACTGACCCGTTCATTTGTTCAAACTGGATCGGGTGGGGCAGTGGGGTCCGAGACAGTCCGAGGGCGTCTACCAATCTAGGGGTGATGATCTTTCGAGTGCACCCGGAGTCAATTAGGCCTCTGGCGTGCATGAATCATTTAAGCTTAGGGTTCAATAAAGTCAAAGGGATGAAAAAGAGGGCTCCTGTTATTCTCACCCGTAGTGGTGCCGTTAAATTCATGACCTGCCTCCTGTCACCCATCAGTGCAGGTCGCTCTCGTTTCCCGCCATCTTGGATTCCCATGACTCTTCACTCAGGTCGTCAACAATTATAGTATCCTCGTCAAGCACCGTCGAGGTGGCGGTGCTACCCCGACTGGGTTCCTTGGACTTGGCCAGTGCCTTCTTTGGTCCTGCTGCTGTCGGTTTCAGAGTCGGTGGGGCTCGAGGTTTCTCCAGGCAGTTAGCAGCCAGATGCCCAGGGTCGCCGCATCTGAAGCACTTTCAGCCCGTGGTAATTTTGGGGATCGCACCCTGGGTCGGGGCCTTCTTTGCTTCGGCCTTGGTGCCCGACCGAGCCTCGCGTCCCCCCTTCCCCCCTTGCTGCTGCTGCCATTGCAGGGCTATGCGTTTCATGTTGGTTTCGACTTCTCCCGCCAGTTGCATCCACCCCAACAGGGTGGCGGGGCGTGCTTGGTGGAACGCCCTGTTCAGAAGGCTGGTGTTGAGACCCCGCTGGTAAGCTCCAATCTTCATCATCTCGTGCAGTGAGCCCTGAAATCCACCATGTACTCCCTCACCGATCTCGACCCCTGTTGCAAGTCACGCAAGGTGGTGAGGGCCCGAGTCTCCTGTAACGGATCCTCGTACTGGAGCAGCATGGCTTGCAGGAAACCCTCAAAGTTGTTCAGCTCGGGGCTTTGGCTCTCGTACAGGCTCACGTACCACCTTCTGGCCGCTCCCTTCAGCTCCAACCCCAAGTAATCCACTCGGCTAGGCTCGTCAGGGAATAGTGCATATAGCTATTGGCTTGTATGGTGAAGTACTCCACTTCTTCAGGGTCCCCATTGAAAGTGATGTCCAGCCCCTGGCCCCGTCCGAGGTCCCGGGGCCCGGCGGTCCCGGCGGCCTCGGGGCGGCTGGCCCCGCCGGTGGGGCAGGCGGCGCTGGCGGGTTCCAGGGCACTGCTGGGGCAGCTGGTCTCGCTGGCCGGCCCCCTCCAAAGCCCCGGAGCAGCAATCGGTCAATCTGCCTCTGCACCTACCGGGTCACGAGAGCGGTCTTTCAAAGGGCTTCTGTTCTCCCCCTCCGAGTCCGTTCCTTTACCCCACTCTTCATCCAACCCGGCGGGGTCTCCTCCCCCATTGTTGCGGTCTGGGTTGTCTCCGCTCCTTGGGGTTCCCGCCTAGGCCAGGTCAGGCCAGCAAGTTCTCGTGGCGGCTCGGTGCCTCGTCCATCAGGGTGGTCGATGTTCTCGGCTGCCACTTCTGCAGGGTGATGAACAGCGTCTGGATGTGGAGGGGGGACCCTCCCGTTCTTTGTGCCCTGGTGATGTGCCAGGGGGGAGTTTTGATCTTCCCCAACGGTTCAGTAGGTTCTCTGTTATCTGGAACTTTTTTAGCCATCCAATTTAAAAGTGGCCGGTTCAGATAAGCCTTCAAAGGATCAGTCTCAAAATGTCAGACGATGGGACCTCAGAATCAACCAGACCTTGAATTACTGCAAAGTTAGGCTTTATTCTGTAATCCATAAGTATCTGAGCACAGGGAAATTGAGACTGATACACTATAGCATTAGGGAGATGGCTATATGGGGATACATCAAAGGGAGTCATACAAAGCCACAATTCTAAACACTGTTGAGGTGAGGTGCAAAGATTCACACAGTCTTGTTCTCTTATCTTATTGTCACTGCTAGTCTTCCGGGGACAGTCCAGAGCCGTCCCTGGAGGCGCCTTATCTTCAAAGAGTGGAATTTCTGCCTTTGTTAGTATCAAGGGAAATGAAGGTTCACAGTAAGCATTGGTAACATCTGCATTTTTACTTTGATATGCAAGGCCCTTTCTCATGGTTAGTAACTGGGTTCAAAGATGGCTACAGTGCAGCTAAGCATTTCATTCAGTAAGGTTACATGACATTTTATTCAGCAAGGTTACATCGGCTGACAGGATCCAGTTTACAGCAAACTATACACAGTAGTACGGAGCAGTCCCTAATAATAGTATCAGGATCTTGGCTTCTTCCAGGCTTAGTCCCTATTCCTTTTCCAAAAGGGTTCATCTGGCTCCCATTCCATGTCTAGATTCAGAATTTATTTCTTTACTTCATTTCTTTCTCATCTTTCTCCTCTGGGAACCCAAAGTGGTGTACTTTATTCCCCTCCCATTTTATCCTCACCATGATCCTGTGAGGCTGGTTAGGTCGAGAATGTGTGACTGGCTCAAGGTCAACCAGCAGTGGTGACTTGGGATTCATACCTGGATCTCTCAGATCCTAGTATGACAATCTCTAACCACTGCACCACAATGGATTGTCCACCAGCAGCCAAAACACATTCTTGCCCACAGAGACACTGTCCCCCAGGAAACTAAGAACAGGAGGATACTCTTTGATAGGAGTCTCTTCTTGAGATTCTGTGACTTTTTATAAATGGGAGGAAGGATAGGGTAAGGAAATAGAAAAGTAAAATGCGCCTCCCCTTTTTCTTTCCCCACCCCCACCATTCAGCTGACAATGCATCTTTGTCAGGCTCTTAAAAAGTTCCTGTTAATTTCACGCAAAGTGCCTTTGATGGATCTCTTGTTATTTTTGGTGAGCTGAGCCATAAATTTGTGATACCTCGAGGCAGCAGTCTGTTAAGTGCACCGTTGGGGTTGGAGGAGAGGGTAGAGAAGGGAGTGTGTGAAAGAGATAGACAGAGAGAGGGAGGACACTGCTGGACCATGGAGGTTCCAGTAAAAATGGAGTAGAATCGCCCAACTTGAATTCTGCATACCCATCCTCTGCCAATTCCCTTTTGAGGTTCGGCCAAGAGAAAAAGCACAAGCCAAGCAATTTTGGGAGCTGCTTTACACCATCCTTTGTGTTGGCAGGATGCTCCCAGATTTATTGATCAAGGCCAGGGCCAATTTTCCCAGGGGCAGCTTTCTTTATATATTCCTTACCAAGTGGGGTTGTCGTGTCTTAATAAGAATTCCCCAGTGGCTTGTAGTTACTTTAGATCAAGATATTTCAAACCTTAATGTGAATGTTCCTCTTTTGCTGCAGATCCTGTCTCTGGTTGCCTTTGATCTCTGGGCATCCAGCCTCTTTGCAGAAGTTACAATGGCATTCTGTGTAGCAGGAGAGTGTAGCCACCCACAGTTGCTAGGATGGTGGTCTGTTCATGGTCTGCCACACTGCATTTTCAGGACTGTCATGTGTGATCCCATAACATATGAATTGGGCAGCCTAAGGATACATTTCACATATTGCAGTCCCCAAACACATGGTTGATGTGCTCCCACAATATGTGAACTCAGGAATTCCTTTGCATATTAGGCCACACGCCCCTGATGGAGTCAATCCTCCGAGAGCTTGCAGGCTTTTAGTACAGGGCTTACTGTAAGCTGCAGGAGGACTGGCTACATCAGGGTTGTGTGGCCTAACATGCAAAGAAGTTCCTGCTACAGAAAAAGCCTTGTATGAACTGAACACCAGGGTAACATCTGTGGATGGCTATACTCTTCCAATCTTTCAGGCTGGCCTTTTTTGCCTTCTCCTCCTTTTGTCAACTTGTTCTGTCTTTGTCTTTTATGCCTTTCTCTATGGTCTCTCTTGGTGCCTTCTGCCTATGTCCTATCCCTGGCTGCTTTTTCATACCTCCCCTGGATCCATCACCCTGCCTTGCATCTGAGCAGCTTAGCCAAAGGCAAACCAGAGAACCTCTTGTTTGCCCTTTCAGAGCAGCCAAGCCGATAGCTGCTAGGAATCTTCAGTTCTAACAGCAGCAGTACAAAGCCCCTTCATGCATCATATCTGCAACAGACCAGTATTGGTATGAAGGCAATCGGTATGAAGGCAGTATTGATATGAAGGCCACATATAGGATTTCACAGACACCTTCAACCATCCCGACTGAAAAAAAATTACAAATTCTTTCAGGGTCTATCTTTGTAGTTGGATTCTACAGGGGGAATGTTGGCTACTTTGGGGACAATGAAGGGTTTTGCAGGATCAAAATACTTACAGGCACAACTAGTTACAAGGCATGTGTGGTTTTTTAAATTGTAGCATTATACAGAGAAAGGGGTATTCCACTCTTCTGCTATTTGGTATTACATCAACGTAGCCAGCAATCATGGCATCACCTCTAGCTGCTCACTAAATCCCTTATTGGTATGCACGAAGTAACATTCCCTGGCCGAGAACCTCCACGTTTCTCCTCTCTGTGGTGCTGCCCTGTACATAAATTAGCTCTTGCCTCCAGAGGGAAGCTTGCAAATGAGAGAGGCTGCTTCTTCTGTGGGGATTTTTTTGCCCCTCTCATGGTACGCAGGAGGTTCCCGATTTAAATATCCAGACAGCATCTTGCTCCATGGGGGGTCACAACTCATGGTTTCCCAGGGCTTTCCCCTGGTGAGCCAGATCAAAGAAAAATCTCCTCTGATCAAGTTCAAAGGAGGAACTGCGGGATGACTGCAGGTGGAACTGCTATGTGGATGCTCCATGCGTAGCCACTACGGGAAACAGAGCAAAGCTAAGCTCTGAATTTTCTTCTGCCCCTTTTGACTCTTTAAAGGGTTATTTTCTGTAGTTTTACTGCCTAGCTCAGCTGGGAAAGGAGGGGTTTCTGGGCCACAAGGAAGTGCCAGCACAATCAGACTTGCATCTGAGAGTCAGCACAGTACAGTAGTTAGAATATTGGACTTGGATCTGGGCAGGAGTTGTTTTGTAGAAAAAGAGGTGCCGGAACTCATTGGTACAACTAATTTGCATATGCCACACACCCCTGACACCCTGAAAGGTGTACTAAATTATATAAGTTCAGCATCTACCTTAAAATCCTTCTTGAATTATAATTGTCATAATAAAACCTTACTCCCATCATTCTTTTTCAGTCACTTTCTCTTATGTGGCCACAGTGGAATGATGACAATTTCCATCTGTCTGCTTTATATGTTTTGGTTATTTTCCCATTTTTTGTGGGGGGAAATATTAGAAAGTTTGTCAAATCTTAGAATTCAGCAAAATTCTCACAGGGGGTTTGAAGAATAGAGCCCAGAAGAAATTATTTGGGGAAGGGGGATAAGAAAGAAAGAGCACAATAAAATTTAGAGGTTCCAGAGCTCTGCTCCTGTGAATTCCTCCCCAAAACAAGGCCTGGATCTGGGAGACCCAAGTTTGAATCCTCACTCCACCACAAAAACTAGCTGGGTGACTTTTGGCCCAGTCATGCACTCCTAGCATACCATACCTCCCAGGGCTGTTGTGAGGATAAAACAGAGAAAGAGAAAATGTAAGTCACTTTGGGTCCCCATTGAGGGCAAAAAATGGGGTATAAATGAAGTAAACAAGTACAGTTTGTGCTTTTGAGCTGGCAGAAAAAAGGGAGATGAGGGGCAGTGCGTGGATGGTGTTTTGTACCCACTCCCATGCGTGGATGGTGTTTTGTACCCATTCCCATGCCATTTACTAGTGGGGTATAGTTCTTTTTGCACTCCCACTGTGGAACCAGCCAGAGTGTGTCAAAAGTCCACAATAGATGGATGTAAAACGCAAGCCCTGTGCAAAAGGAAGTAGTGTGGCAGAAGAGAATCCACTTCACTTTGTGTGAGGCTTAGGAATCATTGCTTCTGAAGGATTTCTCAGTGAGAAGTCCAGTATTTGTGGGCACACTGCTACTTCTGGTCCTTCTCCACAGCAGCTGATATGTGCTGGCTGGTTTCTAGGATGTACTGTCCATCCACACAAGCTGACCTAGCCAGCATGCAAGAACTGTGCTGTTGTTACTTGCAATGCGGTCCAGAAGTTACTGCGCAGCGACACTACAGAGGTGACCAGAGGAAGTCCACTGGTCGTTCAATGTAGCGCACCAAACTACCCCACCAATCAAGATCTGTGGCGGGAAGTTTGACTGGCCAGGATTGGACCTGGCCAGACGGAAGGTTGTTCCGGGGGTTTGTATATATAGCGGGACCTGGCCCACATCTCTCTCTCTTGTGATGTACCTGCTAATAAAGTATGTTGCCTTCAACACGTCTCATCTCCCAGTACATTACACTGGCGACAAAGGTGCGATCTAGCTAGGTAACTCCCTAAGCGGGAAGTCGCTGACTTGGCTGGAGACGAGGAAGGCATGCAGCCGAGAGAGATGGAAGCACCCGCCGTCGCCATGGCGAACCCGAGTGTAACGACGGGCCACCTTGCTGAGTTCGACCTCGCCAACCCCGAGAGGTGGAAGACCTACACGGAGCGGGTCGAATGCTACCTACGTGCAAACATGATTATTGATGACAGCCGCATGAGAGACGTACTCCTGAGCATCTGCAAGGAGGCCACCTTCGAGATCGCCAAAGGTCTCTCGGCCCCCGCGAAGATCACCGAGAAAACGTACAGGGAGATCGTCAGACTCCTCACTGGGCATTTCTTGCCTCAGCCCTCAATTATCGCCCGTCGATTTCTCTTCCACAAGACAGATCAAGGGGCAGGAGAAACAGCAGCCATTTTCCTGGCCACTCTCCGCCAGATTGCTGGGAACTGCGGATTTGACAAACGGGAGGAAGCCCTGAGAGACCGATTCGTCTGGGGCCTCCAAGACGAAAGGCTGCAGCAGAAGCTCTTCGTGAAGGAGGAGCTCACCCTTCAACAAGCTTTCAACGAAGCAACCGCATTCGAGAGAACCACCAAAGCATACGACAACTCGTGAGGAGAAGCAGTCCACCAGGAAGAGATGGCGCCGGGCGACCCAGAGGACGAAGAGGCCAACCAGCTCCGCTGCCACCAAGGAATAGGGCCGAGAGCAACCACGCGGCAATGAGAGACCGGCCAACAGCAAGTGTGCCAGAGATCCCCACGAGAGATGGGACTGCCCCTATCGCAACATGGACTGCTGGAACTGTGGAAAGGTGGGCCACATAGAATGGGCTTGCCGGGCCAAGGTCAATCGCAGACGCCAGACTGCTCACCATGACTCGACCGATGCTCACACGACAGCATCGACCAGCCTGCAGGTAATGAACTTGCCCCTTACCGCCCCCGACAAAGTCAGACTGTCGGACCTAATCGCGGGCGCTCCATGCCAAATGGAATTGGACTCGGGCTCCTCCATATCTATAATTTCGGAGGAGACCCTAAGGAAACTGTGCCCCCGGCGCCGGCTCAAATTGAGGCCGGCTGATTTTATACTATGGGACTTCCAAAAAAACCCCGTGCATGTGTTGGGCTGGGCCACGGTACGGGTAGAGCATAAGAACTTCAGGGGGCCACTGGACATTCTCATGGTAAAGTGCCAGCTCACCACATAACTGGGGCTGGCCTGGTTTCGACCGGTAGGTATTCAGATAGTGGGGGTGCAGCAGATGCAAATGAATAACTTTGAGAACGTGTGCCGGGAGTTCCCCAAAGTGTTTGATGGGTCCCTGGGGAGTTACAAGGGGCCGCCCATCACCCTACCTTTTGATCCCCTCGTTAGACCGATAAGACTGAAGGCCAGACGAGTTCCGTTCGTGCTAAAACCTAAAATAGAAGCAGAGCTGGACTGACTCACGGCCCAGGGAGTGCTGGAACCAGTATCCCATGCTGCCTGGGAAACACCCATAGTCACGCCAGTGAAACCGAACGGGGATGTGCGAATATGCGCTGACTATAAGTGCACTATCAATAAAGCGCTCCAGGAGAATCCATACTCCGTTCTGGTGGTCAGCCATGTCCTGGCGGCCCTAGCAGGCTCCAAGGTTTTTGGAAAATTGGACGCCAAGACAGCAGAGGCTCAAACTATTGTAAGCTCCATAGGGGAGCTTTTCGGGTGCGGCGGTTGCAATTTGGGGTTAGTGTAGCTCTGGGGATCTTTCAGAGCATAATGGACTCTCTTCTCAAAGGGATCCCCGGAGTGCAACCATTCTTAAACGACGTTCTGATCGCTGCCCCAGACGTGGAGGAGTTCAGCAGCCGCCTGAGAGAGGTGCTCCGCCGCTTCCAGACGGCGGGTCTGAAAGTAAAAAAAGGAAAAGTATTCACTAGGGGTGCTGAGGTCGAGTTCTTGGGCTTTGCGGTAGACGCCACGGGAATCCACCCGACAGAGAACAAGAGCAGGGCCATAGTCCATGCCTCGACCCTCACATGCAAGGCAAAGCTACAAAGTTTCTTGGGATTATTAAATTTTTATCATTTGGTTTTGCCCCACAATGTGGCCATAGCGGAACCCCTCCACGGGCCGCTCAATAAACACGCCCCGTGGGTCTGGGGAAAGCAGCAGGCCGCCGCTTTTAAGGCAGTCAGAGACCTCATTGTTTCCAATGCGGTGCTTCACCATTTTGATGAAGCCCTACCACTGATTTTGGCTTGTGCTGCTTCCCCGTACGGGGTGGGCACAGTCCTGGGGCACCAACTCCCCGACGGGAGGGAGGTTCCAGTGGCCTATTATTTGAGAACCCCGCAGAGCGCAACTACGCTCAGATCGACAAGGAGGCCTTGGCAATTGTGGCGGGTGTGCGTAAATTCAATGACTACCTGTATGGTAGGCGTTTCACGATTGCCATGGACCACAAGCCGCTCCTGGGCCTCCTAACCCCAGACCGCCAGACCCCGCAAATTTTATCACAGCGCATCCTGAGGTGGAACCAGTTTCTAAACTCGTACACTTACACCCTGGTTCACCGCCCGGGCAAAGCTATGGGGCATGCTGACATCCTGCCGCTACCCTCGACGGACCCAGATCCCGCCCCTGCCCACCATGTGATGCTTATGGAGACTCTGCCCGAGCGGCCGCTCCACACTGCTGGGGTGTCTCGGGCCACAAGAAGGGACCGTATACTCGCATGTGTTTTGGACTGGGTGGGAAGGGGGTGGCCCACGGGCAACTGGACACAGAATTCAGGGTGTTCACATCGTGCAGAGACGAGCTGTCCACACACAAGGGGTGCATACTCTGGGGTAGCAGGGTAGTGGTTCCCCCCCTCCCCCACTGCGGAAGCAAGTGTTAGAGTGTTTACATGAAACACACCCAGGGATAGTGCAGATGAAGGCCCTGGCACACAGTTACGTATGGTGGCCGGGTATGGACGATGAGATAGAGGGGTGGGTGAGAAGGTGCCAACCCTGCCAAGAGTCCCGGCCCGATCCACCTAGCGCCCCCGTACACCGCTGGGAGTCCAACCAGAGGCCTGGGTCCCAGCTTCACTTAGATTTTGCGGGGCCATACCAGGGCCAAATATTCTTCATCTTGGTCGATGCATACACCAAGTGGTTAGAGGTGATCCCCGTAGCCTCCACCTCCACAGCAGCAGCGGTCCGAGCCCTGCGAAGGGTCTTTTGCACACACGGAATCCCCGATACCCTGGTCACGGACAATGGGACTGCTTTCACCTCCCGGGAATTCCGGGAGTTCTTGAATAGATATCTCATTCAGCACATTCGGTCCGCCCCCTTCCATCCGTCCACCAACGGCCAAGCAGAGCGCACCACCAAAGATGCCCTGGGTCTCATCATACAGGGCGACTGGGACCACCGCTTGGCAGCCTTTCTATTTGATAACAGGATCACCCCCAACCCCGTCACCGGGTCAAGCCCTGCCGAATTACTAATGGAGAGGGAATTGATCATGAGGTTAGACAGGCTGCATCCCGACAGGGCTACCAACTTCCGCAGTTCCCCCGACGTCAGGGAAGCTGCGCGGGGATTCTTTCCAGGGGATCCGGTCTATGCAAAGAATTTTGCAAGCGGCCCGGAGTGGGTTGCTGGCCTGGTGCTTCGGGTGACGGGATCCCGCTCATACGAGATCTCGTCCGAGGGGGGTCAGATCCTAAGGAGGCATATTGACCAGCTGCACCGTCGCACCTTGCTGGAAGAACCAACAGCAATTGGGGAAGCGGCAAGCGGGGGAGAGGTAGCCGCGACACCCCCGGAAGTGGCTCTGAGGGCGCCGATCCTGCCGACCACGCGAGCGGAAGAGCAACACAGCGGAGGGCGTGACCCACCAAGAACGGAGGTTCCAGAACAGCAACAAGAGTCGGACCGCCCTCTGCCGGTGTCAAGTCCCCGAGAGCAAACCCCATCCCCGGCGGCCGCTCCAACGCCCCAAATAACCCCGAGGAAGTCAAGCAGGGAGCGCAGGGCGCCAGCTTACTTGAAGGACTATGTGTCTTGAACTAGGGGAGGAGGAGTGTTGTGTCTTGCAATGCGGTCCAGAAGTTACTGCACAACGACATTACAGAGGTGATCAGAGGAAGTCCAATGGTCGCTCGATGTAGCGCACGAAACTACCCCACCAATCAAGATCTGTGGTGGGAAGTTTGACTGGCCAGGATTGGACCTGGCCAGACGGAAGGTTGTTCCGGGGGTTTGTATATATAGTGGGACCCAGACGGCATTTCTCTCTCTTGTGATGTACCCGCTAATAAAGTATGTTGCCTTCAACACATCTCGTCTCACAGTACATTACATGTGCATACTCTACAGCCTGTTCTGTAATCCTCTACAACACGTAGAGATTCCCTACCAGACGAGCAAGGGTTAATTATTTTAATTCCTTGATCTGGAAGGGAATCCTTTAAAGCCAAAAGACTTGAAAATCACAGCTATGGGGGCCTGTGACGGACAACCTCTGGTTCCACTCTCCAGTGGTTCCACTCTACAGATATCCCAGCAAATCCCTGCCTGCAGGAGAGTAGGCAGATACTAAGTGGCATCAGCCAATGAGGGGAGAAGGGAGGAAAGTTAAGTCTTGGGAAAGTCTGTCATTACCTCAGAAGTAGTAGAAATTACCTCCGATTCCTGCTCTACCACTCTGGGCATCCTGTGTAATAGCAGCACGTAATGTAGCACACTTATTTTTTAATGTTGCTTCATTGACCACTTGCAATCCCATGCCGTCACCAGTGTTCCCTCTAAGCTGAGTTAGTGTGAGCTAGCTCACAGTTTTTCAGGCCCCGGCTCACATATTTTTTTACTTAGCTCAGGAAAAATGGTCCCAGAACAAGCTAATTTATGCAGTAGCTTACAATTTTAATGCCAGGAGCTCACAAAGTAGGATTTTTGCTCACAGGGCCACACAGCTTACAGGGAGTATTGGCCGTCACTAAAATCAGCTCCGTTTCTGCTACTGAAAGGTGTGGCAGGGTGGGTGGGGAACTGAGGAAGAACCTCACCTTCACAGGGCTCCCCTTGATGCTATCCTGCTTGCAAACCCTGTCTCTTTTACTCCAAGGCTGAGTATGTTATGAAATTTTAAGAAACTTTGAAGAACTTTCTGGGAGACAGTTGACGGGAGATGAAATGTCTCTTGTTCAGGATGGCTCTTCTCTAAGATCTAAGAGATAAAGGGGTAGCTGCTCTTGTTCTGGCTCTTCTCTAAGAGATAAAGGGGTAGCTGCTCTTGTTCTGGAGGGAAATGGACAGGCCACTGAGAGGGTGACAAACAATATTGACTTGCTACTGGGAGACTGACAAACAATATTGACTGCCTGACAAGGTCTAGAGGCCACAGGAGGAAAGTTGCAGGCTTAACATGCCCAGGGAATTATTGATGTTTATATGCAAGTGCTAGAAGTGTCCGAGGTAAAATAGGAGAGCTGGAATGCTTAGTGTCAGAGAACATAGACATTGTAGACATTTCAGAAACTTGGTGGGAGGAGGATAATTGGTGGGATACAGTGATTCCTGGATATATATTATATCGGAATAGGGAGGGAAGAGTCAGAGGTGGAGTTGCTCTTGTATGTCAGAGATTGTATCCAGTCTAGTAAAGTTGAGAATCTAAAATAAATAGATTAATTTACAGAAATGCTAAGGATAAAATAGTGTGCCCAAAAGGAAGCTTGACTCTGGAATTTAGGTCAAAAGTTAGAGGATGATTTAAAAATGGCACAACAGTTAATGAAAGCAGCTAGATGACATAACTGTCACAACAGGTAATTTTAACTGCCCACAGATTGATTGGGCAATATGTGTTCAAGTCAGGAGAAAGAGATTGGGTTTCTAGATACTCTCAGTAACTGTGCCATGGAGCAGATTGTCATTCAACCTACTGGGGGGGGGGGGATTTTGGTTTTGGTGCTAAGTAATGCTCAAGACCTGGTGAGAGATGTAAACATGATAGCACCAGTTGGGAACAGTGACTATAATGCTATTACGTTTAGCGCTGTGTAAACAGGGAGTTGCCCCAAAAGGCCAACACAACCACGTTTATCTTTAGAATCACATTTATCGTTCTCTTAAATGTGTGTGTGTGTGTGGGGGGGGGGGCTTGTGAAGAAGAACCTGAAAGGAAAGGTCAGGAGGGTCAGATCCTTTCAGAAAGCTTGGAGATCATTTAAACCTACAATCCTGGAAGCTCAAATAAAATGTATACTGCAGGTTAGGAAAGGTACGAATAGCTATAACAAAGGCCTGCACGGTTAATGAACAAAGTAATAGAAGCAGTAAAAGGTAAGAAGGGTTCCTTTAAGTGGTGGAAGGCTAGTCTAAATGAGGTAAATAAAAGGGAGTACAGGCTTTGGCAAATAAAATTCAAGTTGGTGATCAGACAGGCAAAAAGGGACTGTGAGGAACATATTGCAAAAAACATAAAGACCAACAATAAAAGTTTCTTCATATACATCAGATGCAGAAAACAAGCCAGGGAGGCAGTTGGGCCCTTGGATGACCAAGGGGTTGAAAGGATCACTAAAAGGTAATAGGGAAATGGCAGGGAAGCTGAATGCATTTTTTGCCTCTGTTTTCACTCTGGAAGACACAGGAGCTGCTTGCTTACTCCAGAAGCACAGATTTCAGGAGGAGTGTCAAAAGACCTGAGTTGGATTGAGGTAATGAAAACTGACAAATCGCCAGGCCCAGATGGCATACATTCAAGAGTTCTGAACTTGTGGATCTCCTGACAAAAATGTGAAATTTATCACTAAAATCTGCCTCCATTTCCAAGGACTGGAAGGTAGCTAATGTAACCCCTGTTTTAAAAGGTTCCAGAGGAGATCCAGGAAATTACAGGCTGGTCAGTCTAATGTCAATACCAGGTAAGTTGGTGGAATCTGTTATTAAGAACAGAATTAGTAGGCATACTGATAAACAAAAGTTACTGAGGAAGAATCAGCATGGATTCTGTAAGGAAAGATCTTGTCTTACTAACCTTTTAGAGTTCTTTGAGGGGGTAAACAAACATGTGGACAAAGGTGGCTCAGTAGATGTTTACCTGGACTTCCAGAAAGCTTTTGATAATGTTCCTCATCAAAGGCTCCTAAGTGAACTCTACAGTCATGGGATAATATGACAAAGTCCTCTTGTGGATTAAAAAATTGTTAATTTACAAGAGACAGTGAGTATAAATGGACAGTTCTCACAGTGGAAGGTATTAAGCAGTGGGGTACTGCAGGGCTCAGTACTAGGTGTGATGCTTTTGAACTTGTTCATTAATGATTTGGAGTTGGGAGTAGTAGTGAAGTGGTGAAGTTTGCAGATGACACTACATTGTTCAGCATGGTGAAAACCAGGGAGGACTGTGAGGTGCTCCAGAGGGATCTGTCAAGGTTGGCCAAGTGAGCTTTAGCATGGCAAATGAGGTTCAACATGGGCAAGTGCAAAGTAATCCACAACAGAGCCAAAAATCATAACTATAAGTGGCTGTCTCTCTCTCTCTTTGATATTTTTGTATTTGTGTGCGTGTGTGCACCTGGAGGCCATGGCAACTTCTGGTGGCTAACCCCTACTGTTGGCATGGAGGATATTTAGAGAGGTGTCTGAATGAAGCCTGCCCCTGTCCTCCCAACTGTTGGTAATCCAAGGAGGTCTCCCATTCAAATACTTGCCAGAGTCGACCCTGCTTTGCTTCCAAGATCTGACAAGATTGGGCTTGCCTGGGCTATCCAGGTCAGGGCACTATAAATATATGTTGATAGGATCTGAACTGACGGTAACTGACCAGGAGAGAGATCTTGGAGTCATGGTTGATAACTCACTGAAAATGTTTACTCAGTATGTGACTGCAATAAAAAAAAAGGCAAATGCTATGCTGGGGATTATTAGGAATGGGATTGAAAACATCAGACAGTATGGTGCAATCTCATTTGGAATACTATGTGCAGTTCTGGTCACCACACCTCCTGAAGTCATATGAGGGTCTTCCAGCTATTTTATGACATTGGAAGAGGCACAGAAAAGAGCAACTAAAATAATTAAGAGGATGAACACTTTCTCTATGAAGAAAGGTTAAAGAGGTTAGGGCTCTTTAGCTTGGAGAAACAATGATTGAGGGGTGACGTGATAGAGGCTTATAAAATTATGCATGGGACAGAGAAGGTAGAGAAAAAAGTACTTTTCTCCTTTTCTCACAATATAAGAACTCATGGGCACTCAGTGAACTTAATGAGCAGTAGACCTGAAAGAGATAAAGGGAAGTACTTCATCACCCAAAGAGTAATTAACATATGGAATTAACTGCCACAGGAAGTCGTAGAATCATAGAGTTTGAAAGGACATCCAGGGTCATCTAGTCCAACCTCCTGCACAATGCAGGAAACTCACAAATACCTCTCCCTGAATTCACAGGCCACAGTGGTGGCGGCTACAATCATAACTTCAAGAGGAGACTGGATAAATATAAAGTGTGGAGGTCCATCAGCGGCTATTAGCCGCAAGGTAAAGATAGAACATGAAGTCTGGGGCAGTGATGCTGTGTATTCTTGGTGCTTGGAGGGGGGCAACAGTAGAAGTTCTGGCTCCATCAGTGGACCTCCTGATAGCACCTGAGTTTTGGCCACTCTGTGACAGAGTGTTGGACTAGATGGGCCATTTGCCTGATCCAACATGGCTTCTCTTATGTTATTAAAATAAAATTTGAGGGCAGGTGATGCCAAGGAAAACTGAATTTTGTGGGTTGGATCTGGTGGCTCTATTCCAATAATGGTGACACTCCTTTGTGTCCCCTACACCATACCACAACACTAGCAGTCCTCTTACTTGCTAAGAAGCCCTTCTGAGCTGCAGGATACAACCCTGTGTCTTAAATAAATTATATAAATGGAGTGAACTTGGACTATTTATTTAAATTTTATGTAATTTATTCCGTAATTCCAAATATTTAATACTATTTAGTATTGTCTTGGAGAGTCATGCAGTAGAGGTCTCTGCTGGGAGGTACACTTCTCCTAAACATGGTGGTTCTATTTGAGGCTGCCGCACCTACAAGTTCTTACTAGATCTCGCTTCTGTGAATTTCTCATCCCTGTTTTTAAACCCACATGGCATCCCTGAGGCTGATCTGTGTGCTGCATGAAAAAGTAGTTCCTTTGGTTTTGTGCTTTGATTTTTTTTTTTAAAATATGCCCCTCTGGGTGCCATTTGTTTTTGGCTGAGAATGCAGCTTATAAACACTCAAATAAATAAAACGTTGCCTCTCCTAATCCTAATGCCAGTTGGTTTTATTGGATGGCGCTGAGATCAAGAGTTTTGAGAGTGAATAATGTATCTCTGCTTGCCTCTGTTACTGCCCTCCCTTTTCCTTTATGCCTCCTAAGATGCATTGGGCTTGCTTGCTGATGTTCATGCTTTCCAAAATATGCAGACTTTCTTTTCCTTTCCCTTTGGCAACTCAGCTTCTTCCTGGCCTTAATCTTAACAGGGCAAGATGCTGGAAGATCCATGATTAGAACTTCCCAGCATTATTTATTTATTTATTTATTTACTTACTTTCTTATTTATTTATTTAACTGGATTTTTGACTGCCCTTTCCAAAATCTGGCTCAGAGCAGTTCACATATAGCAGTTATAGCCAATAAAATTGAAATAAATAACATTAAAACCATTACAAGTCAAGATGGCTTCAGATTCTAGAGGTGCTACTATCATTCAGGAGGGGTGAAGCTGATGTGGAAGTGCCAAGATGGAACTGTCACTGCCCTCAACCAAATCCCTGGTGGATCATCTCTGCCTTACAGACCCTGCAGAAAGGTAATAAGTCCAGCAGGGCCCAGATGAAGTTGGCAGAGAGTTCCACCAGGTTGGGGCCAGGGCAAAGAAGGCCCTGGCCCTGGTTGAGGACAGCCAGATATCTCTCCAGTCTGGGAATGCCAGAAAGAGCAGTCATACAGGGGCCTCCTTTGGACTGGACCTGTGATGGGACAGGAGGGTGTGATGGTGGTTTTGATTAGTGCACCTATGGAGGGGGGTTGAGGTAGAAGAGTTACCCTCCTCTCCCCAGTGGACCAGTTCCAGATTTGGGGCCCATCAGGCTGAGTTGTGGGGGATCTCCCAGAATTACTGGCCTAACTGAACTGAGCACATTCTTTCCCAGTTTAACTGCCCTTCTCTCATTCCTCTCACCCTCCCCTCTGTCAAATCTTAGTGTCACGCTCTGGGTACCTCTCCCGGTCTCCCGGCGCCGCCGTCGCCCCTCCCGGGCACTCTGGGGCATTCCCCAGAGGTCTCAGAAACAGGGGTGGGAGCCAGGTTACTTCACCGCAGGCCCCCGTTCCCCTCCTGGCTGTGCTGCGGCTCCTGTCCCTCTCTCGCGCGAGGCAGCCTCAATAAGCACCGGCCAGCTTCCTCCCCGACGTCCTCCTTCCCTCCCTTTATCCCCCCGTCTCAGTCCTCCCCCCTCCTGGGTTCTGCCCCTCTCTGGCTCCTCCCCCCTTCAAAGCCCCAGATGCCCGGGAGAGGCGAGCCGGGGCTGGGCTGCCTGGGCGTGCCTCGGGCATCTCGGACTTCTGCAGCGTGCTGGGGTGTGGCGTCTCTCGCCACCACGGGTCAGGCGGCTCTCCTCCTCTCTGCCCAGCGCTGGGCTCAGCTTCTCCCTCCTGCTCCCCGACGTCTTGCTCTGGCCAGGCTCCTCGGACCCGGAGACGGGCGCGGTGGCTGAGAGGCGCCGTTCGGGCGGCTGTTGGCACTCCGTCAGCCCAGGTGAGGGGTGGGGCCGCCGTGGGGGCTTGGGAAGGTGTGGGAGGCTCTCGGGGCGGCGGCGGGGGCCGGGAGTGGCTGGCAGGCGCCGGGGGGTCCCCCTTGCGTAGTCCTCGCCCGGGCTGGGCGGGACACTTAGCTTGTAAGTTTTTTGGGGTCTTCTTTTCAGTGCTGTGTGAAACTTCATGCACAGTGATTGCATTATCTAAACAGTAAATTATTCTCATAATAGGAAGAAAAGAGAGTTTTGCCACAACTGTATGCTGATTGCCCTTCCCCTCCCCCCCCCAGCCATCTAACCATTGCCTGCATCTTTTAGGTGATGCTGTGCATGAAGATCAGAAGGTGAAGACCCAGTGGCCGCGGTCAGCAGATGAACCAGGAGTGTACATGGCACAAACAGGTAACCATGTCTGTGTGAAAGCTTTGGGGAGGCATTAGAAATTGTCCAAGCATGCTCATCAAATCTTTTCCAGCAGTCTTTATTAGTGTGGTTTTTTAAAAACAGAATATTAGAAAAACAATAATAGTTCAAAAGGAGAAAACAGGGAGCTTAAATATTATAAATACTGTCTATTCTATTTAGGTCTCTGTTTAGAGCCATTATTTGATTTGATTTAAGTTCATTGATGCCTCACTTTCCCCCTCAATGGGACCTGAAGTGGCTTTCAGTATTCTTCTCCATTTTATCCTCACAACAAACCTGTGAGGTAGGTTAGGCTGAGAGGGTGTGACTGGCCCAAGGTCTGATAGTGAGATTCCATGGCAGAGTAGGGATTCAGACTAGGGTCTCCCAGGCCCTAGTTTGGCTCCGTAATCACTGCTCCATAAACTCTCACGCCATGCTGACTCACACAACCGATGGAGTTGCTACCAAGAAAGACTTCATTGTAAGCAGGGATTTTTTTTTTTGTAGCAGGAACTCCTTTGCATATTAGGCCACACTCCCTGATGGAGATGGAGCCAATCCTCTGAGAATTTACAAGGCTCTAAGTACAGGACCTAGTGTAAGCTCCCGGGGGATTAGCTACATCAGGGATGTGTGGCCTAATATGTAAAGGAGTTCCTGCTACAAAAAAGGCCCTGATTAATCTACCTTGGAGAACAACTGGGGTAATGGCATGTTATCTGGATTTTAGAATAAATAAATACTTGAAACAAAGTTGGTGAATCCTCTCTGGATGCATGAAAGGAATTTTGAGAGAAGCCTGCAGAATTTTGATACATTTTTGAGAATTTCTCCAATGGACCTCTGTAAGTTTCTAAGTGATCACCAGAGTTCACCTAAAATGAAGCAAATGTTAAGATTCCTCCTCAGAATGGAATACCTGAAACATTTTGGAAGAAAGCAAAAGGCCTTTTATTAGGGTAACAAAATATTTAGGGTAACAAAAGCCGCCCTGAGCCTGCCTCGGCGGGGAGGGCGGGATATAAATAAAAAATTATTATTATTATTGTTATTGTTATATTTCATAGGGTTTTTTTTAATAGCATTGTAGTTATTGCCATTTTTTGAGGAACTGAGGGGAAGCAGAAGGAGTTTTATGTGATTCTTTCCAGTGATACCCTGCATCCCCTGCTCCAGGGGCTGGGTTACCCAGTAACAGAACGCATGACAGGTTAGGGGACCCCATTCCAGTATCCCCAAACACATCACTTTGTTTTCCTTATTGAAGTTAATGTCGTTAACATATTAGCTCTTGGTAACCCCATCTTGTCTAGGTTGTGAAATGAGTCCCAACTGTGACCCAGATTACAGCCTGTATTGTATTTAAAGCCTGGATTGTATAATAATAACAATAACAATAATAATAATAATAATAATAATAATAATAATAATAATAATAATAATAATAATAATAATAATTTATTTATATCCCCCCTCCCTGCCGCAGCAGGCTCATTTCATGTGCCCATTTCGTTTATGCAACCCCCCCCCCCCCAGTTTCTTCCTTCTCAGTTACTTATTTAGGGCACATTCAGATATGGTAGAACCCAGGAAGGAACCTATGTATAGACATAACTTCTTTTAAAACTTGAGGATTCTGGGGCTTTGTCATTATTTTCAGAAATCTGGTGAATAACCGCTTCAGGAGTGGAGGAACTTGCCAGATGTCTGCTTGGTATTGGGGCCTAAACGTGGGACATGCTATCCATCAACTTCTCTGCTAGCCCCAATAATCACATGCATTTTAATTAAGATGCAGCCTCCGATGACTGCGAAAGCGGCATCTCATCTTCCATCCTCAGTGGTCCCCTGAGCGCCATCATTTTTGTGGCGGCAGCAAATTGCAAAGATGCAGAGCTGGCCCCCCTTCTTCCTCTGTCCCCCTCTTCCCTGGTGCAACTGAGTTTAATTTGCTCCATTTATGTGTTCTCTTTGCACCCTCCTTGGAGACCCATAAAGAAAACAAATCTATTAATTGTTGAGTTCGTATGTATTTATTTAGCAAATTTGTCTGGCTTAATGTGAATGCCAGTCACTTCCCCACTCCCCCATCCCTTCTCCTTGCCTTTTGATTTATGTTCTGTGGGCTATTGCATGCACACAGAAAGACAAACACAGGAAAGATCCAGGAGTGTTTAAAAGGATCCACTGTGGCGTTTGTGCAAATATGGATTTTGGAGTGCCTTGTTTTTTGCCATCAGTCCTAGCAAGGTTCAGAACCTGGAGTATTTTGGTCAGGCGTTCAAGACCCTGTCCCTAGTTTCAGATCTCTGCTCAACCACAAAGTTTGTAAAACTGCCTCAGGGGGCAAGTAATTATCTCAGAGTCCCTATGCCCCCCCTCCCAACACTAAATGCTTGTGAAGATTTTCAGACAATAGCAAGCCAAGTATTCTTCAGCCTCGTACTTCACAGAACAAGATTTTGATTCCCCTTTAGGAGGAGAGGCCACTGCGGTGTTAGACATTTCTCTGCAGCCATGAGGACTAGAAACTTGCACTAAGAAACAGAAAACTGCCTGTCTCATACTGAAGACAATAGTTTTTGAAGGGAGACTTTTCTTCATGATCAGTGCTACCCAGATTTCCAGTTCTGTGCTCTTGATGTCCTTGGTGTTGTGATGCACCCTACTGCCCAGTTGTGGCTTGATCATATTATTCCCAAATGGTTCCACTCCTATTTTAGCTGTAGCCTGCTACAGGCATGCCTAAGAGTTTGAATTTGCTGCCTTAATATTCATTGTGCCCTCATATTTGAAGGACATTGTTCTGCAGCACCTGCTTCTCACAACGATGCCTCTTTTGGGTAATATTTGCTTTCTATCTCTTGCTGTCCAGAACATGTAACACCCTCCTCTGATTTCTTTCTCCCATCTGTTCCACCGTAATTTAAATGGATGCCCTCTACTTCAGATCTGTCCAATGACTTCAAATAGATCATCAAATAGATCACCAGATTGTTGGAAATGTCAGGCTCCCTCTCAGGGCAGAGGAAAGGGAAAAGGTGAGGTGCATTCCTCCACTGATGATTAAGGGCCAAACTAGATGATACAACCTCCCCAGGACTGCTGCCGCCATTTTCGTGCTCACTTTAGAAATACTGGGGGAGGGGCTGATCCTGCTTGGGATGGCCGGAGAAGGGGGACTGAGCTTCAGCTAGATCTGCCAGCTCTGGTTGTGAAGGCAATGAGAACTGGTAGCCATGGGACAAATTTTAGCATATCTTTGCATTGCAGTAAAAGATGCAGCCCTGATTTCCACTGTAGGCCAGCCACTGCACTCCTGAAGGGCATTTACGTATCTTGAAAAGTGCCAGAAATGCATAAGGTGTAAAAACACGGTCATTAGGAAAGTGCGATAGAAAAACATGGAGGCCAGTCTTTTTGAAACTCTTTTAACTTGGCACCAACGTTCTTTTGTAGGAAGTTAAGCCTCCAGGTTGGCTTCTTGTGTTACTTTAAGAGAAGTTGACAAGCAGCTTCAGAATTTGCAAGGTATTCCACTAACTGTTCAAAAACTCACCTCTCTCCCCTTTTCTCTTCTGGCTTTCTTTACATCTTCTGAGATACTTCAGCAGAGGACCAACCTGTAAAAAACACTGCAGCAGGAACATATTCTAGCTACACCATATAAAGCATGCATATGTATACATATGCACACATATGTACACATATACACACACACATATATATACACACACACACATACTGCATTAAACAAGTCTTGGAAAGCTGCTGTCCTTCACCAAAGGAGCTGTTCCTCAGAGCAGTGCTGAATCCCAGCCCTTACAGAACACGACTGTCATATCCCTGAATACATTAAGCTCCTGAGTTTTGAATCTGTTCCGCCCATTTTGCCTTTGTGTCCCCAACAAAGCAGAGGGAAGTTGCTGAGAGCAGTAGTAGTAGTTTTGATGCTAAAAATAGGAAGTGGAGATCCCCTTTAACCACCAAAAAAGGCTGTTTGGGGGATTATGGGATCTGCCTGGGGAAAAAAAAACACCCCAATGTAGTAAAGAGGGAATTGCAGGAGAGTAAGTGGTAAAGCTGGCTGGATCCAACCCACCATGGAGCATGGCTGTGTCCATATGATTTAGATGAATCTAACAACAATAAAAAGACCATGGATATAGCGTGAGATTAACATGGAATTCTTGGGAATTTATATTATCTCCTAGACCTGCCAAGCACCTGGTGGGGGTGGGAGATCCCCATCCCCAGGTTCTGCTGATAGCTGCCATTCCAAGCTGTAGACAGAGAATATTTTCTTACAAGACAAAAACAGTGGAATGGACCTGTTCTGGCCTTCAGGTCTAATTCCACCCTTCCCTCCAAGGTTTTTCTCAACACTTGGAGACACTTTTCTCTCTCACTGGTAATTGGCCACCACCCCCTGAGCTTGTAGGAGTGGCTCACTGGGAGGGTCAGGTGAGCCAGTTTGGTGTAGTGGTTAAGAAGAAGAGGAGGAGATTGGATTTATACCCTGCCCTTTACCACCCAAAGAAGACTTAGAGTGGTTTACAATCTCCTTTCCCTTTTTCTCCCCACAACAGACACCCTGTGAGGCAGGTGGAGCTGAGAGAGCTCTCCTACAAACTGCTCTTGAGAGGAACAGTGCAAGAATCTGTGACTAACTCAAGGTGACATCAGCAGGTGCATGTGGAGTAGGGAATCAAACCCAGTTCTCTTAGATAAGAATCCATGCGCTTAACCACTACACCAAACAGGCTTTCCCAGTTTGAAGAACTGGGTTTGATTCCCCACTCTTCCACTTGAAGCCAGCTGAGTGACCTTAGCTCAATCACAACTCTCTCAGAGCTCTCTCAACCTCACCTACCTCACAGGGTGTCTGTTGTGGGGAGAGGAAGGGAAAGTGATTGTAAGCCACTCTGAGATTCCTTCAGGTAGTGAAAGCCAGGTATAAAACCAACTCTTAACATAAGAACATAAAATAAGCCATGTTGGATCAGGCCAGTGGCTCAACCAGTCCAACACTGTGTCACACAATGGCCAAAAAAACCCCACGTGTCATCTGGAGGCCCATCAGTGGGGCCAGGACACTAGAAGCCCTCCCACTGTGCCCCCACGAGCACCAAGAATGCAGAGCATCACTGCCCCAGATAGAGAGTTCCAACAATATGCTGTGGCTAATAGCCACTGATGGACCTCTGCTCCATATGTATATCCAAACATATCCAACTCTTCTTCTTAGAATCATTGAATCATAGGATTGGAAGGGACCTCCAGGTTCATCTAGTCCAGCCCCCTGCACAATGCAGAAACTTCACAAATACCTCCCCCACACACATACATCCCAGTGACCCCTGCTCCATTCCCAGAAGATGGCAAAACCCCTCCAAGATCCCTTGCCAATTTGGCCTGGGGAAAAATTTGGCAAGGAATCCTGGAGATTTTTCTTTTTCTTCCCTACTTTCCTTTCACTTTCTGAGGCCTTGTCTCTGTGTCTCCTGCTCCTGGCATCTGGTCACCATGGGGAGACTTACTGCATTCTGTGTCCTTGGAGGAATAGCTGCTTGCCAACTGCCAGCCTTTCCCCTGGCGCTCCTTGTAAAATAGCATATCCAAGATGGTAGAGGTCTAGGTGGTACAGAGAACCACTACCATTACTGAAAGCTATAAAGTATTTATTAAAAAGAAAATGTTCACAAGCCTACTTATAGCACAGCACCAGAATGTACAAGGGATTTAATAGAAATGGGTAAAAGGCAAATCCTCTGTCCCTCTCTTATATGTGCCCTATCAGATGTTAAAAAATAGGACTGGCTCCTTTTGCTTAGGAAGTTGTAGAATTACCATTATCTTTTGCTTAGGAAGTTATACAGTCACCATTTCTCCAGCTCTGTAGGCCAGCCATGTGGTCAGTGGCTGCCTCCTCAGTTGAGAGTTCTGTCCCCTCTTATGGACTCAGCACCTAAAGAAAGAGAGTTTCTTCCTTGCTTCCTTGAGTCTATCAGCTCTTTTTTCCCCTCCTATTGACCTGATCAGGCCAGGTCAAATAAGCTTTTCCTGAAGATTATTCTTGGAGCCCTTCTAGTCTAAAGTCCTTCAAATCTCTGTTCCTGCTTGGAGAAGGGGGAGGGGGACACTGGGCTATTGTCTCTAGCTAGACCTATTAGTCATTATAGTCAAAATTATAGTCAAAGCTATGGTATTCCCAGTAGTAATGTATGGCTGTGAGATTTGGACCATAAGGAAGGCTGAGCACAGAAGAATAGATGTTTTTGAGCTGTGGTGCTAGATAAGAATCTTGAGAGTCCCTTGGACTGCAAGAAGATCAAATCAGGCAGTCCTAAGGGAAATCAACCCTGACTGTTCCCTGGAAGGTCAGATGCTGAAACTGAACCTCAAATGCTTTGGCCACCAAATGAGAAGGGAGCACTCACTGGAGAAGATCCTAATCCTGGGAAAGACAGAAGGCAAAAGAAGAAGGGGACAGCAAAAGATGAGATGGCTGGACAGCGTTACTGATGTAACTTATATGAATTTGAGCAGACTTCGGAGGATGGTAGAAGACAGCAGGGCCTGGCGTGACTTTGTCCATGGGGTCGCAAAGAGTCGGACTTGACTGTGCGACTGAATAACAAAGACCTATTAGCAATTCAGAAGAGGTAGATGAGGTGAGCCTGGAAAGCCATTGACTGACTTCCTCCTCCCTACCTGTTCTATGCCTAGAAAGTGGGGGGGGGGGGGAGCTTTTAAAAGTCAGAATGAAGGTTTTGTTCATTTAAATCGCCAAAGGAAAAAAATCACATTTCTTCGCAAGAACACAGCCCTGGAAGTACTTACCAGAAGTGACAAGGGGTAGCTCTAGGAATTGCCAGAAACCATAGAGTTCCTAGAGCTACATCTTGTAACTTCCATGATAGTTTTAGGAATCTCAGGAAAGTGTGGTTTTAATGTAGAGTTTTCGGCAATTACTGGATCTACCTTTTGTCACTTCCATTTTTTTTTAACAGAAAGTGACATAGCATGGCGCTTGACATCACTGCCCCCCCACATGGCTCTGCCTACAACCCTCCTGCCAGTTGACAGGTCATACCTGCCTGGCAACCCTAACAAACCCCTCCCCATTAGTGAGTGGAAGATAAATGCTTTTGTGCCTCAAGATTGAGTGGATTTTGGGGAGAAACAGTTTGAATTTTCCTGCATTGAGTGGCCATTGAGTTTCATGGAATTAAGCTTAAACTTCTTGAAACATCCTTCTTTCATGCCTGTTTAACTTCTATATTTCTAAACAAGCTGCTTATTTCAAAAGATGTTGCAAGGCATGGAAATGCTCTCCCTTTTAATATGTGAGAGCATTTCCAAATATGATCTCACACCTGCAGATTGGAATGGTACAGGCTAAAATTTTGTCCTCTCCTTCTGTGTAAAGCACACAGCAAATCAAGGCCATTGAGGTGAGACTGCATGATGAAACCATGAAACCTATGAGTACTATGCTTGGGGTGTAAGTTTCCCTGTTCTCATTACCTATTTTATATTTTGATCCTTCATACTTGGAAATTATTGATTCGTATGCTGTTGAAGGCAGGATATATTTTGAGTGCCAATGTTGTTTTTTGCACCTGTGCAGTCAGCAGTATTCCTGCACTATGCAGGGAGCTGCCACCGCCACATTTTACAAATGTGCTTGTTTCTTTAACCCCTTAATGCTTCAAGGAACAGCCAGTGTGATTCCTGAATCCGTATTTTGCAAATGCAGTTAAAGACCTGGTAAATGAGAATGTAATTTGTAGAACAACAGTGTCCAGATCTGTTGCCACTGCCTCCTCCTCCTCTATCTCTCCCGTAAGACAATCCTTTTGAATTGCCATATCAGCACATGCAAGCAGATGGCTGGAAGTTTGTGATGCACAACATACACAATGTAGGATGACTGGCTAGATAGCAAAATCGCTTCCCTCACACAAGACCTACAGTCCCAAAGCAACAGCATGAAAACATCCATACATGAAATATCAATATATCTAATCCTCAACCTGGCCAAATCTGAATATACTTAAACCCTGAAACTGGAGCTGTGACTAGACAAGACAGAACTGAACCTGAAAAATTCCCCAAGTTTGCAGAAACATCTGAAATATTAAAAAAAACAAACCCGAAAAGGATTGTGGGGTTAAGCCCCCCCCCCTCCCGTTCATGTCTCACTCAGGACAGACTGTTGACTACTATTCAACACTAGTCACCCCACAAAAGCCAATGTAGTGTAGTGGTTAGAATTTGAGTCTAGGGTCTGGAGACCAGGTTCAAATCCTCAATCTGCTGTGGAAACTCACTGGATGAATTTGAACCAGTTGTAGATTCTCTGCCTAACTTAACTCACAGGGTTGTAGTGGGGATAAAATGGAGAAGAGAATGGTGTTATCTGCTTTGGGTCTCCATTTTTGGAGAAAAGTAGGATATAAAATGAGTAAATAATAATTATTGCTAAAGGTGGGCTGAAGATAAAAGGTGGGTGGGTGAGCTGGTGGTTGAGAAGGAAATGCTTCCAGGAGGAGGGAAAGAGGGTTGGTGGGGATACAGGGGAAATGAAGTGTCCCCTGCAAGTGCTTGTAGGTTCCCTACAATGCACCTGGGGTAGGTTTAGCTGGTACCTTGAAATCTGGCCAGAGTTTTCCCAGGGAGAGGCTGCTGGGGGAGGAAGGACTGAAGACAGAGGGCAGCTTAAAGGCAGATTGGCTGGTGGAGGAAGAAGGGAGAGATTATGGCGACTTTCAAGGAAGAGAAAGAGGAAATAGTGGGAAAGGAGGAAATGAGATGCCTCCTCCACAAGTCCTTTTGGGTCCCCTGCTTGTTTGCAATCTAATTTAGAGTTCTGTCTTTTAAAAAAAAATATTTAAAATTTTATTAAAATACTTTGATCATGGCATTCCTGTTGTGTGGTTCAAGGTTTCCTCCTGTTCATAATTCAGAAGTAATCTGGTCCACTGCTCTGGATATGAGCAAGTAAGCGAGTCCTTTTCTGTTTTGTGTTTGTCTCCATTTCTCTCTCAGGAGACCCTGCAGCTGAGGAGTGGTCCCAGTGGAGCGTATGCTCACTGACCTGTGGGCAGGGCACCCAAGTGCGGACCCGCTCCTGTGTCTCATCGCCTTATGGAACATTGTGCAGCGGGTTGTTGCGGGAGACACGGCTATGTAATAATACTGCCACCTGCCCAGGTAGGGGGAACTGGAAGGACTGATGTTGATGCTCCCCCTTCTCTTCCTTCATCAACCTTTCCCTCATTGTTTTGTATTGTTTTCACAAGACATGCTAATCGTCGTCGTTGTTCCAAGAATCTGCTCAGTTATATCACATGGATCTACTTTGTGGGCATCCAAATGCTCTTAGAAACAGATGATCTTCCCTACTAAATTTTCCCTGCCCTTCTGGTTTGTGTTCAGCCATGACTGAATTTTTTGCAGCACAAGATGGGAAAGATTCAGTACCCTCTTCTGCCTGCCTCCAGGTCTGATTCCATTCTGATTCACAAGACAGGGCAAGTTAATAGGTCTAATTTGTTACAGATTACGTGTCAACCATAAGCCACAAGTACTGTGGAGTGCTTGTCTGTTTCTAGACACAACTAGAATTTACAAATGTATTATCAACATATTTTTAATGTACTCTATTTAATTAAAGTAGATTGCAGCCTTAATTCTTAAAAGTGTCTGGCCTTGATTCTGCTTTCTGCTTCCCAATCTTTTAAGAGGCCAAAGAGCAAAAAGGGGAATGTGTAAAAAAACTGGTTACATTCTCATAACCTCAGTTTGGTGTAGTGGTGAAGTGTGCGGACTCTTATCTGGGAGAACCAGGTTTGATTCCCCACTCCTCCACTTGCACCTGCTGGAACGGCCTTGGGTCAGCCATAGCTCTGGCAGAGGTTGTCCTTGAAAGGGCAGCTGCTGTGAGAGCCCTCTCAGCCCCACCCACCTCACAGGGTGTGTGTTGTGGGGGAGGAAGGGAAAGGAGATTGTGAGCCGCTCTGAGACTCTTCGGAGTGGAGGGCGGGATATAAATCCAATATCTTCTTCTTCTTCTTCACTGGAGCCAGTGAATGTGCAGAAGCCGTCTTTTGAATTGGCAACCTGGATTTATTGAAAAGTTCTGTTTCAGCTCAGGTTCAAGAGAGATTTTCAAGTACAGTTTCTGTTCTGCTTGGCCTCCACAGATGAAACTGTTTGACACCAAATCAGGCCATTGGTTTATCTAGGTCAGTATTGTCTACCGTGATTGGCTTCAGCTCTTCCAGATCTCAGGCAGAGAAAGGCCCATGCTCTATGTTACATTATCCTTGTGTTCTTTCTAGATCTGCCACCATTACTTTCTATCAGAGAGAGATCATTGCTGGAAACTCTCCCTGGTTCATGGCAGCTCTGCTCACAGTCACAACCTGAGTTTGATCCCCGGTGGAAGTTGGGTTTTCAGGTAGCCAGCTCGAGGTTGACTCAGCCTTCCATCCTTCCGAGGTCGGTAAAATGAGTACTCAGCTTGCTGGGGGGAAAGTGTAGATGACTAGGGAAGGCAATGACAAACCACCCCGTAAAAAGTCCTGCCGTGAAAACGTTGTGAAAGCAACATCACCCCAGAGTCAGAAACGACTGGTGCTTGCACAGGGGACCTTTCCTTTCCTTTCCTCCATTTCTGAAACACCCCTAGGGAGCCACTGTTTGCCTTACATGTACTGATGACTATACATACG